>NC_057800.1:525105992-525479645 GCF_018294505.1 Triticum aestivum
CCGCCCCCGGAGTTCACGGGGTAGTCAGGGGAAGCTGGCAGCGAGTTCCCGATCATGGAGAGAGGCGGCGGCGTCGCCCCCGTGCCGGACATGGTCGCGCCGCCACAGCCGCCCCCGCCGCCGTCTAGAAGCGCGCAAGGCAAACAGCCGGCGGATCCACCCTTGCCTCTGACTGAAGACGAGGCCGTGGCGAGGCTACTCCTTCAAGTCGGCTCGCCAACACGTCGTCGTCTTGAGAAGGCGACTTCGGCGCCACGCCCCTTGGAGATCGGTACCGCCAGTTCGACGATTCCAGACGCCGAGGCGACGAGTGTCGCGCCCATTGGGTGGGTGCGAGGAGGCGGCACGTGCCCGCTGAACCAGGTGCTTCTGGATGTCTAGACAAAGCTGCGAGCCTAGAGCGATGCCATCCAGAACTGCACCAAGGCGCACCTGGCGTCGTGGGCAGCCATCCGCGTATGCTTTCTCCTTTGTCCCTGTTTTCTTGTTTCTCTCTGTAGGGGCGCGCCAACGCACCCACTGGGTGTAGTCCCCGAGTTCTGGGCCGGCCGCTGAGCAGGCGGCCCGGAACTCTAATTGGTAAGTTCCGGGTACTAACCTTTGTTCTGAAATACTTGTTGCAGGACTATCACAACCTCTGTGTCACCGCCTTCAACCGCAATGTTGAAGAGCTGGGCAAGCGGACTGCCGACTTGTCGGAGAGCCAGAGTGAGTCCTTTTTCTTCTTTGTGGGGGCGCGCTGGCGCACCCGCGGGCTGTAGTCCCCGAGATTCGGGCCGACTGCTGAGCAGTCGGGCCGGATCTCCCCGGCGACCTTCTTCGTTGATGACTTAACGCCTTCTTTCTTCTTTCTCTTCAGAGGCCAACGCCGCTCTTCAACAGCAGCTGAGCGAAGCCAACTCCGCGTTGCGCCCCAAGGGGGAGGAGTGCAGCAAGCTCGCCGCAGAGCGCGATCTGCTGGCCGCACAATTGGCAGAGCAGAAGGAGCTGCTTACGAAGACGCGGAAGGAGGCGGAAGAGGCGGAAGCCGCCCTCCTGGACGAGTTCACGAGCGAGCGCTCCTCCTGGACCGACAAGGAGGCAATGCTGGTCTCCGGCTTCCACGAGATCGAGGACCTCGTCGATGGTGAGCTTCTTTGCTTTCCTTCTTCGAGCCGCCGACTATATGTCGAGCCGACTCCTGGTTTTTTTTGACTTGTTCTTCATTCTTTCTGTCTTGGCAGACTTCTTTCCCGGCCACTCGCAGGCCGCCATTCAAGCTATCGAGGCCGACCGCGAGGAGCGGAGGGCGGGTGGCGCGGAGATCGCCACTGATGCCCCTCGGACTCTTGGCGAGCATATTCTGAGCATTGGGGCTCGCCTGCGGCCGGCCCACCAGATGATGCGCCGGCTTCAACGTGTCGGCGCCCAAGCGATCGCCACCCTGTGGCCAGACGTGCAAGCTCCGCACACCCCCAGTCGGACTGCCGACTGGCTGGAGGTCGCGGCTGGCCGTCTTGAGGCCTTGAAGGGTTCCTTGGCCCGGGCCGGAGCGCGCTGAGCCTTGGAATTCGTCAAGGCGTGGTATCCGGAGCTAGACCTAGACCGGCTGGCCACACTCCGGTCAGAGGCCCAGCCGGAGCTGGCAGCCGCGGAAGATGCCCTTGTCAAGCATGCGGCGGCGATCGCCGAGTACACTGACACCAGCATCTTTGTCCCCGAGCGGGCTGAAGACGGCGAGGAGGTGCCGCCGAAGTGGTTTGGGCTGAACCCCGACTACGGCGAGGACTCGGTAGAGGTGATCGGCTCCAGCGTCGAGGAGGAAGACGAGGCAGAGGACGGGAGCGAGACGGAGGCACTGGAAGACGGAGCGGACGACCAACCTCAGCTCGACCGTGCCTCCAGCAACGAGCCGTGCCCACCCGAGCCGACTGCTGCCGGAGGTGATCAAGCCGAGACCGCCCAGTGGCCGCCCCAACATCCAACACCGCCGTCTCCTCCGATCCTGCAAACCCGTCTGCCGCCCCCTAGGCTGCCACCTTGTCTTTGTTTTATCTGTTCTAATAGTTTTTGAAGAACTTGTTAATTCGCACAATTCCACCCACGGGGTGTATTTTGAAATTCTGCTCGAAGATTCGGCCAAGGGCCTTTGTTATGTAAATATTCATCCGACTTCTATCTTGCTTGCTCATTGTTCTTTTGGCTTTTCCCTTTGCCGTCTTCCCTCAGTTGTCGTCTTTCTCAGTCAGACAGCCGCTCCGCGGACTGCTGCAGGATCAAATTCTTGGTCACTTTGGGAAGGCAAGTACTTAGCTGTTTTTAGGGTTGTTTAACAAGTCGGATAGAAGGCGGCAAGCCGACTATTCAAGAGTCGGTTTGCGAAAAAAGGCTGGAAGCCGGCCTTAAGCTATGTTTGTGCTTTGAGTCCTTAGCCATTTTTCATGTGGACGCCCATTCTTCCTTACTCCTGCCCACCAGACAGTCGCTCTGCGAGCTGCGGCTTCTGGCAGGAGACGGTTTAGACGCCACACACTACTTGTCCAGCTGCAGGAAGCATTTCATAGTGCAGGTCGGCAAGTCCCCGAGCTGACTAGTCGAACCCGGTGCCAAACGGCATAACAAAGAGTAATATACTCGAAGGCATATTTCTTATCATATAGATAAAAGAGGGCAGTCCCCGAGCTCTTCTCGGGGGGCCCGAAGTCTTGGTACTTTTAATACAAAAGGTAGCATGATACATACTGCGTTTAACTGTAAAATTTTCGGAGGAGATTTGCATTCCATGGCCGCTCTGTCTCTTTGCCGGAGTCGTCCCTCTTGCATGCTCGGGGCTTCTGAGCGTCGATCAGGTAGTAGGAGTCGTTGCCCAGCACTTTGCTGATGATGAAGGGGCCTTCCCAAGGTGCCGACAGCTTGTGCTGGCCGGCTGTTCGCTGGATTAATTGGAGCACGAGGTCCCCTCCTGGAAAGATCTCGGCCTGACCTTCCTGTTGTAGTATCTGCGCAGGCTCTGCTGGTAGATGTTGGACCGGCTGAGTGCCAACAGCCGGCCCTCTTCTAGCAGGTCGACACCGTCTTGTCGTGCTTCTTCTGCTTCTTCCTCGGTGTACATGGTGACTCACGGGGAATCGAACTCTATGTCCGTTGGGATGACAGCTTCAGCACCGTAGACGAGGAAGAAAGGCGTGAAGCCGGTTGACTTGTTTGGAGTCATGCGCAGACTCCAGAGGACGGCTGGCAACTCGTCGAGCCAGCAGCCAGCCGAGCGCTCCAGAGGCTCGGTCAGTCGGGGCTTGATGCTGGACAGGATGAGGCCGTTTGCTCGCTCCACCTGGGCATTTGACTGTGGATGGGCGACGGATGCTAGGTACAATCGGATGCCCTGTGTCGCACAAAAACGGGCCAAGGCGCCTTTGGCAAAATTCGTGCCGTTGTCGGTGATGATGTTGTGTGGTATGCCATACCAAATTGTGATGTCGGAGATGAAAGTCACGGCAGTCGGACCATTCAGTTTCTTGATTGGCTTCGCTTCTATCCACTTGGTAAACTTGTCCACCGCGACAAGTAAGTGAGTTAAGCCACCTCGTGCCATCTTGAATGGTCCCACCATGTCTAGACCCCAAACTGCGAAAGGCCAGGCAATGGGGATGGTCTTGAGTGCAGAAGCCGGCTGATGCGGCTTGGAGCGGAACTTCTGGCACCCTTTGCATTTTTTGGACCAATTCCTTGGCCTCTTCTAAGGCCGTTGGCCAAAAGAAACCGTGTCGGAAAGCTTTGGCGACGAGTGCTCTTGAAGCCGCATGGTGGCCGCACTCGCCTTGATGGATGTCTTTGAGAATTGCTTGGCCTTGCTTTGGCTCTACGCAGCGCTGGTAGACACCAGTGACGCTGCGCCTGACCAGCTCTCTGTTGACTATGGTGTAGGCTGCCGCTCGGCGTTGTACTTGCCGAGCTAAGGTCTCATCAGTCGGCAGCTCTTTGCTCACCAGAAATTTGAGGATGGGCTGGGCCCATGAGGGTGCTGCTATTTCTTCGACTGCCAGAACTGCGACTTGGACGAGGGCGGCTGGGCTGGGAGGCGGCGGGTTGGAGTCAACAACCGCGTGCTGGATTAATGAAGTCCCCGGGCCGACTGGCGCGGCTCTTGGGCCGAGTTCTGGAGTCTTCGGGCCGACCGCCGCAGTCCCTGGGCCGGGTTCTGCAGTCCCTGGGCCGGCCTCGACTGTGGCGGCTTTGGAGCCATCTGCCAAAATCCCCGTACCATGTGCCGGGGCTCTGGAGTCGAATCCGACTTCTTCGGGAGGAGCCGACACGAAGATGGAGTCTGATTCTGGTGAAGGCTTGATAGACGGCTTGAGGAGGCGTTGAAGGGCGACGCCGGATGGTATTGCTTTGCGGGTAGAGCCGATTCGTGCCAAGGCGTCTGCTTGGTCGTTGTCGTTTCTTGGCACATGGAGGAACTCGCACCCCTCGAAATACCCACTGAGTTGCTGCACAAGGAAACGGTAACTCGCCATGTTTGCATCTTTGGCGTCCCAGTCACCAGATGACTGCTGGACCACTAAGTCCGAGTCGCCATAACACAGGATCCGGCGAATGCCAAGTTCTTTGGCAAGGCGGAGCCCGTGAATGAGCGCCTCGTACACGGCGACGTTGTTGGAGGCGGCAAAATGGATTTGCAGTGCGTATTTGAGCTTGTCGCCTTTAGGAGAAGTGAGGACAACGCCGGCTCCCAAGCCGGTGCGCATCTTGGAGCCATCGAAATGCATCCGCCAATGGGTGGAGTCGGGCGCTGGAGGTAGGTACTGGGTCTCGGCCCAGTCGACGAGAAAGTCGGCCAGTGCTTGTGACTTGATGGCGGTGCGGGGCTGGTAGTGGATGGTGTAGGGAGCCAGCTCTATGGCCCACTTGGCCACTCGGCCAGAAGCATCTCGGCTTCCGATGATCTCGGCAAGTGGGGCCGTGCAGACCATAGTGATTGGATGCTCTTGAAAGTAAGGCTTCAATTTCTTGGCGGCAAAGTGCACGCCATAGCACATCTTCTGGTAGTGGGGGTAGTTCTGCTTGGAGGCCGACAGTACTTCGCTCAGGTAATATACCGGTCTCTGGACAGGTAGTGCCTTGCCTTCCTCCTTGCGTTCCACTACAATGACTGTGCTGACTACCCGGCTGGTGGCGGCGATGTACAGGAGCATAGGTTCATTAGGAGTCGGAGCCGCCAGAACGGGTGGAGTAGTCAGCATCTTCTTCAACTGGAGAAAAGCTTCATCTGCCTTGTGGTTCCACTTGAAAAAAGTGGTCTTCTTCAGGAGCTGGTATAAGGGGAGAGCTTTCTCGCCCAGCCAACTGATGAATCAGCTGATGGACGCCAAGCAGCCGGTGAACTTTTGCACGTCCAGCGGTCGGCTGGGTACCTCCATCCTCTCAATGGCCTTGATCTTTCCAGGGTTGCACTCTATGCCGCGTTCAGAGACCAGGAAGCCAAGGAGTTGGCCGACTGGTACTCCAAAGACGCACTTCTCAGGGTTGAGCTTGATCTGGAATCGGCGCAGGTTCTCAAAGGTCTCCTTGAGGTCTTCCAGCAGTGTTCCATGCTTTTCTGTCCTCACCACCACATCGTCCACGTAGACGTGGGCGTTTCTGCCGAGTTACTTGAGGAGGCACTTCTACATGCAACGCTGAAAGGTGGCGCCGGCATTCCTCAAGCCGAACATCATGGTGAGGTAGCAGAAGGCTCCAAACGGCGTGGTGAAGGCGGTCTTCAGTCTGTCAGCCGGGTTCAGCTTGATCTGGTGATATCCTCAATATGCATCCAAAAAGCTCAACAACTCGCATCCGGCAGTGGAGTCTATCACCTGATCAATTCTTGGTAGAGCAAATGGGTCCTTGGGGCAGGCCTTGTTGAGGCTTGTGTAGTCAATACACATTCGCCACTGCTTGTTCTTCTTCAGTACCAGGACCGGGTTGGCTAGCCACTCTGGAAAGAATACTTCCATAATGAAGCCGACTGCTAGGAGTCGGGCTATCTCTTCTCCGACAACTCTTCTCTTTTCTTCTGACAGGCGGCGCAAGGGCTGCCTGACCAGCTTTGCAGCGGATCGGAGTTGTAACTTGTGCTCGGCGAATTCTGTCGGTACACCTGGCATGTCTTTGGGGGACCATCGAAGATGTCCCGATTCTCACGGAGGAAATCGACGAGCTCGCCTTCCTATTTGCTATCGAGGTTTGCGCCTACGACAACGTACCTCTCTAGGTGCTCCGGATCCAAGGGTATCTTCTTTGTCTCCTTGGCCGGCTTGAACGAACCCTCAGCCTCCGACTCCTTTGGGTTAGGCGACACCTCTAGCTGCTTGCCGGCCATCGCCACAACCGGGTCAAGGAGCCGCTTCTCGGCCGCGATCACCAGGGACTCGGCCAGCCGACTACTCTCAGCCGCACAGGCAGACGACTTCCAGTAGTCGCCGGCTACGGTCAGAATCCCCCTGGAACTGGGCATCTTCATTTTGAGGTAGGCGTAGTGGGGGACCGCCATGAACTTGGCCAGGGCGGTTCGGTCAAGTAGTGCATAGTATGGGCTCTCGAGGTCCACCACCTCAAACCAAACTGACTCTCGGCGGAAGTGATCTTTGTCTCCAAAGAGGACGTCCATCAGGATCTTGCCGATTGGTGAGCAGGAAAGCCCAGGAAAAATGTCGTGGAACACAGTCCGGCTGTTCTGAAGTTGTCTTTGCTTGATTCCTAATTTCTCCATGGTGTCCATGTACAGGATGTTGATGCTGCTGCCTCCGTCTATCAGAACTTGCGAGAAACAAGTAGCTCGTCTATCCATGGCAAAGGTGGCATCCAAGACCAAGGCATAAGAGCTCGGACTCGGCATCACCTCTAGGTGATCAGCCCTGCTCCAGCTGATAGGCTTCTCAGACCAGTGCATGAACTCTGACGTCTCTGATGCTACTACATTCACCTCTTGTCGCTGCAGCCGCCAGCTGCATCGATCATCAGCCATGTTGGTAAATATCACGTAGGCTCCGTGCTCTTCGGGGTACTCGTCTTGTACTGCGCCGACTGGCCTGACAGCCGGCTGCTGGGGCGGAGGCGGAGGCTGCTGCCCAGCAGGCGGGGGAGGTAGGAGGCCATCTCCTTTGGCGATCCTGGTGAGCCAGTGGCACTTCTGGGTGGTGTGATTCGACGGCTTTGCGCCGCTATGGAACTTGCAAGGACCATCCAGAGTCTGCTCATATGAGAAAGCCGGCAACTAGTTGGGCTTGCCACCTTTCTGTCGCTTGGGTGGAGGCTGCCCATCCGGCTGCTGGTCTTCAACTGTCGTGACCTGCCGGCTGCTGGAAGCCGGCTACGGGGCCTTGCACTTGTGGTCGTTCTGTTGTTGCCGCCGACTGGCGTCTCCTTCCGGAGTTCTTGGGGCCTGAGGGGCCACTTTGCCAGTTGCGCTAACTTGAATCTCCGCCTTCATGGAGGAGTCGGCTGTGGCATACTTGTCTGCTATGATCAGCAGCTCATCGAGGGTTTCTGGCTCGTCACAGAGGAGCTTATGCTTGAGGAGGGTGCCTTCTCTGCACCCGGCGGTGAAGTACTCAATAGCCTGCACCTCGTGCATGCCCTTGCAGGAGTTCCGAAGCTCGGCCCAACGCGTGAGGTAGTCGCGAGTCGACTCGTTGGGGCCTTGCATGCACAAGGAAGCTGACGAGGCTTGGGAGGACGCTTGTACGTGCTTGTGAAGTTGCGGACGAATGCTTCGGTGAAGTCGACCCAGCTGTTGATGCTGCGGGGCTTCAGGCTGTTCAGCCATGTCCGGGCCGTGCCCTGGAGCATGAGCGGAACGTATTTTACGGCGACACGCTTGTTGCTGTTCGCTATGTTGACAGCCGTGGAGTAGTCAACCTGCCAGTCCTCCGACTTCACGGAGCCGGTGTACTTGGGCGTGTCTCTTGGGAGCGTGAACCCTTTGGGAAAGGGCTCGTCTCGAATGCGGGGCTCGAAACAAGGCGGACCCAACTCGTCTTCTTCTTCCAGCGCTAGGGACCGGTGAAGTCGGTCGATCCGGTGGCGGGCGTCGTTTTCCCCGACTCCCTCTCGGCGGCCAAGGCGGTCGCCGAGAGTCGGATGGTCAACAGGCGGCGGGGAGACTCGCCTTTCCTTGCGAGGAGGAGGAGGCGGATAGTCGTCCCGTCGTTCTACTGCTCTCGGGCGGCCGTCTTGGTCGCGCTCTATGGTAATGTGAGTCCGACTGTGGCTGATAGTCGGATCCTTGTCTTTCCTTCCTCGGGCGCCGCCAGTCGGCATCCGAGACATCGCGCCTTGATCTCGGCGAAGGTCGTCGTTTTGCCGCTGCGGCGCCTCCGTGCGGCAGCCGGCCTCGTTCTGCACGGCAGCCGCGTCGAGGAGCCGCTGGACTCGCTCCATCATCAGGCGGCGCTCTTCGCCCTCGAAGTTGTCCAGTTCGTCCGCCGCCGCCTGGGCGGCTCGAACGTTCTCCGCAGGCGTGGCATACACAGGGCGACTTGCCTCGAACAGGTTGGCAATGGCCACGCCGCGCTGCTGGACCGCGCCAAGGTGGCTGGGCCCAGCTGGGGCTGGCGAGCCACCCACAACGCGATCCATCTCACGCTGGTAGGCTTCTGACAAGCGTCTCATGCTAGCCAGCTTCTTCGCGCCTTCGACGAGCTGAAGGCGGCGCGCCTCCAACGTCTCTGCGTCAGCGTCTTCCGAAATGGGCGCAGTCAGGTCTTGTGGTGCCGCGCCAAGTGGGTCATGCGCTCCTTCGCCGGGAGGTTCGTCATGACCGGTGACGAGCACCTCGGTGACGGTGCTTCCGTGGCTCTCCGCGCGAGGGAGAGGTTCATCATAGACCGCCACGTTGGTGGGGAACGCGTCGAGCGACACGGTGTCGGAGTCGACCAGCATCGGGTCGGTGGAACCTATAGACTCCAAGTCCACGGCAGGCTCGCCGGCGACGTGGATTTAGTCGAGGAGGACCGCGAGGAGGCTCTCGGGGCCGCACGTGCCTGCGTTGGATGCAGGTTCGTCGGAGAGGCGAACCTCGCCGACAAGATCGGCGATGCAGCTGGCTGCACAGGCGATCTCAACGCCGTGCAGCGCATCAGCGCAAACTCCGTCTGGCGTTCCTGGCTGCCTGCGCTCGCCAGGGAGGAAAAGGGTTCCCGTCCAGAGCAGGTCTCTGGACGACGGTGCACCAGGCCCCATGGTGGGCGTCAAATGTCGGGGGTTGGGTGAGACATATGCCAAAGGATGGCTTATCATGGTGGGGGCGAGTAGAACGTCGTCGGTGCCTGGAAATGGGATAAGGCGAAGACATGCTCGCTGGCGAATCTTACCCAGCTTCAGGGCTCTCCCGGGAGATAATACCCCTACTGCTGCTCTACGGGGTCTCCGCATGATCACTATGGCAAAGTGTTTACACGGTTGCTCCTTGAGCTGTTTCCTGGAGGTAGGAGAAGGCAAGGCAAGCTCTCTCCTTCCTATATGATCTGGTCTAGTGCTAATGGATTCCAACCCTTTGCATGGATGCCCTGGGGGGTTTATATAGGCCTACCCCCCAGGGGTACAATGGTAATCCGGCTGGGCGCGGGCCCAGCCGTCAGTCTCTCTGGCCGCTGTCTTATCCGCCAACTCCTGGGGCCCACCGACTGGTGGGCCCCGCCGACTGGCTTGGTGTGGAGCCGACAGGCCGCGTCCGCCGCGGGCGGGTCTTTGCCGGCTGCAGATTACTGTAGCTGTGCCTCTAATGAAGCAGGCTCGGTCATGAGGTCATGGCGACAGCCCCGCCGTCTGGTGGGCGATCACTGTGGCCACTACTTGTTGTGTCTGATTAATGGCGCATGGGGCCCGTGGGAGGGGCCGGCCGACTTCTAGTGGCCGACTCCCATCCGGGCCGACTGGTGGTGCTTTCGCCGTCTTTCGTACAGCCGCCGACTGGTGGGACCCATCATCCTTGGGTCGTACTAGCAGGCCGTCATGGGCACAGGGCTCCGCCCCCTGGGGCTGATGTCAGGGCCGGCATGGCAACAGTGTCACGCCGCGCGGAAATCTCCGCGGGTACGGCGTACTGTAGCCACGCCTGCCCATGGAAAAAGGGGTGCGAGTGGACCTCACTGTGGCCACTCCCCGTCCCATCCCTCTTTATGAGGGCATGGGGGTTGTTGGCGTCGCGGGCTGACTCCCCAAGGCCGGCTTCTTTGGAAGTCGTCAGTCAGGAGTCGGCTCATCATGAAGTCGTTCATGGGACTCGGCCGCGAGTGGGCAGCCGGCCGCCTCACCGCCGACTCTCAGAAGGCGGCTCTTCGTCCTGGGGCCTCGAGGGGCGCAATCTGCCTCAATGTCTTGAAAGGTTCTGGGCCTGGGTTAGCCTACCCGTGGCCCATTACTCTGACAAGGGGTGTGGGCATGCCCTGGACCCTCGTGGCCAGGTGGTGTGGCCCCCTGGTGTGTTCTCAGTGCCAATAATTCTTAAATATTCTAGAAAAAGTCATATACAATTTGCAGGGCATTTGGAGAACTTTTATTTTCGGGGTATTTTTTATTGCAAGGATAATTCAGAAAACAAACAGAAAATACTATTTTTGCTTTATTTAATCTAATTAGCAGAAAGTAAAAAGAGGGTACAGAGAGTTGTGCTTTCTAACTTCATCCATCTCATGCTCATCAAAAGGAATCCACTAATAAGGTTGATCAAGTCTTGTTAACAAACTCTTTCCGAATCGCATGAAACCGGAGAATTTTCGAATAACACTAATTTACCTCAACGGGGTTATGCACATTCCCAATAATAAGAATATCATATTTCTTCTTGACAGTAGGAAGAGGGAATTCAAAACCTCCAATGGTAATCATTGGAATTTTTCCAATAGAATTGATACTATGGACTTGAGGTTGTTTCCTCGGAAAGTGTACCGTATGCTCATTACCATTAACATGAAAAGTGAGATTGCCTTTGTTGCAATCAATAACTGCCCCTACAGTATTCAAAAAGGCTCTACCAAGAATAATAGACATACTATCATCCTCGGGAATATCAAGAATAACTAAGTCTGTTAAAATAGTAACGTTTGCAACCACAACAGGCACATCCTCACAAATACTGATAGGTATAGCAGTTGATTTATCGACCATTTTTAAAGATATTTCAGTAGGTGTCAACTTATTCAACTCAAGTCTACGATATAAAGAGAGATGCATAACACTAACACCGGCTCCAAGATCACATAAAGCAGTTTTAACATAGTTTCCTTTAATGGAGCATGGTATAGTTGGTACTCCTGGATCTCCTAGTTTCTTTGGTATTGCGCCCTTCAAAGTATAATTAGCAAGCATGGTGGAAATTTCAGTTTCCAATATCTTTCTTTTATTTGTAACAATATCTTTCATATACTTAGCATAAGGATTCATTTTAAGCATATCAGTCAAAGGCATATGCAAAAAGATAGGTCTAATCATTTCAGCAAAGTGCTCAAAATCCTCATCATACTTTTTCTTGGATGGTTTAGGAGGAAAAGGCATGGGTTTCTAAACCCATGGTTCTCTTTCTTTACCGTGCTTCATAGAAACGAAGTCTCTCTTATCATAACGTTGATTCTTTGATTGTGGGTTATCAAGATCAACAGCAGGTTCAATCTCTTCATCATTGTTATTGCTAGGTTGAGCATCAACATGAACATCATCATTAATATTATCACTAGGTTTATGTTCATTACAGGATTGTGTTTTGGCATCAGAAATAGAAATATCATTGGGATTCTCAGGTGTGTCAACAACAGGTTCACTAGAAGCATGCAAATCCCTATCATTTTTCATTTTCTTCCCTTTAGAAGGACTAGGTGCATCAACATTAGTTCTCTCAGAATCTTGCTCAATTCTCTTAGGGTGGCCCTCAGGATACAAAGGTTCCTGAATCATTTTACCCCCTCTAGTCACAACGCTAACAACATTATCATTTATCTTATTATTTAATTCATTGAGCAAATCATTTTGAGCTTTAAGCACTTGTTCTACTTCAGTGGTAACCATAGAATCATGTTTACTGATAAGTTTAAGCTCACCTTTAACTCTAGACATATAATCACTCAAGTGTTCAATCATATAAGCATTACGTTTCAATTGTCTACCAACATAAGCATTGAAGTTTTCTTGTTTAACAATAAAATTATCAAACTCATCCAAGCATTGGCTAGCAGACTTATTACAAGGAATATCACCTTCATCAAATCTATAGAGAGAATTTACCTTTACTACCTGTGTCGGGTTATGAAGATCATGTATTTCTTCAATAGGTGGTAAATTCTTAACATCTTCAACTTTAATACCCTTTTATTTCATAGATTTCTTTGCCTCTTGCATATCTTCAGGACTGAGAAATAGAATACCCCTTTTCTTCAGAGTTGGCTTAGGAGTTGGTTCAGGAAGTGTCCAATCATTTTCATTACTCAACATATTATACAATAGCAATTCAGCTTGATCAATAGTTCTTTCCCTGAAAACACAACCAACACAACTATCCAGGTGGTCTCTAGAAGCATCAGTTAGTCCATTATAAAAGGTATCAAGTATTTAATTTTTCTTGAGAGGATGATCAGGCAAAGCATTAAGTAATCGGAGAAGCCTCCCCCAAGCTTGTGGTTGACTCTCTTCTTCAATTTGCACAAAATTATATATTTCCCTTAAGGCAGCTTGTTTCTTATGAGCGAGGAAATATTTAGCAGAGAAGTAATAAATCATATCCTGGGGACTACGCACACAACCATGATCAAGAGAATTAAACCATATTTAGCATCACCCTTTAATGAGAACAGAAATAACTTAAGGATAAAGTAATAGCGAGTTTTCTCATCATTAGTGAATAGGGTGGCTATATCATTTAATTTAGTAAGATGTGCCACAACAGTTTCAGATTCATAGCCATAAAAAGGATCAGACTCAACCAAAGTAATTAACTCAAGATCTACAGAGAAGTCATAATCGTTATCGGAAATACAAATAGGTGAAGTAGCAAAAGTAGGGTCATATTTCATTCTAGCATTCAAGGATTTTTCTTTCAGCTTAGCTAATAGTTTCTTAAGATCATATCTATCATTGCAAGCTAAAAGGTCTCTAGCAGTTTCTTCATCCATAACATAACCCTCAGGGACAACATGCAATTCATATCTAGGGGGAGAATCTTCATCATCACTTTCATCAATATTATCAGTTTCAATAATTTCATTCTCTCTAACCCTAGCAAGTTGTTCATCAAGAAATTCACCTAGTGGCACATTATTATCAAGCATAGAAGTAGTTTCATCATAAGCATGATGCCAAGTAGAAGTGGCATCATCAATAACATGCGACATATCAGAATGAATAGCAGGAGTAGGTGTAGCAAGTTTACTCATAACAGAAGGTGAATCAAGTGCAGAGCTAGATAGCAGTTCCTTACCTCCCCTCGTAGTTGAGGGAAAAATCTTGGTTCTCTCATCTTTAAAGTTCCTCATAGTGATCAACAGATATAAATCCCAAGTGACTCAAAGAATAGAGCTCTGCTCCCGGCAACGGCGCCAGAAAATAGTCTTGATAACCCACAAGTATAGGGGATCGCAACAGTTTTGAGGGTAGAGTATTCAACCCAAATTTATTGATTCGACACAAGGGCAGCCAAAGAATATTCTCAAGTATTAACAGTTGAGTTGTCAATTCAACCGCATGTGAAAGACTTAATATCTGCAACAAAGTATTTAGTAGCAAAGTAATATGGAACTAATGGTAACGATGGCAAAAGTAATAGTATCGGTTTTGTAGTGATTGTAACAGTGGCAACGGAAAAGTAAATAAGCAAAGATCAATATGTGAAAAGCTTGTAGGCAATGGATCAGTGATGTATAATTATATCGGATGCGATTCCTCATGCAACAGTTATAACATAGGGTGATACAGAACTAGCTCCAGTCATCAATGTAATGTAGGCATATATTCCGAATATAGTCATACGTGCTTATGGAAAAGAACTTGCATGGCATCTTTTGTCCTACCCTCCCGTGGCAGCGGGGTCCTATCGGAAACTAAGGGATATTAAGGCCTCCTTTTAATAGAGTACCAGAACAAAGCATTAACACTTAGTGAATACATGAACCCCTCAAACTACGGTCATCACTAGAAGTGGTCCCGATTATTGTCACTTCGGGGTTACCGGATCATAACACATAGTAAGTGAGTAATGACTTGAAAAATAGGACCAAGAGCTCACATATATTCATAAAACATAATAGGTTCAGATCTGAAATCATGGCACTCGGGCCCTAGTGACAAGCATTAAGCATAGCAAAGTCATAGCAACATCAATTTCAGAACATAATGGATACTAGGGATCAAACCCTAACAAAACTAACTCGATTACATGATAAATCTCATCCAACCCATCACCATCCAGCGAGCCTATGATGGAATTACTCACGCATGGCGGTGAGCATCATGAAATTGGTGATGGAGGAAGGTTGATGATGATGATGATGGCGATGGATTCCCCTCTCCGGAGCCCCGAACGGACTCCATATCAACCCTCCCGAGAGAGATTAGGGCTTGGCGGCGGCTCTGTATCATAAAACGTGATGAATCCTCTCCATTTTTTTTCTCCCCGAACGTGAATATATAGAGTTGGAGTTGAGGTCGGTGGACCTCAGGGGGCCCACGAGATAGGGGGCGCGCCCCAAGGGGGTGGGCGCCCCCACCCTCATGGACAGGGTGTCGTCCCCCTAACGTTGATTCTTTCGCCAGTATTTTTTATATATTCCAAAAATATTCTCCGTGAAGTTTCAGGTCATTCCGAGAACTTTTACTTCCGCATAAAAATAACACCATGGCAATTCTGCTGAAAACAGCGCCAGTCCGGGTTAGTTCCATTCAAATCATGCAAGTTAGAGTCCAAAACAAGGTCAAAAGTGTTTTGAAAAGTAGATATGATGGAGATGTATCACATGATTAGAACGTGTTTATTGCAAATACGGTTATTCATTTAAGTCAGAGAATAATTGTTGTTTTGTTTACATGAATAGAACCTTCTATGGTCATACAAATAATGTAAATGGTTAACGGAATCTCGATCATAGTGATACACATATTCATAATATTGATGCCAAAAGATGCAAAGTTGATAATTGATGTCGCTTGAAGCTACGTGGGTATTTCCCCAAAGAGGAAGGGATGATGCAGCACAACAGCGGTAGGTATTTCCCTCAGATATGAGACCATGGTTATCGAACCAGTAGGAGAACCAATCAACACAATGTAAACAACCCCTGCACACAAATAATAACACCTCGCAACCCGACGTGTGGGTTGTCAATCTCTTTCGGGTAATGGTGCCAGAAATGGCACGTGGACGGGAGAAAGTTGTGATAGATTGAATGAATAGATCACAAATAAAATAAATAAGGATAAATTGTAGCAAAGTATTTTTGGGTTTTGGTTTAATAGATCTGAAAATAAAAGCAAGAGAAAAATAGATCGCAAAGGCAAATATATGAGAAAGAAGACCCGGGGGCCGTAGGTTTGACTAGTGTCTTCTCTCGAGAAAAATAACAAACGGTGGGTGAACAAATTACTGTTGGGCAATAGATAGAACCTCAAATAATTATGACGATATCAAGCAATGATCATTACATAGGCATCACGTCCAAGATTAGTAGACCGACTCCTACCTGCATCTACTACTATTACTCCACACATCGACCGCTATCCAGCATGCATCTAGTGTATTAAGGTCATGGAAAAATGGAGTAATGCAATAAGAACGATGACATGATGTAGACGAGATCCGTTTATCTATGGCGGTAGATATAGATCCCATCTTTTTATCCTTAGTAGCAACGATACATACGTGTCGGTTCCCTTTCTGTCACTGGGATCAAGAACCGTAAGATCGAACCCACTACCGGGCACCTCTTCCCATTGCAAGATAAATAGATCAAGTTGGCCAAACAAAACCCAAATATCGGAGAAGAAATACGAGGCTGTAAGAGATCATGCATAAAAGAGGTCAAAGAAACTCAAATACTTTCATGGATATAAAATGATAGATCTGATCATAAACTCAAAGTTCATCGATGCCAACAAACACATCGCAAAAGAGTTACATCATATGGATCTCCAAGAGACCATTCTATTGAGAATCAAGAGAGAGAGATGAAGCCATCTAGCAACTAACTACGGACCTGCAGGTCTACAAAGAACTACTGACGCATCATCGGAGAGGCACCAATGGAAGTGGTGAACCCCTCTGTGATGGTTTCTAGATTGGATCTGGTGGTTCTGGACTCTGCGGTGGCTGGATGAATATTTCGTCAACTCCCCTAGGGTTTCTGGAATATTATGGTATTTATAGAGCAAAGAGGCGGTTTAGGGGCACCCGAGGTGGGCACAACCCACCAGGGCGTGCCTGGGCCTCCTGGCGCGCCCTGGTGGGTTGTCCCCTCCTCGGGACTCCCCCCAGGTGCAACCAAGGCCCAACATGTTCCTTTTGGTCCATAAAAATCTCCATAAAGTTTCATGGCATTTGGACTCCGTTTGATATTGATTTTCTGCGATGTAAAAAACATGAAAAAAAACATGAACTAGCAGTTGGCACTATGTCAATAGGTTAGTACCAAAAATGATTTAAAATGGCTATAAAATGATTATAAAACATCCAAGATTAATAATAAAACAACATGAAACAATCAACAATTATAGATACGTTGGAGACGCATCAATAATGATAGTGCAACATACTTGTGGCACTGCCGTTTAGGTCATATTGGTGTAAAGAGCATGAAGAAACTCCATGCGGATGGAATTTTGAAATCACTTGATTATGAATCATTTGATACTTGCGAACCATGGCTCGGGTAAGATGACTAAAAATCTATTCTCCGGAACAATGGAGCGAGCTAATGACTAATTGGAAATAATACATACCGATGTATGTAGTCCGATGAGTGTTGAAGCACGCGGTGGGTATCATTATTTTATGACCTTCACATATGATTTGAGTAGGTATGGTCATATCTACTTGATGAAACACAAGTCTCAAATATTTGAAAAGTTCAAGGAATTTCATAGTGAAGTGGAGAATCATCATAATAAGAAAATAAAGTTTCTACGATTTGATCGTGGAGGCGAATATTTGAGTTACAAGTTTGACCTTCATTTAAAACAATGTGGAATTGTTTCACAACTCACGCCACCTGGAACACCATAGCATAATGGTGTGTTCGAGCGTCGTAACCATACTTTATTAGATATGGTGCATTCTATGATGTCTCTTGCCGATTTGCCTTTATCATTTTGGGGTTATGTATTAGAGACAGTCGCATTCATGTTAAAGTGGGCACCGTCTAAATCTGTTGACACGGCACCGTATGAAGTGTGGTTTGGCAAGAAACCTAAGTTGTCATTTCTTAAAGTTTGGGGTTGCAACACTTATGTCAAAAGGCTTCAGCCTGATAAGCTCGAACCCAAATCGGAGAAGTGCGTCTTCATAGGATACCATAAAGAAACAATTGGGTACACCTTCTACCACAGATCTGAAGGCAAGACCTTTGTTGACAAGAATGGATCCTTTCTAGAGAAGGAGTTTCTCACGAAAGAAGAGAGTGGAAGGAAAGTAGAACTTGATGAGGTAGTTGTACCTTCTCTCGAATCAGAAAGTAGCACATCAGAGAAAACCGTTTGTGTGATGCCTACAGCAACTAGAGAGGAAGCTAATGATGATGATCATGAACCTTCAGATCAAGTTACTACTGGACCTTGTAGGTTGAATAGAGCATGTTCCGCGCCAGAGTGGTACGGTAATCCTGTCCTGGAAGTCATGTTACTGGACCATGGCAAACCTACGAACTATGAAGAAGCTATGATGAGCCAAGACTCCGATAATGGCTTGAGGCCATGAAATCCGAGATAGGATCAATGTATGAGAACAAAGTATGGACTTTGGTGGACTTTCCCAATGATTGACAAGCCATTGAAAATAAATGGATCTTCAAGAAGAAGACAGACGCTGATGGTAATATCACTATCTATAAAGCTCGACTTGTCGTGAAAGGCTTTCGACAAGTTCAAGGAGTGGTTTATGATGAGACTTTCTCACCTGTAGCGATGCTTAAGTCTGTCCGAATCATGTTAGCAATTGCCGCATTTTATGATTATGAAATGTGGTAAATGGACGTCAAAACTGCATTCTTTAATTGATTTCTTATAGAAGAGTTGTATATGATGCAACCAGAAGGTTTTGGTGATCCTAAAGGTGCTAACAAAGTGTGCAAACTCTAGCGATCCATCTATGGACTGGTGCAAGCATCTCGGAGTTGGAATATACGCTTTGATGAGGTGATCAAAGCATATGGTTCTATACAAACTTATGGTGAAGCATGTATTTACAAGAAAGTGAGTGGGAGCTCTGTAGCATTTCCGATATTATATGTGGATGACATATTATTGATTGGAAATGATATAGAATTTTTTGATATCATAAAAGGATACTTGAATAAGAATTTTTCAATGAAAGACCTTGATGAAGCTGCTTATATATTGGGCATCAAGATCTATAGGGATAGATCGAGACGCTTAACAGGACTTTCACAAATCACATACCTTGATAATTTTTTGAAGAAGTTCAAAATGGACCAGTCAAAGAAAGGGTTCGTGCCTGTGTTACAAGGTGTGAAATTGAGTTAAACTCAAAGCCCGACCACTACAGAAGATAGATAGAAAATGAAAGTCATTCCCTATGCCTAAGCAATAGGTTCTATCATGTATATGCTATGTTGTGTACCAGACCTGATGTGTGCCTTGCCATAAGTTTGGCAGGGAGGTACCAAAGTAATCTAGGAGTGGATCACCAGATAGCGGTCAAGAACACCCTGAAGTACCTAAAAAGGACCAAGCATATGTTTCTCATTTATGGAGTCGACGAAGAGATCGTCGTAAATGGTTATGTTGATGCTTGCTTCGACATTGATTTGGATGACTCTAAGTCACAAACCGGATACATATTTATATTGAATGGCGGAGCTGTCAGTTGGTGCAGTTCCAAGAAAAGCGTCGTGGCGGGATCTACGTGTGAAGCGGAGTACATAGCTGCTTCGGAAGCAGCACATGAAGGAGTTTGGATGAAGGAGTTCATATCTGATCTAGTTGTAATACCCAGTGCATCGGATCCAATGAAAATCTTTTGTGACAACACTCGAGCAATTGCCTTGGCGAAGGAATACAAGTTTGACAAGAGGACTAAACACATCAAGAGACGCTTCAACTCCATTCATGAAAAGGTCAAGGATGAAGACATAGAAGTTTGCAAAATACTAATCCGTCCCCAACATATCTATATTTTTTTATTGTTCCATGCTATTATATTATCTATTTTGGATGCTTTATATGCATTAATATGCTATTTTATATTATTTTTGGGACTAACCTATTAACCAAGATCCCAGTGCTAGTTCCTATTTTTTTTCCTTGTTTAGAGTTTCATAGAAAAGCAATACCAAACGGAGTTCAACCGGAATGAAACTTTCGCGATGATTTTTCTTGGACTAGAAGACATCCAGAGGACTTGGAGTACATGTCAAGGAAGCCACGAGGCACCCACAAGGACGGAGGGTGCGCCCAGGAGGGTAGGGTGCGCCCCCACCCTTGTGGGCCCCTCGTGACTCCATCAACCTATTTCTTCCTCCTATATATTCTCAAATATCCCAAAACCTTCCAGGGGAGCCACGGAACCACTTTTACACCGCCACAACCTTCTGTACCCGTGAGATCCAATCTAGGGGCCTTTTCTAGCGTCCTGCCGGAGGGGGATTCGATCACGGAGGGCTTCTACATCAACACCATTGCCTCTCCGATGAAGCATGAGTACTTTACCATAGACCTATGGGTCCATAGCTAGTAGCTAGATGGCTTCTTCTCTCTCTTTTATTCTCAATACCATGTTCTCCTCGATGTTCTTGGATATCTATTCGATGTAATACTCTTTTGCGGTGTATTTGCCGAGATCCGATGAATTGTGGATTTATGATCAACTTATCTATGAATATTATTTGAATCTTCTCTGAATTCTTATATGCATGATTTGATATCTTTGCAAGTCTCTTCAAACTATCGATTTGGTTTGGCCAACTAGATTGGTTTTTCTTGCAATGGGAGAAGTGCTTAGCTTTGGGTTCAATCTTGCGGTGCTTGATCCTAGTGACAGAAGGGGAACCGACATGTATTGTACTGTTGCCATCGAGGATAACAAGATGGGGTTTTCATCATATTGCTTGAGTTTATCCCGCTACATCATGTCATCTTACTTAATGCATTACTCTGTTCTTATGAACTTAATACTCTAGATGCAGGCAGGAGTCGGTCGATGTGTGGAGTAATAGTAGTAGATATAGAATCGTTTTGGTCTACTTGACATGGACGTGATGCCAATATTCATGATCATTGCCTTAGATATTGTCATAACTTTGTGCTTTTCTATCAATTGCTTGACAGTAATTTGTTCACCCACCGTAATATTTTCTATCTTGAGAGAAGCCTCTAGTGAAACCTATGGCCCCCGGGTCTATTTTCCATCATATAATCTTCTATTTTCCATCATACAAGTTTCCAATCTATAATTTTAGTTTACTATTTACTTTCTTTGCAATCCTTTACTTTCTGATCTATAAACCAAAAATATTAACGTACCGTTTATCCATCTATATCAGATCTCACTTTGCAAAAAACTGTGAAGGGATTGACAACCCCTTTGTCGCGTTGGGTGCAAGTTGGTGTTTGTTTGTGCAGGTATTAAGTGGCTTGTGCATTGTCTCCTACTAGATTGATACCTTGGTTCTCCAAAGCTAAGGGAAATACTTACTCTACCTTGCTGCATCACCCTTTCCTCTTCAAGGGAAAAACCAACGCAAGCTCAAGAGGTAGCAGGAAGAATTTCTGGAGCTGTTGCCGGGGAGATCTACGCCAAGTCAAGTCAAGATTTATCTCTCATCAACGTGCCAATTTCTGGCGCCTTGCCGGGGAGATCTATGCCAAGACGAGACATACCAAGTACCCATCATAAACTCTCATCCCTCGCATTACATTATTTGCCATTTGCCTCTCGCATTCCTCTCCCCCACTTCTAAAATGATTTTCAAAAATATTTGCCTTTTCTTTGCCCCTCTTTCGTTCATCTTCTTCATTTGCTTTTTGTGTGCTCGAGTGTTGGATTGCTTGCTTTGTCACGATGGCTCAAGATAATACCAAATTGTGTGACTTTTCCAACACCAACAATAATGATTTTATTAGTACTCCGATTGCTCCCGATACTAACATGGAATTTTGTTAAATTAATGCTGCTTTGTTGAATCTTGTTACGAAAGATCAATTCTCCGGCCTTCCAAGTGAAGATGCCACATCCCATCTAAATAATTTCATTGATTTGTGTGATATGCAAAAGAAAAAAGATGTGGATACTAAGATTGTCAAATTAAAGCTATTTCCGTTCTCACTTTGAGATCGTGCTAAAACTTGGTTTTCATCTTTGCCTAAAAATAGTATTGATTAATGGAATAAGTGTAAAGATGCTTTTATTTCCAAGTTTTTTCCTCTTGCTAAGATCATCTCGCTTAGGAACAATATTATGAATTTTAAGCAACTTGATCATGAACATGTTGCACAATCTTGGGAGAGGATGAAATTAATGATTAGAAATTGCCCCACTCATGGTTTGAATTTATGGATGATCATACAAAAAATTTATGCTGGCTTGTATTTTGCTTCTAGAAATCTTTTAGATTCGGCCGTGGGAGGCACTTTTATGGAAATTACTTTAGGAGAGGCTACTAAACTCCTACATAATATTATGGTTAATTATTCTCAATGGCATACCGAAAGATCTTCATGCGATTGAAGAGATTAATGTTTTGAGTGGAAAGATGGATGAGCTTATGAAATTATTTGCTAGCAAGAGTGCTCCTACTAATCCTAACGATATGCCTTTGTCTACTTTGATTGAAAACAATAACGAATCTATGGATGTGAATTTTGTTGGTAGGAACAATTTTGGTAATAACGCGTATAAAGGTAATTTTAATCCTAGGCCGTTTCCTAGTAATTCCTCTAATAATTATGGTAATTCCTACAACAATTCTTATATTCCATCTGATTTTGAGAATAGTGTAAAGAATTTATAAGTTCGCAAAAGAATTTCAATGCTTTGATTGAAGGAAAGATGCTTAAGATTGATGATTTGGCTAGGAACGTGGATAAAATTTCTCTTGATGTTGATTCCTTGATACTTACATCTATTCCACCTAAGCATGATATCAATGAGTCTCTCAAATCCATGAGAATTTCCATTGATGAGTGCAAAGAAAGAACTGCTAAGATGCGTGCTAAAAAGATTGGTTTATAAATGCGTGTTCTTCTAGTTTCTGTGAGAATAATGATGAAGATCTTAAAGTGATTGATGTTACTCCTATTGAATCTTTGTTTTCCAATATAAATCTTGATAAAGATGGGAGTGGAGATGAGTCAACTTTAGTTAAGAGGTGTCTCAATGACTCAGAGTTTTTAGATCTTAATGCAAAAAATGATAAAAGTTGGATTGGAGAGGTCAAAACTTTAGATAGCAATGAACCCACTCTTTTGGATTTCAAGGAATTTAATTATGATAATTTTTCTTTGATATATTGTATTTCCTTGTTGCAATCCATGTTTCCTCATGCTTATAATCTAAACAAAGCTTTTACTAAACATATCGTTGATGCTATGATGCAATCTTTTGAAGAAAAGCTTGAATTATAAGTTTCTATTCCTAGAAAACTTTATGATGAGTGGGGAACATACTATTAAGATTAAGATTAAATATTATGAATGCCATGCTTTGTGTGATTTGGTTGCTAGTGTTTCCTCGATTCCAAAAACTTTATGTTATGTATTAGGTTTTCGAGAATTTGATGATTGTTCCTTAAATTTGCATCTTGCGGATTCCACTATTAAGAAACCTATGGGAAGGATTAATGATGTTCTTATTGTTGCAAATAGGAATTATGTGCCCCTAGATTTCATTGTTCTTAATATAGATTGCAATCCTACATGTCATATTATTCTTAGTAGATCTTTCCTTAGAACGATTGGTGCAATTATTGATATGAAAGAAGGAAACATTAGATTCCAATTTCTGTTAAGGAAAGGCATGTAACACTTTCCTGGAAAGAAAATTAAATTGCCTTATGAATCTATTATGAGAGCCACTTATGGCACTACAAAAAAAAATACACTTCTGTGATGATACGTGTTTGTCACAGTAGGTCACGTTTTCTGTCATGCATGTACATCCATGACGATTTTATGACATAATCAAGATAGTCATACCTGTGCTATCATAGAAGTGTTCCATGACATTACCAAAATTATCATCACAGAAGTGTTCACTTCCATGACGATAAATGCCGCGTCATGGAAGTGCTTTCGTCAAGGGTGACCAACACGTGGCATACACGGTAACGGGTTGCCATTAAGCTATCGGGTCAGGTTTTGGATCCGATAACCCGCTAATAGCTACAACCAATGATGATTTTCCACGTGTAAATTTCTCATTGGCCGACGGAACCACGTGTCAGCTCCGCGTTGGCACAAGTGTCACTCATCCAATGGGCGAGATGCGCCTATGATATGTCGACACGTGGACCGGCCCAACAGTGGCCCATGCAGGTTAAAAGGCCGGGACTGTCAAAATAAGCGGGCCAGTCCATTAGCGACCTACTTGAGTCAGGTCCATTTACAATCACGGCCCATACAAGTTACACAGAATCGGCCCATCAAAGGCCCATTCTACATTTGACAATTTCTAGCCCATCATTAGTTTTAGCCCGTTAACGGCCCGCTACATCTTTGGGCCCAATTGCGGCCTGAGCTTCTTTTGGCCTGTTAGTGGCCCATCGTCAGTTCCAGCTTGTTAACGGCCCGAAACGTCTTTCGGCCTTTTCTCGGCCCATTCTACAGTTGGGACAATTCTAGTCCGCCGTGACAGTAGGCCTGTAATCGGCCCATTCGGTAAATGGGCCAACTCCTAGCCCATTTTGTCTCTCGGCCTGTTAATGGCCCGCACAATAGTTGGGCCTTTGACTTTTGGTCCATTAGGGGCCCACGTTCCGCAAGACATCATTCTAGCCCAACGCGACTTTCGGCCTGTTAAAAGCCTAGTTTGCAAATTGGGCCTCCTCTGCCCCCATAACACTTTCGGCCTCTTGCTGGCCCGTAAAGTAAAAGGGCCGAGACAAAATTGACATCTATTTCGGCCTGCTAGAGGCCCGCGGGCCATTTCCATTTATACGGCCCTATCGAGCTTTTGGCCTGTTAACGGCCTGCTAAGAGCCGTTGTTACGGTGGGCCACATCATTTAGGATCCACTTAATATTATTTTGACCAGCCCAATTAAGGCCCGCTTTGACTACACATGTTTGTTCGTTTGTATGGCGTCCAGGAAATGTTTGGGCGTGTGGGCCCCCGTTTCAACGATATAGCATATTCAAGAATTATCCTACTCTATACTATCGCCTCTAAAAAACATACACTATACAATAAAAAGACTAAGGCATAGAAACGTAGAATAATCCTACACTATACAATAAAGAAATTACAGCCGAATATACCCACTGGGCATTATAGTTCGGCACCAGTGATAATAAAGCGTACACAAACAGCAAATTACATACACTGGACAAATAAAGCTCATACATCATGGACACGCATCAACAGAACTTACCATTTGAACTATAATCTCTTCAGAAAATAGGATTGGCCGGATTCAGATAGCACAAATTTCAGTCTGCAAAATCTCCAATTCCTTCGTGGTTACCTCAGTGTCTTGTTTCATTTTTTGACTCCTGCATCTAATACCTGCATGTCCAGTCTCAACTTGTTGATTGTACGTTGAGAATCATGTACACGTTGTCTTGCCACCTCTAGTTGATGCTCGAGAACATCAGCACATTCCAATTCCAATCCATAATCATTCGGTAACGGCCATGCCGCACTGCTCGCAGATCTTTGTGTTGATGTCACTTCATCCTGAAATGTTTCTGTAAGTACACATGACTAGGGCAAAAATATAGTTACAACAGTGAAGCGAGCAAGACAGACTATTTTGTACATGGCAAAACAGGACTAACAATAATGTTACACGTCATGAAGCATAAGCAGGTGATATTTTAAAAATTATAAAAATGGTAGTCTGTGCAGCCTGCATACAGAAATCTCTCTTAGCTCACCAGAGGAGCATGATGTTGGGGCCAAATCCAAAACACAGACAAGTTACAAATTTAGACAGCACGTTGCGTATAAGTAAGCAAGCAGTTGGCCATTCTGTAGCTCAATTAAAGTCTTAGGGAGCATAATGAACAGCAGAGGGATTCATACAAACCTACTACAGCAAGCAAAGCTATGCAATCATTAGCCTAGTATAAACTAGATTGTGAGCCTCATGCAGTAATAGTTGGTTAATAGACTTCAAAGCTTCAGGCACACTTCGCCAGAGTAATTAAATGGTAAGGCCTTTAATTATGTCAACTAATAGTTATACAAGTACCCAACATCAGGCATCATTGTTTGGGCATCTCATTAACTGAGGACAAATAAAGCAATTGAAAAGAGCAAATTAACTATGCCTGAAACAAACAAGGAATTGAACTGTTGAGTTGGATACAGTGACTTACCTTAACTGGTTGAACAGGCTCAGCGCTGCTCCTACTTCTCTTGCAAGGCTCCTTCCTAACATCTTGTACTTGGAAATCCTCAATCTTATCTTCATTGCACCCCCTCTGCAAGGTGACACAAACTAGTTACTCGTCTCCTTGGAAGATAAATATGCATACTTTCCAGTCTGTGAACAACACAAAAGGATGAGATTATAACAAAACAACACCACATAATGAAACATGCCACATCTCTTGCACTTGCACACAATGAAATGAGCATTTACTATGTGTGCACTATGTAAAAACTAGGCATACCTTCGAACTGGATCTCCAGGTACTCTTGGAGAGCCTACTTTAGTGTACAGCCAAACCTTTATGTCACCTATGAGTTAGACAAGCCCCCACTACAGCAGCCCTTAGTGTTTAAATCGTTGACAAGCTCTGTTAGAGTGTTAGGTCAAGAACAACAAGTAATCAAAGCAAACAGTTCTGGTATGGCTGGCTGATGCAAACAAGCAATTGAACAGATGTATCAAGAAAAGAAGCAAAGAAGGAGGCTTAAAGACCATCACTTGACTGACCAGATTTAAGGGGCATTTAAACATCATGTGCAACGTATGAACTAACATAAACATTGCATATTCCAGATTCTACAATGGAATGCACATGTATTAGGTTATGCCATGTATGATGATGCCTAAATGTAGACTATAGCAGGAAGGAGTGATTCATTGTTGCATGCACAATTGAATTGCTGGTTAAGGGCCAGTTCTATTCCGCCTTTTCAGAGCTTATTGTCAAAATAAGCCATAAAAGATCATTTTTGAGTTATGGGCTTGGGCTTAACTTATTTCGCTTTGGAGGGGGGTGTTTCGGGTAGAAGCTCACTAAAAATTGAAGGGAAGGGGAATAGTGAAATGACTCTGTTGTCTGCCTATATTACACTCAAAATGCAATTGCCCTGCCTGCTTGCATCTCCTCTCCCCTTTCCCACTACCTCGATCCCCTGCCTGCAGCGCTAGGGTTCCTCCAGCGAGCCGTCGCCACTGGTCCCATCTGGACTGGTCCTCGACGATGCTCTGTCCAGCTAGGCTACATGGCCGGCGGGTAGGGCCAAATCTCCCCGGCTGCTCCTCCCTCTGGCGCCGCCCCTCATTCTCATGGTCTCCAGCAGCTGCTCCACTGTGGTCCGTCCAACACACTACTCCGGCGGGCGCTGCACAAATATGGTTGATGCCACACTGCGGCAGAAGGCACCTTATTCCCCCTCCCCTCCTCCCAGGCGTGGCCTTGAGGTGCTGTCGAAGGATGAGCTCATCCAACAAGGTGAGGATCTCCTCTGATTTTTTGCCAAATTTTCATTCTGATCCACTATACGATGAATTGCTATGAGCTGCTTCTGCTGCTGCTATATGATGCATTGCTATGAGCTGCTCCTGCTGCTGCTAAATGATGAATTGCTATGAGCTGCTGCTGCTATATGATGAATTGCTATGAGCTGCTGCTGCTATATGATGAGTTGCTATAAGCTGCTCCTGCTGCTGCTATATGATGAATTGCTATGAGCTGCTTCTGCTGCTGCTATATGATGAATTGCTATGAGCTGCTCCTGCTGCTGCTATATGATGAATTGCTATGAGCTGCTGCTGGTATATGATGAATTGCACACTGCTGTTGCTGCTGTATGATGAGTTGCTATGAGCTGCTGCTACTATATGATGCTTTCAGGTGGCTGCTATATGATAATAACCAGCCACTTGGACCATCGAATTTCAATAAATAATTGTTCTTCATTTAAATGTGGGTCATGCGTTCTTCATTTAAATTAGGCAATGGGATCTCTATGGAAGACATTGACCAAAGTAGATTGTGCCAAGTAGATGGTATCTTTGTATTTGCATTTTGAACAAATAGCGATGGTCTGTTTTCCTATCATATTAATTACTGCAGTGGGTTCAATTTGTGATGTTTGCAAGTCAAATTAATTTTCATATGGGCAGAAAAATGACAAAATATAATGCAATCTAGACTTACCAAAGATAAGCTGAAAAGGAAGGCAATGAAAAGAACTGGTTGGCTTATTACCTGGAGCTTATATTCACATGTGTTTATTTTCTTAGGATAACTCGTAATAACTGTCCCTAAGAAACTTGGCCAATAGAACTAACATACAAATAACATGTCACGATGATTGCAATGGAGGAGTGACCTACCATAGCACACTGTATAGCTCACCACTGCCTCTCCTTTTTTGTGATGTTCCATGAAATTGCCACATACATCTTGTACTTTTTCATTGTGTAACCCTATCTGCAAGTTGACACGGCTAATTTCAGACATCTCTACATGATAATACATTGCATATCCCTTGCGCATATTTAGACCACCAATTAACGATTGTGTGCGTAGCATAAACTAGCCATGACTCTGTGTGCTGGACTAGCAGGCACTCTAAGGGAGCCTAATGTAGTGCACTGGAATTCCTACATGCCACCTACGATTTTGTGTAATGTACTACCTCTGTTCCTAAATATATGTCTTTGTAGAGATTCCAGTATGGACCACATACAGATGTATATAGATGCATTTTCGAGTGTAGATTCACTCATTTTGCTCCGTATGTAGCCTATAGTGGAATCTCTAGAAAGACTTATATTTAGGAACGGAGGTACGAGGTAGTATCATGTATGACATCTACATATCTAATTTAGCAGCCAGTAGTAGAATCATTGTCTGCACAAAGGGATTACTGGTCGAAAATCCTAGCAAAGCACGCTGGCAGGCACACAACAATACAAGAGAGAGAGACGCACTTACAAGATCATAGCAATGCCTCAGTCCAGGATCTTGGTTGGCCAAGCTGTTATATCGAGAAGAAACATCGTCCTTGTAGTTTCTGTCAGTTGCATAATAGGTAACAGCGACATGTTAGTATATTTGAAGTACATCGGGCAGGTGATGCTGGACGGGTTTAAAGGTGAAGTACCTAGGCCGTGGCGGGTGATTGGCATCTTGCCAAATGGTGGGAATCAGGTTAGAAACGTCAAGGGTGATGACGCTGCGCTGGCTGTCGAGGTCCGGTAAGGAGATCTAGAACCGTCGAGTAGGGTGTTTGTGGAGCGGCTCCGGTGGGGTGGACCATGATATGGGCAAAGCGGATCTGTGGCGATGGACGAGGGCGTCGGTGAAGATGCTTCGGTGGTTGGGTTAAGGATGGTGTCAATGATGTGGATCTACGGCCGTGTACGGGGCGTCAGAAGCTGCTTCGGTAGGTTGGATGAGGGTGCGACGAAGCGGATCTGTGGCCATGGACTTGTGAGTTGGCAAAGCGGCCCCGGTAGGGTTGAGAATGGTATAGGAGAAGCTACTTCGGTAGGGTTCATGATGGTGTTGGCGAAGCGGCTCCGGTAGGGTTGAGGAAGGTGTCGACGAAGAGGATCAGAGGCCGTCGACGGGGGCGTCGGTGGGGCGGCTCCAGGGGGTGTGGACGAAGCGTCTCCGGTGGGGAGTATGAATGAGCCGCTGCAAATGCGCTGCGATTGACGAGAGTACCTACAAAGCAGATCTGGCGCCGTGGACAAGGCCAACACTGAATGGGCTATGGTACAGTGGTGGATGAGCGATCTACTTGTTTCTAGTGGAGGCGGGAGGGGTAGATGCGGCCGCAGAAGCAGATCCGGCGAGGTGGACGCCGCTGGCAGTGAATGGGCTCTGGTATGCCGGTGGATGAGGAGTCTAGGGTTTCGAGAGGGGAGGGGAAGAAAGGCCGATGAAGTACAGACTGCGTGATGTAAGATGCTCTGGTGCTGTGGAGTTAGTCGTCTTTGTGGGAGGGGGAGAGGAAATGGGGGTGCTGTGTGGTGGGGGGAACCAGAAGTTACCAAAGCAGCCCCGACCTATTATGTAGATGAGGGCGGTATTGTTACTGTTGTTCTCCGTGCACCAAAGACAAAAGGGGAATTTTGCATGCTAAAGACTAGGTGGCGGAAATTTTAGAAGGAGGCGGGAGATTTTGCCGCCCGCGGGATTGTTCGTATCCAGTTTCAACTAATTTTGTACTGTTCTAGCGGGAAGGTCATGCGAGACTGTGTACACAGGGCACGTGTCAGCAGTTAATAACTGGTGTGAACTCCACCCCAGAAAAAAGACAATAACTCGAGATGATGTGCCGATAACTTGGACGTTCACACGGGCGCGGCCAATCGTACGGCTGTATAGGCACGTTCACAAAAAAGGGATCAAACACTCAGCCTATGTATTTCCCGTGTAAATAGATAATTTAGTGCCATTGGTTATTTACTTTAAACATAATGCATTGACGTGTTAGTGTAGAGGCTCACAAAAAGAAATGGATATTGTAGTCCCACAAAAGAAATGGATATTGTAGTCCACTACTGAAAAGTTTTACCTCATATGATTACATAGCCTCCATTTCATAAATTGTGCACCCTTTGAATTCATATATGCATATTACATATATTACTTCATAATAGAACCTTAAATCATCCAGGACTAATGAATTTGAATGCAAGAGTAACAATGGTGCATGTACATGATAGCTACATTGGTTGTTTGAAGAAGCATCACTGTAACTTTGGCATGCACAATTGAAAAGGTTTATTTACATAGAAAAAATGTGATATGTGAGTGTCCAATCTTTATATCGTTGAATCGATATTGTACCTTTGTCCATGATACGAAGTAGATATTGATTTATGTTCGAGCGATGCACGTCCACGATCGCTAGATAGTGATACGTGAATGAATTATGCAATCTCTCTCACACGCATACATATCTCATTTCCCCATGGGCATCGGAATCACACACGCGCACTTCGTGTATTTCTCTCCCTCCGTCAAGGTTAGAATTCGTCTTTCTACCCCATCCTACAAGTCTCTCACACAGAAACACACACGCTCTCTCTGTAGAACACGCCCACCCCTTTAATTCCGCCCACCCACACCCACTAATGTCTCAAAGGATAATTATGTCTCTCACACATATGCCTAAGGTTAACTCGAGTTCCAGAACCATATGAATACATACAATGGGATTCCAGCAGAGCACCTTTTGTTTTGAGATTTCTGTCTCTCTCTTTCTCTCTCTCTCACACACACCCGCGCGCGTAGACATTGTTTATCGCTTCATTTTTCCGGCACTTGCATGCACACCATTTGTTTATCTCCGCCTCGCACACATCTATCTACCTATCCCTTAATATAGATATGTGTCACACAAACTCCTCCCTACTAGCAAGATGCCCATGCATTGCACAGAACATCAAGATGCATTTCTATGAGTAGTTATCTTGTGGGAGAAAATGATGAACGACGGAATGCCTTTTTTGCAAATGTGGAGAGGGGTGTGGGTATCTTTTTGCAAAATTGCCGTAGTTTCCTTCCTATCTGTCAAATATAAATTGGATGGCCCATATTGCAGGATGGCAGGAACACCATCATCACCAACTCTGTTTTTTATAAGAGTAGAGATATGTAAGTGTCTTTCCCCCCCACCCACCCACACACACTTCCTGACACCGAAGGAGTAGGGTGACATCTCAATCTTGATACTAATCTATCGACTGGCTTCTCTCTCGAACACACACACACACACACACTACCTGACACCGAAGGTGTAGGGTGGCACCTCGATCTTGATAGTAATCTATCTACTCCTGTTTCAAACACACACAAATACACACACGCGCGCGCGCTAATTGTGCCTATGTGCATACCGCGCACACTCTCGATACGTCTTTCTCTCCCCCCTCCCCACCCCACCCCAACCCCAACAATGACAGCAAAAGGGTGACAACTCAATCTAATCTTAATCTGTCAATTGGTTTCTCTCTCAAACATTGTGTTTCTGTGCCACGCTCAGACACACCCGATACGTATTTTTCTCCGTAGCCCCCTTGATATGTAGACTTCTCGCGCGTGCACAACTGTAGTGACGATGACGCTGAACCCAATGTGCTTTGGTTTTACTGGCCTCATGTGATAGTTTTCACCCTGTTTTCTGTTAATTAACAAGACAACCTTTTCTTTGTTACTACAAGTGAATCTTAAATCATTCAGGGTAGACATAAAATATATCATTCTACCTCTTGAGCACTGCGTTGGATTTCCTGAAGAGGAGAGGATAGTGCAGCAAAGTAGCATAAGTATTTCCCTCAGTTTTCGAGAACCAAGGTATCAATCCAGTAGGAGGCTACGCGCGAGTCCCTCGTACCTACACAAAAACAATAGCTCAATGCAACCAACGCGCTTAGGGGTTGTCAATCCCTTCACGGTCACTTACGAAAGTGAGATCTGATAGAGATGATAAATAATACTTTTGGCATTTTTGGTATAGAGATGCAAAGTGAAAAGTAAAAGGCAAAGTAAAAGGCAAAGTAAAAGCAAAGCAATAATAAAGTGACGGAAATTAATATGATGAGAAAGAGACCCGGGGGCCATAGGTTTCACTAGTGGCTTCTCTCAAGAGCATAAGTATTCTACGGTGGTTGAACAAATTACTGTTGAGCAATTGACAGAATTGAGCATAGTTATGAGAATATCTAGGTATGATCATGTATATAGGCATCACGTCCAAGACAAGTAGGCCGACTCCTGCCTGCATCTACTACTATTACTCCACTCATCGACCGCTATCCAGCATGCATCTAGAGTATTAAGTTAAAAACAGAGTAACGCCTTAAGCAAGATGACATGATGTAGAGGGATAGTTTCATGCAATATGGTAAAAACCCCATCTTGTTATCCTCGATGGCAACAATACAATACGTGCCTTGCTTCCCCTTCTGTCACTGGGAAAGGACACCGCAAGATCGAACCCAAAGCTAAGCACTTCTCCCATGGCAAGAACAACCAATCTAGTAGGCCAAACCAAACTGATAATTCGAAGAGACTTGCAAAGATAACCAATCATACATAAAAGAATTCAGAGAAGATTCAAATATTATTCATAGATAGACTTGATCATAAACCCACAATTCATCGATCTCAATAAACACACCACAAAAAGAAGATTACATCGAATAGATCTCCACAAGAGAGGGGGAGAACATTGTATTGAGATCCAAAAAGAGAGAAGAAGCCATCTAGCTACTAACTATGGACCCGTAGGTCTGAAGTAAACTAATCACACTTCATCAGAGGGGCTTGGATGATGATGTAGAAGCCTTTCGTGATCGATGCCCCCTCTGGCGGAGCTCCGGAACAGGCCCCAAGATGGGATCTCGTGGATACAGAAAGTTGCGGCGGTGGAATTAGGTTTTTGGCTCCGTCCCCGGTCGTTTGGGGGTACGTAGGTATATATAGGAGGAAGAAGTATGTCGGTGGAGCTTCGTGGGGCCCATGAGGCAGGGGGCGCGCCCTAGGGGGGGCGCCCTCCACCCTCGTGACCGCCTCGTGGCTTTATTGATGGAGGATCCAAGTCTCCTGGATCTTATCTGATGAGAAAATCACGTTTCCGAAGGTTTCATTCCGTTTGGACTCCGTTTGATATTCTGTTTCTCCGAAACACTGAAATAGGCAAAAAACAACAATTCTGGGCTGGGCCTCCGGTTAATAGGTTAGTCCCAAAAATAATATAAAAGTGGAAAATAAAGCCCAATATAGTCCAAAACGGTAGATAATATAGCATGGAGCAATAAAAAATTATAGATACGTTGGAGACGTATCATATCACTTCAAAGCAATAATAAAGTGATGGAAATTAATATGATGAGAAAGAGATCCGGGGGCCATAGGTTTCACTAGTGGCTTCTCTCAAGAGCATAAGTATTCTACGGTGGTTGAACAAATTACTGTTGAGCAATTGACAGAATTGAGCATAGTTATGAGAATATCTAGTTATGATCATGTATATAGGCATCACGTCCGAGACAAGTAGAACGACTCCTGCCTGCATCTACTACTATTACTCCACTCATCGACCGCTATCCAGCATGCATCTAGAGTATTAAGTTAAAAACAGAGTAACGCCTTAAGCAAGATGACATGATGTAGAGGGATAGTTTCATGCAATATGATAAAAAAACCATCTTGTTATCCTCGATGGCAACAATAAAATACGTGCATTGTTGCCCCTTCTGTCACTGGGAAAGGACACCGCAAGATCGAACCCAAAGCTAAGCACTTCTCCCATGGCAAGAACAACCAATCTAGTAGGCCAAACCAAACTGATAATTCGAAGAGACTTGCAAAGATAACCAATCATACATAAAAGAATTCAGAGAAGATTCAAATATTATTCATAGATAGACTTGATCATAAACCCACAATTCATCGGTATCAACAAAGACACCGCAAAAAGAAGATTACATCGAATAGATCTCCACGAGAGAGGGGGAGAACATTGTATTGAGATCCAAAAAGAGAGAAGAAGCCATATAGCTACTAACTATGGACCGATAGGTCTGATGTAAACTACTCACACTTCATCGGAGGGGCTTGGATGATGGTGTAGAAGCCCTCCGTGATCGATGCCCGCTCCGGCGAAGCTCCAGAACAGGCCCCAAGATGGGATCTCGTGGATACAGAAAGTTGCGGCGGTGGAATTAGGTTTTTGGCTCTGTCCCCGATCGTTTGGGGGTATGTAGGTATATATATAGGAGGAAGAAGTACGTCGGTGGAGCTTCGAGGGGTCCACGAGGCAGGGGGTGCGCCCTACACCCTCGTGACTGCCTCGTGGCTTTCTTGACGGAGGGTCCAAGTCTCCTGGATCTTATCTGATATTCTGTTTCTGTGAAACACTGAAATAGGCAAAAAAACAGCAATTCTGGGCTGGGCCTCCGGTTAATAGGCTAGTCCCAAAAATAATATAAAAGTGGAAAATAAAGCCCAATATAGTCCAAAACAGTAGATAATATAGCATGGAGCAATCAAAAATTATAGATACGTTGGAGACGTATCAAGCATCCCCAAGCTTAATTCATGCTCGTCCTCGAGTAGGTAAATGATAAAAAGAGAATTTTTGATGCGGAGTGCTACTTGGCATAATTTTAATGTAATTCTTCTTAATTGTGGTATGAATACTCATATCCGAAAGATTCAAGACAAAAGTTCATATTGACATAAAAATGATAATACTTCAAGCATACTAACTAAGCAATTATGTCTTCTCAAAATAACATGGCCAAAGAAAGTTCATCCCTACAAAATCATATAGTTTTTTCATCCTTCATTTTTGTCACACAAGAATGCTCTCATCATGCACAACCCCGATGACAAGCCAAGCAATTGTTTCATACTTTAGTAATCTCAAACCTATAAACTTTCACGCAATATATGAGCGCGAGCCACTAACATAGCACTATGGGAGGAATAGAATATAATGAGGAGGGTTATGTGGAGAAGACAAAAAAAGAGAAAGTCTCACATCAATGAGGCTAATTAATGGGCTATGGAGATGCCCACCGATTGATGTTAATGAAATGAGTAGGGATTGCCATGCAACGGATGCACTAGAGCTATAAATGTATGAAAGCTCAACAAAAGAAACTAGTGGGTGTGCATCCAACTTGCTTGCTCACGAAGACCTAGGGAACTTGAGGAGGCCCATTGTTGGAATATACAAGCCAAGTTCTATAATGAAAAATTCCCACTAGCACATGAAAGTGATAACACGAGAGACTCTCTACTATGAAGATCATGGTGCTACTTTGAAGCACAAGTGTGGTAAAAGGATAGTAACATTGTCCCTTCTCTCTTTTTCTCTCATTTTTTGGGCCTTTTCTTTTTTATGGCCTTTCTCTTTTTTTGGGCCTTCTCTTTTTTATGACCTTTCTCTTTCTTTTTTATTCCTCACTAGGGACAATGCTCTAATAGTGATGATCATCACACTTCTATTTAGTTACAACTCAATGATTACAACTCGATACTAGAACAAAGATGACTCTATATGAATGCCTCCGGCGGTGTACCGGGATATGCAATGAACCAAGAGTGACATGTATGAAAGAATTATGAACGGTGACTTTGCCACAAATACTATGTCAACTACATGATCATGCTAAGCAATATGACAATGATTAATGTGTCATGATGAACGGAATGATGGAAAGTTGCATGGCAATATATCTCGAAATGGCTATGGAAATGCCATAATAGGTAGGTATGGTGGCTGTTTTGAGGAAGATATAAGGAGGTTTATGTGTGAAAGAGCGTATCCTATCACGGGGTTTGGATGTACTGGCGAAGTTTGCGCCAACTCTTAATGTGATAAAGGGCAATGCACGGTACTGAAGAGGCTAGCAAGGATGGAAGGGTGAGAGTGCGTATAATCCATGGACTCAACATTAGTCATAAAGAACTCACATACTTATTGCAAAAATCTACAAGTCATCAAAAACCTTGGCACTACGCGCATGCTCCTAGGGGGATAGATTGGTAGGAAAAGACCATCGCTCGTCCCCGACCGCCACTCATAAGGAAGACAATCAAACAACACCTCATGTTTCAAATTTGTTGCATAACGTTTACCATACGTGCATGCTACGGGACTTGCAAACTTCAACACAACTATTTCTCAATTTCACAACTACTCAACTAGCATGACTTTGATATTATTACCTCCATATCTCAAAACAATCATCAAGCATCAAACTTTTCTTAGTATTCAACACACTCATAAGAAAGTTTTATTATTAATCTTGCATACCAAGCATATTAGGATTTTAAGCAAATTACCATGCTATTAAAACTCTCAAAATAATCTAAGTGAAGCATGAGAGATCAATAGTTTCTATAAAACAAATCCACCACCGTGCTCTAAAAGATATAAGTGAAGCACTAGAGCAAAACTATAAAGCTCAAAAGATATAAGTGAAGCACATAGAGTATTCTATCAAATTCCAAATCATGTATGGCTCTCTAAAAAGGTGTGTACAGAAAGGATGATTGTGGTAGACTAACAAGCAAAGACTCAAATCATAAAAGACGCTCCAAGCAAAACACATATCATGTGGTGAATAAAAATATAGCTCCAAGTAAAGTTACCGATAGAAGTAGACGAAAGAGGGGATGCCTTCCGGGGCATCCCCAAGCTTTGGCTTTTAGGTGTCCTTAGATTATCTTGTGGGTGCCATGGGCATCCCCAATCTTAGGCTCTTGCCACTCCTTGTTCCATAATCCATCAAATCTTTACCCAAAACTTGAGAAATTCACAACACAAAACTTAAAGTAGAAAATCTCGTGAGCTCCGTTAGCGAAAGAAAACAAAAGACCATTTCAAGGTACTGTAATGAACTCATTCTTTATTTATATTGGTGTTAAACCTAATGTATTCCAACTTCTCTATGGATGATAAACTATTTTACTAGCCATAGATTCATCCAAATAAGCAAACAACACACGAAAAACAGAATCTGTCAAAAACAGAACAGTTTGTAGTAATCTGTAGCTAGCGCAAGATCTGGAACCCCAAAAATTCTAAAATAAATTTCTGGACGTGAGGCATTTATCTATTAATAATCTTCAAAAATAATTAACTAAATAGAAATTTCCAAATAAAAATGACAGCAGTTCTCGTGAGCGCTAAAGTTTCTGTTTTTTTACAGCAAGTTCAACAAGACTTTCCCCAAGTCTTCCCATAGGTTTCTTAATAGTGGAATCCGCAAGATGCAAGTTTAGAGAGCAATCATCAAAATCACGGAAATCTAGCAAATCACACAAAGTTTTGGGAATAGTAGAGACACTAGCACCCAAATCACACAAAGCATAAAACTCATAATCTTTAATTTAATTTTAATAGTAGGTTCCCACTCATCATAAAGTTTTCTAGGGATAGAAACTTTCAACTCAAGTTTTTCTTCATAAGATTGCATCAAGGCATCAATGATATGTTCGGTAAGGCTTTATTTTTACTATAAGCATGAGGAGATTTTAGCAAGGATTGCAATAAGGAAATACAATCAATTAAAGAGCAATTTTCATAATTAAATTCCTTGAAATCCAATATAGTGGGTTTAGCATCATCTAGGGTTTTATTTCTTTTAATCCCACTTTTATCAATTTCACCATCAAGATCTAAATACTCCGAATTTTTAGAACACCTTCTAGGTAAAGGTGGATCATATTCAGTCCCATCATTATCAAGATTAATATTGCAAAACAAAGATTTAATAGGGGACACATCAATAACTTTTAGATCTTCATCATTATTTTCATAGGAACTAGAAGAACACGCTTTAATAAAGGCATCTTTCATAGCACGCGTCCTAGCGGTTCTTTCCTTGCACTTATCAATGGAAATTCTCATGGCTTTGAGAGACTCATCGATATCTTGCTTAGGAGGAATAGATCAAAGCTTTAAAGAATCAACATCAAGAGAAATTCTATCAGCGTCCCTAGCCAAATCATCAATCTTAAGCAATTTTTCTTCAATCATAGCATTAAAATTCTTTTTCGAAGAAATAAATTCTTTAATATTAGATTCAAAATCAGAGGGCATCTTATTATAATTTCCATAAGAATTGTTGTAGGAATTACCATAATTATTAGAGGGATTACTAGGATAAGGCCTAGGATTGAAATTTCCTCTATACGCGTTGTTACCGAAATTGTTCCTACCAACAAAATTCACATCCATATATTCATTGTTATTCTCAATCAAAGTAGACAAGGGCATATCATTAGGATCAGAAGAAACACTCTTATTAGCAAATAATTTCATAAGTTCATCCATCTTTCCACTCAAAATATTAATTTCTTCTATCACATGCACCTTTTTATTAGTAGATCTTTCAGTATGCCATTGATAATAATTAACCATAATATTATCTAGGATTTTAGTAGCATCTCCTAAAGTGATTTCCATAAAAGTGCCTCCCGCGGCCGAATCTAAAAGATTTCTGGAAGCAAAATTCAATCCGGCATAAAAATTTTGTATAATCATCCACAAATTCAAACCATGAGTAGGGGAATTACGTATCATTAATTTTATTCTCTCCCAAGCTTGTGCAACATGTTCATGATCAAGTTGCTTAAAATTCATAATATCGTTTCTAAGAGAGATGATCTTAGCGGGAGGAAAATACTTAGAGATAAAAGCATCTTTGCACTTGTTCCATGAATCAATACTATTTTTAGGCAAAGATAAAAACCAAGATTTAGCATGATCTCTAAGAGAAAAAGGAAATAGCTTCAATTTAACAATATCATTATCGACATCTTTCTTCTTTTGCATGTCACACACGGCATCTTCACTAGGAAGGCCGGAAAACGGATCTTTCATGACAAGACTCAGCAAAGCAGCATTAATTTCACAAGATTCAGCATCGGTAAGAGGAGCAATCTGAGTGCTAAGGAAATCATTATTGTTGGTATTGGTGAACTCACACAATTTAGTATTATCTTGAGCCATCACGACAAACAAGCAATCCAACACACGAGCAAACAAAAAGAAAACGGGCAAAAAGAGGCAAATAGAGAGGGAGAATAGAGAGATGGCGAATAAAACGGCAAGGGTGAAGTGGGGGAGAGGAAAACGAGAGGCTAATGGAAAATAATGTAATGCGGGGATAGGGATTGTGATGGGTACTTGGTATGTTGACTTTTGCGTAGATCTCCCCGGCAACAGCGCCAGAAATTCTTCTTGCTACCTCTTGAGCACTGCGTTGGATTTCCCCGAAGAGGATAGGATGATGCAGCAAACTAGCATAAGTATTTCCCTCAGTTTTTGAGAACCAAGGTATCAATCCAATAGGAGGCTACGTGCGAGTCCCTCGTACCTACACAAAAACAATAGCTCAACGCAACCAACGCACTTAGGGGTTGTCAATCCCTTCACGGTCACTTACGAAAGTGAGATCTGATAGAGATGATAAATAATATTTTTGGTATTTTTGGTATAGAGATGCAAAGTGAAAAGTAAAAGGCAAAGTAAAAGCAAAGCAATAATAAAGTGATGGAAATTAATATGATGAGAAAGAGACCCGGGGGACATAGGTTTCACTAGTGGCTTCTCTCAAGAGCATAAGTATTCTACGGTGGTTGAACAAATTACTGTTGAGCAATTGACAGAATTGAGCATAGTTATGAGAATATCTAGTTATGATCATGTATATAGGCATCACGTCCGAGACAAGTAGAACGACTCCTGCCTGCATCTACTACTATTACTCCACTCATCGACCGCTATCCAGCATGCATCTAGAGTATTAAGTTAAAAACAGAGTAACGCCTTAAGCAAGATGACATGATGTAGAGGGATAGTTTGATGCAATATGATAAAAAAACCATCTTGTTATCCTCGATGGCAACAATAAAATACGTCCATTGTTGCCCCTTCTGTCACTGGGAAAGGACACCGCAAGATCGAACCCAAAGCTAAGCACTTCTCCCATGGAAAGAACAACCAATCTAGTAGGCCAAACCAAATTGATAATTCGAAGAGACTTGCAAAGATAACCAATCATACATAAAAGAATTCAGAGAATATTCAAATATTATTCATAGATAGACTTGATCATAAACCCACAATTCATCGGTCTCAACAAAGACACCGCAAAAAGAAGATTACATCGAATAGATCTCCACGAGAGAGGGGGAGAACATTGTATTGAGATCCAAAAAGAGAGAAGAAGCCATCTAGCTACTAACTATGGACCGGTAGGTCTGATGTAAACTACTCACACTTCATCGGAGGGGCTTGGATGATGATGTAGAAGCCCTCCGTGATCGATGCCCCCTCTGGCAGAGCTCCGGAACAGGCCCCAAGATGGGATCTCATGGATACAGAAAGTTGCGGCGGTGGAATTAGGTTTTTGGCTCCGTCCCCGGTCGTTTGGGGGTACGTAGGTATATATAGGAGGAAGAAGTATGTCGGTGGAGCTTCGTGGGGCCCACGAGGCAGGGGGCGCGCCCTAGGGGGGCGCCCTCCACCCTCGTGACCGCCTCCTGGCTTTCTTGATGGAGGATCCAAGTCTCCTGGATCTTATCTGATGAGAAAATCACGTCTCCGAAACACTGAAATAGGCAAAAAACAACATTTCTGGGCTGGGCCTCCGGTTAATAGGTTAGTCCCAAAAATAATATAAAAGTGGAAAATAAAGCCCAATATAGTCCAAAACGGTAGATAATATAGCATGGAGCAATCAAAAATTATTGATACGTTGGAGACGTATCATATCACTTCAACCCAATTATCGCAGTAACTATTTTAAAAGAAACTAGCTAGATGCTCATGCGTTGCACGGAACATCAAGATGCATTTGTATGAGTAGTTTATCTTGTGAGAGACTAGCAAGATGCCTATGCGTTACACGGAACATCAAGATGCATTTATATGAGTTGTTTATCTTGTGAGAGAAAAGGATGAACGAGGGAAGGCCTTATTTGCAAATGTGGAGAGGGGTGTGGGTATCTTTTTTGTAAGATTGCCATAGTTTCCTTCCTATCCGTCAGATATAAATCGGACGGTCTATATTGCAGGATGGTAGGCACACCATCATCACCAACTCTGTTGTTTATCTCTACTCCTATAAAAGACTCAGTTGGTGATGATGGTGTGTCTGCCATCCGTCATTTCTGACCATCAGATCTGCATCTAACGACTATGATGTAAGTCGTGGCTTTTTGCAACAAGATCCCACTTCTCTGCTCCAATTTACATAAACCCCTTAGTATATTGAAACCAACCACATCCCTCCCCCACCTCATCAAAACAGCCACAAGGAATATATTTTGAGTGAAACCTAATACGAGTATATTTTTAGTGATATATACACCAAACTAGAGTGTTTTTCTTTCAAGTTTGTGAACATGTGTTATCATATTTTGGATCCGTTGCAATGCACGGGCACATTGCTAGTAAGAGTAGAGAAAAGGATGAACGAGGGAAGGCCTTATTTGCAAACATGGAGAGGGGTGTGGGTATCTTTTTTGTAAGATTGCCATAGTTTCCTTCCTATCCGTCAGATATAAATCGGACGGCCTATATTGCAGGATGGTAGGCACACCATCATCACCAACTCTGTTGTTTATCTCTACTCCTATAAAAGACTCAGTTGGTGATGATGGTGTGTCTGCCATCCGTCATTTCTGACCATCAGATCTGCATCTAACGACTATGATGTAAGTTGTGGCTTTTTGCAACAAGATCCCACTTCTCTGCTCCAATTTACATAAACCCCTTAGTATATTGAAACCAACCACATCCCTCCCCCACCTCATCAAAACAGCCACAAGGAATATATTTTGAGTGAAACCTAATACGAGTATATTTTTAGTGATATATACACCAAACTAGAGTGTTTTTCTTTCAAGTTTGTGAACATGTGTTATCATATTTTGGATCCGTTGCAGTGCACGGGCACATTGCTAGTAAGAGTAGAGAAAAGGATGAACGAGGGAAGGCCTTATTTGCAAACATGGAGAGGGGTGTGGGTATCTTTTTGCAAAATTGCCATAGTTTCCTTCCTATCCGTTAAATATAAAAACAACGGCCTATATTGCAGGATGGCACTCACACCATCATCACCAACTCTTTTCCCTACTCCATCCGTTCCTAAATATTTGTCCTTTTAGAGATTTCAACAAGTGACTACATACAGAGCAAAATGAGTGAATCTACACTCTAAAATATGTCTACATACACATCCGTATGTGGTAGTCCATTTGAAATGTAAAAAAGACAAATATTTAGGAACTGATGGAGTATAATAGTGGACATGGAGATATATCTCCAGCATGGTCTGCAACAAAAATGTGCTGGACTGGTTAGCGCCGGATGCTCGCAACGTGATGACCTGAGTTCGAATTATGTCTTTAACTTTAGATTTTTTATATTATATATTACTTGTTTAATAGAAGGGGATACATGCACTGGGGCTGCCCCTTTTTTTATATTACTTGTTTAATATATACTTCTTTTGCTACTGTACTGACTGTGGAACCCATAGAGTACTTAGAATACAAGATTAAGGATGGACTTGTTTCTTTTTAACTTTCTGTACGAAGCTGTAGCCACCCTGCATGTCACGTGTACACTGTACATGCAATTAACTTTTTATAGAGGGAGAATCATACACGCAATTAACTCAAATGGATTGGATGTGACTCTATTATTTCCAGCATAAGAGCATCTCCAATGGCAGCCGGCAAATTTCCTCCCGCTTCCTTCCGTGGAGGACGACATCAAACGCCAGCGGCATACATTTTCACAACTCTAACCAACCAGATGAAATTCATGCAAACACAGACTGTTTTCATATAAGAATGCAGGATTTCATACAAAAAGTCGGATCTTCATATAAACATGATGGATTTCATTACATTTACATGAACTAAGCAGTGCTAATCTGGCTCTCTTGGTATAATTAATACTCCCTCCGTCCGGAAATACTTGTCCTAGAAATGGATGTATCTAGACTTATTTTAGTTATAGACACATCCAATTTATCCATTCTTAGAAGAAATATTTCCCGCCAGCTGGAGAGGGAGTACCTAATCTAAATGGCCGCCCACGGATCCCTTTGTCTTCCTCATGTCCGACAGACACTTGCATGGTCGACGAAGGTCCTCAGAAGAGACGAAGCAGCAAAGAAACCACCTGAATGCGCAGTCGTCGCCTCGACGGTGGCCTTCATGGGACCCAAGTGGCGGCGGCCTCTCGTGTTCTACTTCTCCTCGATGATGGTGGTGGACACGGAGAAGCTGGCCACCGACTCATCGCTCTCCACACACCTGGCTTCTGTCTCTGCCTGCATGGCATTGCCGCAGGCATGGGAGGCGCACCCACAGACACGGGAGGTGCAGCTACCGCAGACACTGGTGGCGCGGTATGATGCGGTAGCGATGACACCCGTATTGGCGTGCTCGCCGCCGTATCGCGTTGAGCAACTCGCCACTCCTCATCGAGCTGAACTGGAGCAGCAAGTTGCTGAACCACACGCCATATTGGGGTGGCAACTGGCTCCGTTGGGCCAAGCGAGGTTGATGAAGCACCGAGCGGCCTCGCCCGTATACGGAGGGCTCGGTGGGCCACCCAGCCAGGTAGTATGCCGGAGAACGGCTCCTTGGAAGCCATCAGAAGAGTGGAGAAAATGGTGAACGAGGAGATGGGGAGCGGCGGAGGGGTGCGACTCTTGCCTGATGTCTGTCTGGCCTCATTTAAATAGAGGGCAGATGGTAGGAGCTTGGCCGGCTTCCGGCCTCGTTTAAACTGAGGGCGGACGGGAGGAGCTCGGCAGGTGTTACATTTAATTCCGGCCCTCTCATGAACGGACATGTGATCGGAGTAGGTTTCTCGGTTTGCATGCGGGTTTAACAGAGGGGTTTGATAGAGGCGAGGAGGCGTGTTCAGCCGGGCATGCAGCGGGTGGCGCAGTACTATTCAATTTGACAGCGGGCGGTGCAGTTCCTGATACAGCTTTAATGCAAACGAGGGAGGGCAGTGGTTCCTGAAATATTGAACGGCCAATGATGCATCCTCCTTCAATTAGCATCGTGCATGCATGAGGGAAGTAATGGGAGGAGGACCGTGAAAAGAGGCTGCACGATGTGAATGCAGCGCAGTATGCACTCATATAAAGGCGCCCCTCCATTCCAATGCATCTACCACATCGTACGCACATAAGCATTTGCCTAAGCACCTACACTAAGCGCAAAAGTGCTCACTCCAGACCCATGGCGGCAATGTGCGCGAGCGGCAAGTGGCTGTGCCAGATGGTCCACGATGCCGGCCTACGGCATGGCGCCGAGGATCGTCTCCAGACAGTGTTCGCAACCGGCTGGTGGATGGCCGCCGTCGACGCCAACTATGACTCTCAGTTGGACCAGATGATCGTTGCCACAACCAACAAGTTCACCGTCCTCAAGAAGCTCGGGGACGACATCGTCGTACTCCTCCAGCCCACGTGCTCGGGCTCCTCATTGCCTGCCACCCTAATCGGCCTCCATGGCCGGAACCTCTTTCAAGCACTTGTGGCCCTGCGACTGCCCGCCGACACCACGAAGAATGTCCACCTGGAGGTCGCGCTCGCCGCGAGGCACCTCGCCCTGCAAGAATTCATCGACCTACACATCCACATGTACGACAAAATCGTGTACATAGGTATCTACAAGGCCATTGAGGACACTACGATGTTGGCCTTCCTCAACCGGCTGGAAGCCTTGGATGCCTTTGCTAAGAAGAACCTTGACCTCGCCACAAAAGTCGTCGCTCCTTAGCTGCCGGTCGGTGGCCCGATGCACTAAGTTGAGGAGGAGGAGGTCGTACGTTGATGGATGCATCTTTCTTCTTGCCTCTTGTAACTACCACTACGATCGCATCATTCTGGCCTTAATTCTTATTATGCTATTGCATTCTCATTCCAGTCAATACCGACATGTACGATCCCTTTTCTTAATTTTATCCAGCACTGTAACTAGTACTCCATCCGTCAATTTATAAGTTGTGCTTACCTTTTCCATCAACTTCATGCAACGCACGGGAATCTTGCTAGAAACACTGGAACATGTCAGACCGCATGTGACCAAACCGATGATGCGCCAACCTAGTTACTACGTACCCTGCTTATTTGGCGGAAATATCCCCGCCCTAGTGTTTCCAATCGTTATTTCTATCTATCGACTGTGCCAAGGAGCAGAACTAAATATTACAATTTATACATTTTTCTCTACTCCTACTCCTATAAAAGACTCAGTTGGTGATGGCGATGTGTCTGCCATCCGTCGTTTCTGACCATTAGATCTGCATCTAACGGTTGTGAGGTAAGTTGGGGCATTTTTGCAACAATAGCCAACTTCTCTTCTCCAATTTTCAGAAAACCTCTTATTATCTTGAAAGCAACCACATCCCTCCCTCACCTCATCAAAACAGCCTGAGAAATATATTTTGAGTGAAAAGTAATATACTAGGAGTATATCAAAACAATAGTGATTTCTTTCAAGTTTGTGAACAAGTACTACTATTCTACTACTTTGGATCCGTTGCAACGCACGAGCACATTTCCAGTAAAAGGAAAAGGCCTGCCGCGTTCGCGTCGCACCCCCACACGCCCAGGAATTGGGAGTCCTCCATGGCCCGTCTGGCATGCCACATAGCTATGGAAGGCGTGTTTCCTAGCATTTCCACTTTCATGTGGGACCGCCGTTGAGCAAACCGACTATTGGCAAACCGCACCCCGCCCGCCGCCGGGTTGGAAAACAGATACGAGGGGAAGATCTAGCTGTAGCACGAAAGCCAAGAAATTTGGTGTCTGATGGGGCTCGTTGATAGAGTGTTATTTATTCATAACTAGCAAGATGCCCATGCGTTGCACGGAAAATCAAGATGCATTTGTATGAGTAGTTTATGTTGTGGGAGAAAAGGACGAACAAGAGAATGCCTTATTTGCAAATGTGGATAGGGGTGTGGGTATCTTTTTGCAAAATTTCCATAGTTTCCTTCCTATCCGTCAGATATAAATTAGACGGCCTATATTGTAGGATGGCAGGCACACCATCATCACCAACTCTGTTTTTTGTAAGAGTATAGATATAGATATAGATATAGAGAGTAGAGATTTGGGTGCAATGCACGTATACCTTACTAGTTGGTTACCAAATCTCATCCGGGTTTGGCACGAGCTTGTACCGGGGGAGCACCATAAGGCCTGCCGCGGGAGTTACATTTCCCTCTCGAGGCCCACGGGACCAAGCTTTAGTGGCATAATGCACCGGCCTATGAGTCAATGACACACGGACCTTAAATGCGGCTGGCCCACATGTCATTCTCATGGTGGTGGCATGGTTCGTGGCTCACTCGTTCGAGATGAACTGGGCGGTGGTGGCGTGGTTGTGGCGAGGGTGCCACAGCTAGGCGTCGAGGCGTAGATGGCCACACTGGCGGGTACTACCTGTAGTACAGAAGTACTCCAGCTGAGGATTGATGCCCAGGACAAAATGTGTCATAGCCGCTGGATGAAAATTTGATGGTGCGGGACTACGGATTGGAGCACAAGGGCGGAGCAGGCAAACCAGGTCCAATCGGGTGTGGCTGTGGTAGAAAGTTGCTGGTCGCCGCAGTTCAGCTGGCCCGCATACCATGCACACAAAGGCATAGGAGCGGTGGGGCCAAGAGGGGTGAGGCGCACGTCGGGGGATGTCGTGTCGTGGGTTGGAGCAGTGTCGGGGGAATCGCGTGTGGGTGTGGCAGTGGTAGAAACAAGAAACGTGATAGTCAACGTGTTTCAACTTCCCTAGACAAGCTGTCATGTCTGCTGACACATGCATTGCATACCGCTCACTGCAAGGAGCCGTAGTAGAGAAAAATTGTTACAAAGATACCATTTTCCGATAAAATTCTCGACATATCATTAGTTTTTACACATGGGATTACTCCTGCAAGGGTCAATCACAACAGGTGTTTTGTCAAAAAAATGCATCTTGATGTTCCCTGCAATGCACGGGCATCTTGCTAGTTATAAAAGAAGCCCACATGGGCATCTTGCCGCAGGGTGTGCCACTGACCCAAACTCAATTTTTTCCAGATGCTTAGGTGCACCGGATGCCGTGCCACGCTACAAAATGTAAAAAAAACAGCTCCAATTTTTTTAAAACCTGTTATCTTCAAACCATCAAAACAGCCCGAGGAATATATTTTGAGTGAAGCATCATTTACTTTTAATGATATATGTATATCAAAACTAGAGTGTTTATATTTCAAGCCCGTGAACAAGTATTATTCTACTACTTTGGATCCATTGCAACGCACAGGCCAGCACATTGGTAGTAGTAGTCTCTATCTCTATCTCTACTCTACTCTTATAAAAACAGAGTTGTTGATGATGGTGTGCCTGCCATCCCGCAGTATAGGCCATCCGATTTATATCTGACAGATAGGAAGGAAACTATGGCAATTTTGCAAAAAATACCCACACCCCTCTTTTAATAGCAAGATGACTGTGCGTTGCACAGAACATCAAGATGCATTTGTATGAGTATTTTATCTTGTGGGATAAAAGGATGAATGAGGGAAGGCCTTATTTGCAAATGCGGAGAGGGGTGTGGGTATCTTTTTGCAAAATTGCCATAGTTTACTTCATATCCGTCAGATATAAATCTGATGGCCTATATTGCAGGATGGCAGGCACACCATCATCACCAACTCTTCTTTTTATAAGAGGCACACCATCATCACGAAGTCTGCTTTTTCTAAGTGCTCTTATAAACAGAAGAGTTGGTGATGATGGTGTGCCTGCCATCCTGCAATATAGGTCGTCTGATCTATATCTAACGGATAGGAAGGAAACTTTGACAATTTCCCCACACTCCTCTCCACATTTGCAGATAAGGCCTTCCCTCATTCATCCTTTTCTCCCACGAGATCTTAATGTTCCATGCAACGCACGGGCATCTTGCTAGTCTCTACTCTTATAAAAAACAGAGTTGGTGATGATGGTGTGCCTGCCACCCTGCAATATAGGCCGTCCGATTTATATCTGATGGATAGGAAGAAAACTATGGTAATTTTGCAAAAAGAAACCTACACCCCTCTCCACATTTGCAAATAAGGCCTTCCCTCATTCATCCTTTTCTCTCACAAGATAAACTACTCATACAAATTCATCTTGATGTTCCATGCAACGCACGAGGATGTTTCCTTGGGGGTCTCTCTAGGGCGGTGCGGTCGTAGTTGCAAGTTGACGCCCCTTGAGATGCCGACGTTGAAGGGCACTCGGATTTTGTCCGATGAGCAGGTAAGATGAGTTTGATCACGTAGTAAATGCATTCTAAAGACTACTTCCATGTCCATTTCCTAATTCTCCCCTGCCCACTATTTCACAACATTTACAACGGTGACACCGTTCCCGTAGAACCTTTGTCCAACATTGGGATCAGCCATGCAACGGGCCACCGCCTGAATTGGTGCGGTGAAATAACTATGAGATTGAAGAAGATAGACGAACCTTGCACATGGCAGTCAAAGGTGGACGATGCTGTCTGCAGCCGATTTGTTGTCGTACGAGTACAAAGACGTCGTTCTCCTTTCTAACGGCATCTTCACGGTGACAAACCAGGGGACTTGTTTCGTACGGGACACATCCTAGGGTATACTCTCTCTCTCCTAGTTTATTTGTTTTGAATTTTTTTGTTTTATAAATTTCAAATTCAAATTTAGAGATCCCCATCACATGTTGAGATTACAACGTCCATTAAATCGTTGCGTGCATGTATAGTAAAGAAACAAATCTCGAGTTTGCCACGAGTCCGTGCAGCGGTAGCACCACAAGGCCTGGCGCAGGAGTTACATTTACCTCTCGGGGCCCTCGGGTTTGAGCTTCAGCGCCTTACGACACCTGCCTTTGAGTCAATAACATGTGGACCCGATAGGTGGCTGGTCCACATATAATGCTCCCGAAGGCAGAGGGGCAGTGGGGCCGAGAGGGGTGAGCTGCAGGTCGGGGGACATGCGGTGTCATGGGTTCGAGCAGCATCGTGGGAAGCATGTGTGGCTGTGGTAGAAACTTGATCCTCGTCGCATTTCAATTGGCCCACATGTCATGCACACAAAGGCAGAGGGGTGGTGCGGCCGAGAGGGGCGAGGCGCACGTCGGGGGACATGGTGCCGCGGGTTGGAGTGGCGTCGTGGGAATCGCGAGTGGCAGTGGATGAAAAATGATGGTCTCTGTAGTTGAACTTCCATGGACAAGTTGTCATGTCTACTGACACATGCATTGCATGCCGATCACTGGAAGGAGTAGTAGAGAAAGCTAGGCGGATAAATAGTTCCTTATAGTCAAGCGGACCCATGCTACTACTTGTTCCAAAGACATGCACACCATTGAAATAGTCCATCTATATCAATATACATAGAGAGGGAATAATTTTTTTACAACAGAGGAAATAGTTCATCCATCCATAATGCCCTGCTGCCGGTGCAACATCTTCTTATTCTTCTTCTTGTTGTTCTCATTTTCTGTGGGAGACGGCATCGCAACAAGCTCTCTGGACCTTGCAGCTATCTCGAAACTCACACGGGCATCAAAGGCAGCATATTTTATCCGGTCGTACGTCAAGGGGTGATTCTCCTATCCAGATGACCTTAATGCTAGCGTCTCGTCACCCTTCTGAAGATTTGTTCCGAGCACAAAATTTTCTACGTCGAATAGGGATGGTGTCGGTTTATCACAATCTTCTACAGGAATTTTCATTTTGGTTTGAACGTCAGTGATGCTTTTCAAATCAAGGTTGTACGGCTCCAACTTCTGTTTGTCCCCTGCGATGGCTGCCCCACAGAAGTATATGTCCTCCCGAGACAAGAAATCGTGAAGCTCACCTGGTATGGAGGGCATGTGTATGAGGCATAGCTGAAGGACGACAGCGCATTGGATCTTCCCAGTGGCACGCTCCATGTACTCTACGTCGAGACCGATGACCTTCATTTTCACCTTTTGGAGGGAGTTGGATACATTGTTGATCCACTTCCGAACAACCCTTGGGTGGTAGGTGACTATGGCAACTATGCTCAACGAGCCTTCGACGAGGACATGTTGGACGCTAAAAACTTGCATCTCGATCTCTTTCGCCATTTGGAACCGCTGGACCGGAGGGCTATGGTTTGGAGAATTAGGATTAGATGGCTAGTCTAACTGAAGAAGATGATTATTTATAGGGGCTTCAGAATTACTCCAGGAGGATGTGAGGAGGTTAAAACAATGTGAATGCAGTGTGGTTTGGATGCAAATGAAGATGAAGGAGTAGTGAAGAAGCTGAGAAAAATCGGTTCCCAATGGAGAAGTAAATGGGAGAAGTGGCCTACAGGCAGTTGATTAGACGGCTAGGTAGACTAAACGAAAAGGCTACGCGGGTAGACTGAGGAGTGGGGCTTGTCCCTGTACGTGTCCATCCTTCTAGCGCTACATGTGCCACTGGCTAGTTGAGGTCACTGTTTCGAATCACCATGGCGAGACCTTTTACATTCCTTTTTATTTCTGCACCCCTCCTGACAGGTGGGACCTATGCAAACGGATAAATAAAAATGTGTCGTAGCTGGTTCGGATGGATATTGGCGCGTGTGTGGGAGACACAACATTCTCTAGTTAAGGAATATGCGGTTATCCTCAAAAAAGAAAAGTCCTTCTTCCCGCTTCCGCATGCACGAGAATTTGGTTCTGCTCGCAATATGGATGATACCTGGAGGATGAAGTGAACCCAGAGGCATGCTAGCACAGGAGTACTACTCATGTTCCTACTACTCCTACTACTACTAGTAGTAGTACAACTGTGGTACACTTGATGGTCAAAATACTATTATTCATCCGATCCTCACAGTGAAGTGACAAGACCCTGCGCCCGAGGTGACACCAGTCCAGGCAGCGTGTCCGGGTTACCAAAGTCAGCCTCACCTTGTGCACTGTGCAGTCACTATCACCGACGTTGTATAGCATGCCTCGCCTCGTCTCCCTCACCCCTAGCACCACTCCGTATCCATCTTCGTCTCGCCGGAGATCCTGAGGTCACTCTTCATCATCTCACTGTGCCCCCGCGTACCCTCGCCTCGCTCGCCTCCCCCAGTACCACTATTCCCTCGCTAGCCGCTCCAGCACCGAGAGCCTTCTCCCCCGCAAATCAAGCCCCCCAAAACCCCACCATCCAAACTCCACCATGGCCGAACGCGAACCACGCAGCATCCATATGAGCCGCGATTGGAGCAATCTGCCCAGTGACGTCATCGACCTCTGTTGTTCGTGTATGGATATGTTGAGCGCCCTGCGGCTGGCTGCATGCTCGAGGGGCATGCACACGGCCATCGTCGAAGCGAGGCCTACGCTTTTCAAGACACCCTGCTTGTTGCTATCTGGTCTTGTGAGATTTGCTCACCATGATACGGAGGCGTACATGATGCCCCTCGACTTTAATTCGACCTCCATTAGCCAAAACTTCTTTGCATGTATATAGTGGGTCGTCGTACATCATTTCCCTCGACTTTGATCTGATCACCATCGCCCGAAACTTTTTGTAGGTATGTACTAGGTCGGCATGAACTCCCATGATGACCCACAAGTATGGGGGATCTATCATAGTCCTTTCGGTAAGTAAGAGTGTTGAACCCAACGAGGAGCAGAAGTAAATGATAAGCGGTTTTCAGCAGGGTATTCTCTGCAAGCACTGAAATTATAGGTAACAGATAGTTTTGTGATAAGATAATTTGTAACGAGCAACAAGTAACAAAAGTAAATAAAGTGCAGCAAGGTGGCCCAATCCTTTTTGTAGCAAAGGACAAGCCTGGACAAACTCTTATATAAAGGAAAGCGCTCCCGAGGACACATGGGAATTATCGTCAAGCTAGTTTTCATCACGTTCATATGATTCGCGTTCGGTACTTTGATAATTTGATATGTGGGTGGACTGGTGCTTGGGTGTTGTCCTTACTTGGACAAACATCCCACTTATGATTAACCCACATTGCAAGCATCCGCAACTACAACAGAAGTATTAAGGTAAACCTAACCATAGAATGAAACATATGGATCCAAATCAGCCCCTTACGAAGCAACGCATAAACTAGGGTTTAAGCTTCTGTCACTCTAGCAACCCATCATCTACTTATTACTTCCCAATGCCTTCCTCTAGGCCCAAATAATGGTGAAGTGTCATGTAGTCGACATTCACATAACACCACTAGAGGAGAGACAACATACATCTTATCAAAATATCGAACGAATACCAAATTCACATGACTACTAATAGCAAGACTTCTCACATGTCCTCAGGAACAAACGTAACTACTCACAAAGCATATTCATGTTCATAATCAGAGGGGTATTAATATGCATATAGGATCTGAACATATGATCTTCCACCAAATAAACCGGCTATCATCAACTACAAGTAGTAGTCCCAGACTTAGAGACAAGAATTGGATACAAGAGATGAACTAGGGTTTGAGAGGAGATGGTGCTGGTGAAGATGTTGATGGAGATTAGCCCCCTCCTGATGAGAGGAGCATTGGTGATGATGATGGTGATGATTTCCCCCTCCCCGAGGGAAGTTTCCCCGGCAGAACACCTCCGCCAGAGCCCTAGATTGGTTCCGCCAAGGTTCCGCCTCGTGGCGGTGGAGTCTCGTCCTGAAAGCTTGCTTCTGATTTTTTTTCCTCAACGAAAGACTCCATATAGCGGAAGATGGGCATCGGAGGGCCACCAGGGGGCCCACGAGGCAAGGGGGCGTGCCCAGGGGGGTAGGGCGCACCCCCCCCACCCTCGTGGCCAGGGTGTGGGCCCCTTCTGGAACTTCTTGCGCTCAGTATTTTTTATATATTCTGAAAATAGCTTCCATGAAGTTTTAGGACTTTTGGAGCTGTGCAGAATAGGTCTCTAATATTTGCTCCTTTTTCCAGCATAGAATCCCAGCTGTCGGCATTCTCCCTCTTTATGTAAACCTTGTAAAATAAGAGAGAATAGGCATAAGTATTGTGACATAATGTGTAATAACAGCCCATAATGCTATAAATATCGATATAAAAGCATGATGCAAAATGGACGTATCATCCCACTGGATGGTTGTCGTCAGAGAAGATAGGAAAAAGTTGGTGCTCGTGAACTTCCAGACCTCCCATGAGATTATCCTTCCTACGTTCAATGATATAGAGTTTTACCGTCATGGTCCAAGTCATCTATATTACGTCGTCAGTTGGACGCACCTTGTTTTGCAGAAGATTGTAATCTACCAAGTGCCCACACGACATGCAGATTACGCAGACTTCAAGCTAATTGCCTTGTTCGACAAGGGACTCGCCTATCTTTCCGCCGGTGCCTTCTTTAGCTGCAGACAGCTCAGCTCGAAGTGGATCATCGTCAAAACTGATACACACTTCTGTGATGCTATTGAACACAACGGCATCATCTACGCGATCGACAAAGCAGATGGCACCACATATTGCTGGGACAGCGCATGTAAGTTGTTTCCGTCTGATGTTAATGATGATGCCATGACACTGTTTGAACTTTTTGTGATGATTGACATATCCTTGTTTGAGCAGAATTTGTGTAGAACTATGGCAATGTATCAGAGACGCCGTAAATCAGATATATTTGGAATGAGTTAATTCATGTGATTGTGACCATGTCATTACAGCCAATTTGTACCCCTGAATAATCAAACGGTTAGGAAGATTTTGATATTCTCCTTTATTTTATAGTAATCTATATACTACTAAATATGAGTGTGTATCAATGTCCATGTTAGTTTCCTCATTTTCATGATGTAGAGACATGCATCACACTATTGGTTTCATCTAACCATACATTAGGGAAGTAAATGTGCATATGGAGAACTCTATATTTTGAAGTAGTGAAATCCTGTAATGCTTACCATGTGTGCATACCTATGTTCGCCCTTCAGCAATCAATGGCTAGAATAATATGCTCACAATTTTTTCCCACAAAACATGAGTATATAACAATGCATGGTTTGTTAGTTTCCTTGAAGAATTTTTTTGTGAGGACAAAACATGATTACATAACATGCATGACATGATAGTTTCCTCTGAAGAATCGATTGTGAGATAACATGAGTATAACCATGCATGGCACTTCTCGAACCCAGTATACATTTCATTGTGTTGTCCTCCCAGTTCCAACAGGGACATATCAATGATGTTTCTTGCATTATCCTACTCATACTCTGAACAATGTTGATCTTACATTAACAATGCCTGTCCTTTTTGATATGATGCAGTGTCCCTACAGTTACTGCCCTTTGTAATCACACCACCTTTGCCAAAAATAGGGAAGCACAACTGGTTCCTCGCTCGATCAGACGACGGCAAAAGACTGATGATCATTCGGACACATGAGCTGGAAAAGTTATATTGCAAAAACTCCACTGTATGCAAGCACCATCAAATACTTGAGTATCCAGACAGTGGTTGTTATGTCTATGAGCAGGATACCAGCTTGTTGGGGCCTTCAGGATTTTTGAGTTGGAGGCGGGTAAACAGCCTTGGTTCACACTCTTTGTTTCTCGGACTCAATTATCCGATTAACCAGTAGATCACCGTTGGCAAGGACCTTGATGGCAGAGAGGCTCTGTTTGCTATGGAAAACTGTGTCTACACGGCGAGCCCTAGGAGTTCGGGAGCAAACTCCCCTGATTGTCAATGATACAGCCTGCAGCTAAAAGAAGGTGAGAATGACAAAGGTATCTGGATTAACTTTGATCCTTGGATGTGTCGAGTCCGACAGGCAGTGATGTGGTTCAAGCCTTCAGGTTGATAGGTAATTGGGCTGTTGCGTCGAAAGGGTGGAGTATTGGTGTCTCTAGATCACTGGTGGCTAAACCGGGGCTGCAAATTATGATGGTGTTGGATCATCCCTCTTCGGATGACTTGTTGTCTTTGCTGCTTGTTCTGGATGGGTAGTTCTCTCTTTTGTTATGCATATTCCTTGTCATTTGGTCATCCTCGTCTATGTCACTCTTACTATGTAATAGTTGCCTCTATTTAGAATGTCATTCTCGTCTGGATCACGAGTCTGAGCGCTGCAGATGGGTGCGTTTTGGTGGTGTAGCAAGACTTCTTATGAACTATCATGTCTTGATGTTTATGTCAGTAGTAGTCACTAGTCAGTGTTTAAATGTTGTATATATCGTTGTTTCAAACTGTTTATTGTCTCGAACTGCTGGTGGGATAAATGAGGGCATCACCATTCTCCAGTGTTCAGAGTATATCTCCTTTTTCAAGTTATAATTTGAGCTTAGTGTCTTTTCGATGATGTACACTTGTTTGGGCCAGTGAGCTGTCGTTGAATATGGGCCAAGTAGTAACGCAATGCCAAATAGGTCAATTATGACTCTCAGGCCGGGCTCTCAAAAGATACTCAAAAAAAGGCCGGGCTCTCAAAAAAAGAGAGAATAGGGACTCTTAGGCCGACATGTGGGCACCACCGGTGTTGCGCGCCGAGACCATATTTGTGCGTGTTCGAAATTCATGCTACCTTTTCATCCCCAATCTCCCGCCCCTCCCCACCTCTGGAATCTCGATTCCTACTCCAGTTCCCCCAAATCCCCCTCCTGTACTCCCTGTACTCAAGCGCACTATCATGTCGCCGGTCAACACGGATCTCCGAGCCAGAGATCCTGAGGTCCGTCCTGCCTTTGGGCACTGCGTGCTATCGCTCAACAGTGGCATGGCGGCGCTTGATGACCAGTTTGCTAGAAAAGTACTGATGGTAACCATCAACGGCGACCGGCCTCCCGTATCACCGGACGACCTTGTCAAAGCTCTTGGCATTGTGCACGGCATCCAAATAAGTGACTTGCTCGTCGAAGTCTGTCTGCCACTGGCTGATTTCTTCATCAGGTTCCGGACAACTTTCGACTATAGTTGTGTGTTCGAATCTTCCCGGGTTTGTTCTGCGATGGCGCGCTGGTGAGCTTTGATCGGTGGCACCCAGGATGGGGCTCGGTGCCCTCTGAGCTTGTGTTTTTAACAAAGCTTACCTTCCATGACATGCCTCGACGTGCTTGGAACAGTGAGTCCATGAATGAGCTTATCAACGACCTTGGAGGTGAGCTCTCGTAAGTATGTTTGTTCCTCCAGGCAGCTGGGCTCTGACGGTTATGGCATGGATGAAGAAGCCATCCACCATACCAAAGGTGATTGGTGTTGAGATACCAGTGCAGGAACCAGGGTTGTACTATTCGTCGCCACCAAGGCCGCCGCGGACCACGTTAGGGATGTACCTGTATCGAGTGTTCGTGCATGTCGAAGAAGTGGTCAATCCATCAATCGAAGTCCTATCGCCGCCGTTGGTGCCCGGGTCCGTCGACGACGTCCATTACACGAGTCAACGTCAGACTTTCCCCGTGTTGCTCGGAACAATGGATGGCACAATGCCTACTCCATCGCGCGGCGGAGGCCACTACTTTTTGGGGAGAAGACGCAGGGTTGGCTGCCTGGATGTGCTCTAACTTGAGGTAACAACTGAATCTTGCCAAATATTGTACTAGTTAAATCCGAGCTATGGGTGTGAAGCACTGATGTGTCAGTACATTTGATTGTGACTTGTTCTATTTTTTTACCTGAACTTTTTTTAAAAAGGGTTGTACGTCAACTTAATGTTCTAGCAGAACTTATATGTTGTGTTGTATGTCTGTTTTCTTTGCAAAACATTCAAAATATTTCCCCGTCATTGATAAAGACGATGAACCATTATGTACGAGTTCGTTGGTTTCAACATAGCCCTACCCGTAGTGATCCACTACTTCCACCCTGATTGTGTCGCCTGCGTGAAATTTTTGTATGCAAGTTCAGTGTGCTATGATGTTCTATATGATTGTGTCAACTATATACGTTTTTACTGAGCATCATCAATGCATATGGCTGAAAGATGTATTCATGAGCATCGACCGATGGGTCTCTCTCTCTCTCACACACACACAAACACACACACACACACAAGTGGGACCCGTTGAATTATTTCTTTGCTCGTGACAACTTTTAATTATGTTCCATTGTGGGCTGAGTAGCCATGTATGGTTGTACTGTACTACACAGGAATTTTTTTCAACATCAGCAATGCAACTAGGCCGAAAGTTGTACACAATCCGGGTGAACTTGTTATTCTCCGCCCCGTTGGGCTGCAAATCTTTCCTAGGAGGGATGCATTAGGCTTAACAAGAAAATGCGCTTTAAGAAATAATAAATGGGATGTAATTACAAAAACTGGGTAGTAACTATAAAAAATGCACCAAAACGTAATTAGTTTATAAAATGTTACTTTTGGATTTTGAAAGTTTTAATACAAATTTATATTGAAATTGTATTTAATATGACTAGAATTTCAGGATAAAAATATTTTGGATCCCATCAAAATGTTAGAAATTTTATTGAATTCTGTTTTGAACAATTGGTTGAAATTATTAATCGTTGTCTTAGCTAGAAAATGGGATGTACTTTTAACAAATTGTAAACGGGATGTAGTAAATTCCATTAGAATTCAAAAATGGGATGTACATTCTTACAAATTGCAAATGGACTATAAGTTCTCTACCACACACTTGTGGCCCTACTAAGTTGACGCGTCCCCTAAGAAAAAGTAAGTTGACGCATATGCAAGGCTTCGTCAACTTATAGTCAACACACGGTTCTAGCAGCAGTGTTCGTTGGATGTCTATCCCACGGATGTCGTGCTTCTTCTTCAATCTCAGATATTCTAGCTTCAGCCGCCCAAAAAATGATTCCTCCCCCTCACATCTGGGGTGCACTGTTTCGGAGGCTGACCTGTGGGCCTACTAAGTTGACGCGTACCAAGAGTTGTGTCAACTTAGTCAATATAAACGATTCTAGCTGCAGTGACCATACGATGACCATCCAACGGCCGTCGTGATTCTTCAACCTCTGGTCTTCTTGCTCCAGCCGCCCAAAGAAGCGCCGGTCATGCCGTCTGCTCCTGCCTCCCGTGGCCAGCTGTGCTGCCGCGGAGGCCTGACCGCCCCCTACCACTACCACCGCTGGCTAGGCCTTGCAGTGACGGCATCCTCACACCGCAGCTGAACTAGTGAACCCTCGTACTCCTCTCCGTGTGGGCATCCACTGTCGCGTCTTCCCCGGCTCCGCGTCGTCCCCTTCCTAGGCCTCGCCGTCGTCCACCGCCTTGGTGCTCTTGGCGTGGCGTGGTCAACGACCGACTTCCATCGGAAGAGTACTGTACGTGGAGAGGCTGACAGCTGGGTCCACGGCCACATCAAGGAAGTGCCTCCTTATTACGCGGAAAATAATTATTCCTCCACCTGACAGCAGGGACCCACTGGATGGGCCACCGTATTTCGCAAAAGAAATATTTCCCCCCGACTGCTGGGACCCACTAGCTACATCTTCGTACGCAAGAAAGTGCGTCCATATTACGGGCAAAAAAATGATTCCCCCCTGACTGCTGGGACCCACCCACTACATATTCGCACGCAAGGAAGTGCCTGATAGTCAGGACCCACCTGGTCAAAGCGTACGCAGCGTTGTCATTCTGGTCGTGAACGTGTACATACTGGTCGATGTAGAGGCGCGCACGTGTCGTAGTAGAGGCATGCACGTGTCGTAGTAGAGGCGTGCACGTAACATGTACACGTACGTACAATGGACAGGGTGCAAGAAAGAAAATACGGCCACACAAGTACATACGGGCGGGGTCTCGAACGCCTATTCGTGCATACTTTCGACCAGGGCTCATGTACATGGCTGGGTCAGAATGGAGAAGCTGCGCCGTCGTCATGTTCATGGGGAGGCAACGGAATGCGTCGTGTTCATCTGGAGGCAACAGAATATGTCATGTTCATCATGAGCCAACCGGCTTGGATGGAACAGCCGATGGAAACGAGGCCTGGCGTACCGCAGAACGGAGGAAATAGCCTTATGTTCGACCAGCCCCAGTTGAAATGGGATCCTATTCATCGGGAGGAGTCTGGCATACCGCAAAATGATCGAAACGGGGTCCTGTTGATTGGGAGGGGTGTGGCGTACCGCAAAACAGAGGAAACAGACTTGTGTTGGAGCGCTAGGTTGGGGGTCCTGTTTATCGGGAGGGGTGTAGCATACCGCAAAACGGGACTCCATGGGATACTGTTCATCTCCACTGTCGACTGCCTCCATGGGCTACTGTTCATCCAGCGTTGACCTCCTCCAGCCTCCACCTGTGGCTGTTCATCCACGGGCTCCTGTTCATCCATCCTCCACCGCGCGCTCCTCCACCGGCTACTGTTCAACCAGCCCTCTCGAGGGGGTCCTGTTCAACCACCCCTCCATGGGCTACTGTTCATCCAGCCCTCCACCGGCTACTGTTCAACCAGCCCTCCACGGGGTCCTGTTCATCCAGCCCTCCACGGGGTCCTGTTCATCCAACCCTCCATGGGGTCCTGTTCATCCATCGGCTCGATCGATCGGGGTACTGTTCATCCAGCAGCAACAACCTCTACTACCACGAGGTCCTGTTCATCCAACCCCCCCCCCCCTCCAACAACGCTCACTGTTCATCTAGAGGCAGCATCGATTGGCTTTAGTTAGCAGCAGTAGCGAAGGAATCACTCGGGTTCAGTTAACAACAAGGGTTTGATCGATCGCTCGGGTTCAGTAACGCGTAGCCTGTAGTGCAATCGCTCTGGTTCAGTTAGGCGAACGCCTCGCTCGGGTTCAGTTAGAGCCCAACGCCTCGCACCCACGCACGTACGTGAATGAGAGAAACGCGCATCGCTCAGCCCCCGACCACCCACCGTAACCGAGAACTCCCTGATATTTTCCTCGCCCTCGCTTCTACCACAATTTTTTCCATCATGGACGGCCCAAAGAATGTCATGCAGCTGCATCTCCGGCCCGCCCAGGATGAAAAGCCCATTTTCTGTCATGTTTTTTGTCATAGAAGTAGGAGCCCACCACATCTATGATGATACCGGGTTTTGTCACAATTATTGTCATAGAAGTGTCATAGGCATGACAGAAAAAAATTCCGTTTGGCCCAAAATGTCACAAATGTGTCTTTTTTTGTAGTGTTGCCAGGCGCCACTGAGTATATGGGTCCTCATGCTCGTGATCATCATCATCGTCATCTCCCCCTGGGTTATAAAATTTTTCAAGTATAGGTGGTGGAATGTTCACAGGACCTTGGAAATACAAGAAGGTTAATTAGTAAAGGGAAACTAGCTAACCCGCATGCATGTGGATGAAACAATTATAATTATGATGGAAGACAAACATACCGAAAGCATAAGGATTCCATGCAAAAACAGTGCCACGAGTGGTGGTAGCAAACACAAGACCCTCGTATTGAATTGCATCACAGTACTCATCCGTGTATAGAAACTGATTTTTGAGCAATATCCATCCAGTCGAACTATGAAGGAAGGCAACAAGCTTGTCGAAGATAGAAACAACTCCATAGTCCATTAAATCCCAAGAGCGGTCGGGAACTTGACAAGTTGCTATCTTATGTAGACGACAGTCACCATGACCATAGTTGAATGTACGTAGATAACCGGTGTGCTCAACCTCTAGGCAGTCTGAGATTTTTGGAAGTGGAACCCGGTGATGAGTGTACACATTCACAAGTTCCCACTCACAGTTGGACCCAATATAAACAACACAATCTCCATTTGTGCCTGCCCAAGCCTTACCCTCAAGCGATTGCATCTTAACATCACACGTACAATTATCAAGCGGTACCAACTTGCACAAGGCGAGGCCTCCGTCGTCCACGCACCAGTGAGCAGGGTCACAGTGAAGAAGATAGGGGAGATAAAACCGCTCCTAGACCCTTGGGTTCGTTGTAATGATGATATTAGTTGAGTCGAGAATGGTCTTGAACGAACCTTCCATGCTAGCCGAGGTGATGACGTCACACCGATCAATGAGTTCCTCCACCACGTCATCATTCAGATCGGGGCAAGAATAACGGGGTCATTTCCGGCCTGTTCCCTCCATGGAGAAGATGATCGAACAGTGGCAGAAGGAAGGGTGAAGGCAAATGGAGGAGGGAGGAAGAGCGTGTGACAGCAGTTCCAAATCAAGCGGGAAAGGCGAAGAGTCGGTGGACGGTTGCCACAGTACACGAAGAGGCACCCCCAGGCCTACATAGACGTCCGTTTAGAAATAGTACAAAAGGACTCGTCGTCGTCTCACTGACATGTTGGAACGGGACCACATGTCAACGAAGAGTCTAGTGGGGAGCGGACGGTTGCCACAGAGGTCATACACTAATGACAAGGTCGTCCTGTCAGACCTAGCGCCCTCATGGGATGGCTTCCGTCCCCCACACGAGTGAAGCCACTTCGCACCCCCACACGGTTGGTCCGCCACGCCGCTAGGCCAACTCCAGCGCGTGCAGCTCGGACGCGCGCTCGCTCAGCCCACTTTCCCTCGACGCCCCGGAGCTACCCAACCACGGCTACATGTTTTGCGCACCCTGCGGCCAGATTTGGAGCGGATCCGGTCGGGTTTGAGCTCTCCCGGCTATGGCAGGCCACGCTGCGCCATGGACTGGCCGAGCACCGGGCCGAAAGGCCATGGCAAGGCCACAAGGCCGCATGCAGGTACTGACTCCTCATCTAGCCACTCAGATCTACACTATCGGTGGTCCACCGGCAGATACATGAATGGCGGTCGGCCGGGCTCGGTGCCGGCCCAAAAGCTCGACGGCGCACCGTTGCCACTCATTACGTGCGACGACTGCCCAAAGAAGGTCTTGTGCCGCGTGTCTACAACACCGGAACATTCCATATGGGTGTTCATCAAGTGCTCAACCGATGGGGCATGTGCTACTTTAGCTTCGGTTGTGCTCTCGGATTAGACTAGTTGTGCTAACTTAAAATTTTATTGTGTAGAATGGATGCAAGTTTTGGTATTGGGAAGAAGAGTACATAGATATATTGATAGAGCGCAATTTAGTAGATGTTCTAGCACTTTTAGCTAGCATAGAGGCTAGAGATGAAACTAGTGCACTTGTTGATAGAATAGAGGCTAGACATGAGATTAGATGCGAGGAAGCAACGTCTACTTCTTTACACTCGAAGAATAAAGAAGCGCACAAGATCGAGCCTCCACAGATCAACAATGAATTCATCGAGAGGGCACTAACCCAACTTACAGGAGCAGTTATGGAAGTTGGATATCTTCTAAAATGTATTCTTGTGGTTCTTGTTTTCTTTGGTCTTGCTTTTCTAGTCAAATTTTGGTGATATATTTCCATGTACCAAAAATCAATGATGAAAAAAAGATATGTGTTTGCAAAGAAAAATGTACGCGGTCGGGATGCGTCCGCGCGTTCGGCACACGACCACTGCATCCGAGGAATGGCACGAACACGACCCCATTGCCCTACCCAAACTAACAGAATCTGGGCAAAACAGAGGTCCGTTTGGGGTCGTGCGTTGGAGTTGGCCTTACAAGTGGGACCGCGGTTGAGGAAACCGACTATCAGCAAACCCCCACCTCACCCTCCGCATGATGGCTAAGTTAGAGAAACGAGGAGGTTGAAGAGATAGTTGTAGCATGGACTCCAGGAAATATGGTGTCAAATGGAAGTCGTGCTCGTGGTGTGTGCCGTACTCCTGGACGTGAATGCTTGTTCTGGCCCATGCCACCCTACTATATATCGAGGATTCGAGGTGTTGGTTACGTACAGCGAACACATTAACATATGGCCCACCTCACATTGTGGCCAAATTTCCTGGAGTCTGTGCTAGGTTAAAAAGTGTTCTTTGTGAGGGTGGGTGGCTGGTCTCAAGTTTAAAACTTGTTGCGTATACATAGACGTAGAGATAGTGCAGCAGTTTTGAAAGTTTGAACCCAAACATCATAATGCAATTTCTACGGGACTCATCCAAGGACCTAGGATGGTGGGATTCATAGCTACAGTAAAAACACCCGCCCGACGCGCGAAGCATGTGAAGCTAGTACAAATAGTAGTACTATTGTTGATTGGACTCATCCGATAACCTATTGCAATGCATGTACAATTATGTATTCGAAAAATATTTTTTTGCCTCGTTGCAGCACCCACTCAGAGAAGCGACTCGAAAGCCATTCATAAATTTGTAAGTTTATCATAGGCATATCATTTTATTACATACAACGGGTCATGAACCCACAACGACAACGAGGATACATTATAAATACTAAAGTTTTCATCGCACAACAAATAGCAAGCAATGAAATGAACTTCAGCTCAACCAATCCTCGGTGTTGGAAATGCTTGCTTTGAACCAGAAGTGATTCTCTGGGAAGGGGCGGCTACTGTAAATCTCGAGACCAACGCATGACTGATCATCCAGGCTGAGGCGGCCTATGTCAGGACACATATTGTGATAGCCACGGTAGGGAACCATAGCAATGTCCGAGGTATAGATATAGTTGCTTCTCATAAATTGTAGTAGCGTTGTGTCAATAGCAGTTGGATCGCCTTTCACCATCATTGGATAGTTTTGTCCAAGAAAGAGCGAGTTTCCTCCAAGAGTATCAATACTAAACCAGGGAGAAGGTGTGTAACATCCCAATTTTCAATTTGGATGTTATACATAGGTCATCATATGCATATCACATTTTATTTGCATTTTGTTTGTGATCCTAGAAATCTTAAGCAACTCAAGGACCCACGGAGAGAGTTGGGGATTTCATTTACTTTCATATTTGACTTTTCTCAAATTTGAAAAGAGGAACATTTTGGTTTTAATCATTTTTCTCTCTGAATATTTCAAATATTAAAATAAAAGAGAGAAGATAATATGACTTCTTCAAAAAGAGAGGAATATTGGAGGAAATATTTTAAAATCAAATAAATATTTTTATTTGGATTTTATTCGAGATTTTATTTGAATTACAAAAATATGCATTTTTCAAAATTGCATTTTTAGGCCAAAAAATGTTCACTTTGTTCTAAATATTTTATTTAGACGGTGAAAATTGTTTTTGGCATTTTTATTTTTTATATTTTAATAGGATTTTTATTCGGCGGAAATTATTTATAAAAAAAAGTTTCCGGACCGACTGGGCCGAAACCCAGCCGGCCCAACTCCCATGCGCCGCCGCCTTCCCCGCCGCCGTGCCGCGCATGGACGCCGAGGGGAGTCCGAGCCGGACTCCTCCCTGGGCGGGCCCCCTCCCCAAGCCATCGCCGCCCCCGCCCCCTTTATATACGCGCCACCGCCGCCCTCCGCCACCTTGCCTCGCCCGCCTCCCGCAAGCAGCAGCAGCCGCAGCCGCCGCGCCGCCACAGCGCCGCGCGCCGCCGTCGCCACATGCCGTCGCCGCCGTCCCGCGTCGCTGCCACCCCTCGCCACCGCAGGAGCAACCGCCACCGCCGCCCAACACCGTCACCGATTTGATCTCGCTGCCTCCAGTCGTTTTCGTTGAACCGGTAAGAACCGGCCGACCCAACGGTTTTTTTCGGTTTTAGTTAGATCGGTTTATTTTTTTAGGGTTTATCGATTTAACGAACGTTCGTTCGTTTAGATCTATTAGTGAACGATTTTCGTTAGATTAGTTCTGTTGGCGAACGTTCGCACCGTAGTTTTTTCTTTTTATTTCTATTTTCGGCTAGGGACCTATCCGCGATTATTTTTATCGCAGATTAGCCCGTGATCTTCAAACCCTCGCAGTTTTTCAACCGTTTGTCCAAATCCAGTGAAACCAACGCCAAAATCTTCGTCTCGAACCCCTATTTCCAGCTAATCAACTTGAACATGGTTTTAGCAAATTAAAATTTGGTTGCAAGTAGATTTGAATTCGAACTTCTTTTGATCGTAGTTTGAGTTTCGTAGCTCTGTTTTGATTGATTCTTTTTGCAAATCGAAGACTTTTAGTTTGGATTTTTTATCTGAGTTTACCCTTGCATCTATGCTTGATTTCTTATGTATGCTATTTTCTGTTTGCGATAGAATTTCCGGAGTGCGAAGCATGCTACTACGAGTCACTAGGATTTTCAGATCGTCAGCAAGGCAAGTAACACTTTGATCATACCCCTTTATTACCCAATTTTTATGCATTAGGTTCAACCCTCAAACATTGCATGTGTAGGATTGATAACATGTGGGTATTGGGAAGTAGATGATGAGGTAGAACCTATTGTCCTTTATATCAAACCATGGGAGTTACTTCTACATTATGCTTTCACTTCTATGCTATGCTTGTAGACGTGGATTAGTTGAGTGTATTCATGATAGATGTGAGAGTTGTTAATTAATAGTTAACTTAAGGTGGCTACTTTAATATAGATCTGGGTGGATTGGTTGCGGGTACCCGGAGAATCCAGTGTTGTCCTAGGATATCCCGGAGTACCTGTGTGATCATCCTACGGTTCGCCACCCAGGCTCAAAGGGATCATAAGATTATTCATGCTAGAAACTTTCGTGTGCAGCCACAAGCCATTATGGGCTCTGGCATAGTTGAGTATGTTGTGTGACCTCTTCCAGTGGTAGACTAGCAGATGTAGGGGATGTAGGTGGTACTATCTACCGAGAGTAAAGAGCTAATGCTTCTGAAAGACTGTGTCTTGGTCATCCGTTTCTCAAACATCATGCAGTGCGAGAAATTAAACGGAGGAGATCGAGTCTTGTGGCGAAAAGTGCACAAACCTCTGCAAAGTGTACAAACTAATCATGGTTAGCTGTGTCCTCGGTTATGGACATCTTGAGTATCTAGTTCGTGAATTATTGATTTGATCTCATCACTCTAAATTAATTTGTTGGGTTCTTAATACTGTTTAATTGGGATTGAGTTGGAGGAACCTTTTCAATGTTTATCAACCACCATGATAGTTAAACAAAATATATTCCTTTGTTGTAGGAAAAAATTGCCTCTTCGCAAAAACATGATAACCATAGAGCCTCCACTAGCCATATATGCATATAGTTATAGCTATTACCTGTTCATTGCTCTATAGTGTTATTTTGCCAGCATATTCCATGTGCTGACCCGTTTCGGGCTGCAACGTATTATGTTGTAGACTTTTCAGACGAAGAGTAAGGTGCGCTAGGTCGTTGTCGTGCACTCAGCTATGCCGTTGGAGTTGATGGACTCATTTATCTTTGATGCTTCCGCAGTTATCTTATTTAGATGGCCTTAAGCCATATTATTGTAATAAGCTCTCTTTTGAGATATTCGATGTAATAAGTGTGTGATTGCATTATGTTATAAATCCTTCAAGTACTGTGTGTGTCAGCATTACCGATCCAGGGATGACACTTATGCACAGAGACTTGATCCATTTGGGTCGGGTCGCTATAAGGTGTTGGCGCTAACACAATAATATCCATCCCGAATACCCTGCAATAGATGTTGGAATAGGTCCGGAGAGTGCGACCATGGGAGACAACACCTGCTTCCTTAGTAACATCAGCAGTGTCCTGTATACAGACAAGAAGAGGTGACCATCGGAATAAGTTGTCAGGCGCCACTGAGTATATGGGTCCTCATGCTCATGATCATCATCATTGTCATCCCCCCTTGGTTATAATTTTTTTCAAATATAGGTGGTGGAATGTTCACGGGACCTTGGAAACATAAGAAGGTTAATTAGTAGAGGGAAAGTAGCTAACTCGCATGCATGTGGATGAAACAATTATAATTACGATGGAAGAGAAACATACCGAAAGCATAAGGATTCCATACAAAAACAGTGCCACGAGTGGTGGCAGCAAACACATGACCCTCATATTGAATTGCATCACAGTACTCGCATGTGTATAGAAACTGATTTTTGAGCAATATCCATCGAGTTGAACTATGAAGGATAGCAACAAGCTTGTCGAAGATAGCGACAACACAAGCATTCCTATAACCCCAAGAGCGATCGGGAACTCGACAAATTGCTATCTTCTGTAGATGACAGTCACCATGATCGTAGTTGAACGTACGTAGAATACCGGTGTGCTCAACCTCTGGGCAGTCTGAGATTTTTGGAAGTGGAACACAGTGACGAGTGTACACATTCACAAGTTCCCACTCGCAGTTGTACCCAATATAAACAACCCAATCTCCATTTGCACCTGCCCAAGCCTTACCCTCAAGCGATGGCATCTTAACATCACATGTATCATTATCAAGCGGCATCAACTTGAAGAAGGCGAGGCCTCCATCGTCTGTGCGCCAGTCGGCAGGGTCACGATGAAGAAGATAGGGGAGATCAAACCGCTCCTGGATCCTTGGGTTCCTTGTAATGATGTTATTAGTTGAGTTGAGAATGGTGTTGAATGAACCTGCCATGCTAGCCGAGGTGATGACTTCGCACCGATCAATGAGTTCCTCCATCGCGTCATCATTTAGATCAGGACAAGAATAACGCGGTCGTTTCTAGCCTATTCCCTCCATGGAGAAGGCGATCGAACAATGGAAGAAGGAAGGGTGAAGGCAAATGGAGGAGGGAGGAAGAGCGTGCGACAGCAGTTCCAAATTGAGAGGGAAAGGCGAAGAGTCGGTGGACGGTTGCCACGGTACATGAAGAGGCACCCCGGCCTACATAGACGTCCATTCGGAAATTGTACAAAAGGACCCGCTGTCGTCTCACTGACATGTTGGAATGGGACCACATGTCAACGAAACATGGTGTGTAATTTCTCGTGCAAAATGCGATCTGGCCGCGTTGGCCCGAGGCCACATTAGTTATCAACCTTTATTTTTTTTAATGGCGTGCCGTTCAGTTTTGAAGCATGACTAACTGGTACTGTATGCAGAGAAAATATAAACTACTCTACCACTACTCCACCTCTAGTACTAGTAGTACAAAAAAGATATATAGGCTGGAGCTTCAATGCTTTCTTGCTAAGGGTTGCCCACTTGCTTCCCACACTATCACCCTCTCTCCAGATCTAAAAAAGACGGCCTCTCTTTCCCTCCTCACCGATGATCACAGATCTGCCGGCGAAGCAAAGGACATGCAGCGTTGACGCACTCGTTTGTTTTTTAGATGGAAGCAAGGTGTCAACTGGGCTGTGCGGGGCACTCTGGCCTGTCTAGACAGCCTTTTCTTTTATGTTTACCACAGACCAGCCCAGTAGTTTTTTTCTTTTTGAAAATGGCTAGCCTAGTTTTTTTGTGATTTGTCAAGTAAGTCGCTTTGTCAGCCCTGTTGGGTTGCAAATCTTTCAAGACAAGGAGAGATTCACTCGGATGGCCGAGAAAATGGCTTATCAGTAATGAGAAATGGGCTATACATTTTCAAAACACATCAAACCGGCAATTAGTTTCAAATTTCTTTTTTTTTCATTTCAAGATTTTAAATTGCATTGATTCTTATGTGTGGACAATTTTTGGATTTTATATTGATATACATTTATTTTTAAAATCAGTTTGAATGTGACTCGAAATTTTGGGATTAAAAACAGTTCAAACCGCACCGAAATATGCAAAATTCTGTAAAATTTCGTATATTTTTTTAACCCTGGCCACAATATGGGTTGTAATGCTAACAAAAATAATATGGGCTCCAAAAAAACCTTAAGAATTAGCAAATGGTATGTAAATTATTAGAAATAATGGCAGATGGGTTGTATGCTGTTTTCCACAGATTTGAGGCTTTCGTAAAAAAAAGGTTGACGCACAAGCAGTGACTGATGTATGTCCATCCAACGGCTGTCGTGCTTCTTCAATATCTGCTCTTCCTGCTCCAGCCGCTCATACAAGCGCCAGTGGGACTGCCTGGTCCCTCCTCCCGCGGCCGGCTGTGCTGCCGCGCAGGCCTCACTGCCCCACTATACTCCCATCACTGGCCTAGCCATCCCTCTACTCACCCACACCTGTTGTTATTCTTCGGCAACGGCAGACGAACCAGTAAACCCTCGTACTCCCCTCCGCGTGGGAAACAACTGCCGAGTCTTCCCTGGCTCCGTGTCGTTCCCTTCCTAGGCCTCACCGTCGTCCACCACCCTGGTGCTCTCGGCACGGCGTGGTCAACGTGGTCAACGAATGACATGCATCGGAAGTGGATTGTACGTGGAGAGGCTGACAGCTGGGTCCACGGCCGCACACAAGGAAATGCCTCCTTATTATGCGCAAAATAATGATTCCTCCACCTGACAGCTGGGACCCACCGGAAGGGCCTCTGTATTTCGCGAAAAAAATGTTCCCCCGCTTACAGGTCGGACCTACCAGCTATATCTTCGCACGCAAGGAAGTGCCTCCTTATTACGCAAAAAATGAATACTCCTCCTGCTAGCTGGGACCCACCATAGTGGGAGGCTGACTTGTGGGCCTACTAAGATGACGGGGATGGAGGGCTTTGTCAACTTAGTCAATATGAACAATTCTAGCTCCAGTGACCGTACGATGTCCATCCAACGGCCGTAGTGCTTCTTCAACCTCTAGTCTTCTTGCTCCAACCGCCCAAACAAGCGTCGGCCGTTCCGCCTGCTCCTGCCTCCCATATTCGACTGTGATACCACCACTGGCCATGCCATCCCTCTATACTCACCCACACCTCCTGTTATTCTCCAGCGACGGCAGCCTCACACCGCAGCCAAAGCAGTCAACCCACATACTCCTCTCCATGTGGGCATCCACTGCCGCGTCTTCCCCGGCTCCGCGCCGTCCCCTTCCTAGGCCTCGTGGTCGTCCACCGCCCTGGTGCTCTCGGCGCGCCATGTTCAACGTGGTCAAGGAACGACTTCCATCGGAAGAGTACTGTACGTGGAGAGGCCGACGGCTGGGTCCACGGCAGCAGCAAGGAATTGCCTCCTTATTACGTGCAAAATAATAATTCCTCCCCCTGACAGCAGGGACCCACCAGATGGGCCATCGTATTTCATGAAAAAAACATCTCCCCCCTGACTGCTGGGACCCACTAGCTACATCTTTGCACGGAAGGAAGTGTGTTACAGTCAGGACCCACCTGGTCGAAGCGTACGTAGCATTGTCATTCTGGTCGCGAACGTGTACGTATATATGATCGGTCTGTCTGCAGGCTGCAACGATGAACCATGGCCGTGTAAGGAAGGACACGTGTCGTATAGAGGCGTGCATGTAGCATATACACATACGTACAGCGACCAGGGTGCAAGAAAGTAAATACGGCCACGTACGTACATACGGGTGGGGTCTTGAATGCCTACTCGCGCATACGTACGGCCAGGGCTCGTGTACATGGCTGGGTCGGAACGGAGAAAATGCGTCGTCATCGTGTTCATGGGGAGGCAACAGAATACGTGGTGTTCATCGGGAGCCAACCGGCTTGGACAGAACAACCGATGGAAACGAGGCCTAGCGTACCACAGAACGGAGGAAACAACCTTGTGTTCGACCGGCCATGGTCGAAACGGGATTCTGTTCATCGAGAGGGGTCTGGCATACCGCAAAACGGCGGAAACGGACTTCTCTTGGATCTCCTACGGTCGAAACGGGGTCTTGTTGATCGGGAGGGGTGTGGCGTACCGCAAAACGGAGGAAACAGACTTGTGTTGGAGTGCTATGATCGAAACAAGGGTCCTATTCATCGGGAGGGGTGTGGTGTACCGCAAAACGGGACTCCACGGGATACTGTTCATCTCCACTGTCGACCTCCTCCAGCCTCCACGGGCTACTGTTCATCCACCGTCGATCTCCTCCAGCCTCCACCTGCGACTGTTTAGCCACGGGCTCCTGTTCATCCAGCCTCCACCGCTCCTCCATCGGCTACTGTTTAACCAGCCCTCTCCACGGGGTCCTGTTCAACCACCCCTCCATAGGCTACTGTTCATCCAGCCCTACACTGGCTACTATTCAACCAGCCCTTCATGGGGTCTTGTTCATCCATCCCCAACCGGCTCGATTGGGGTCTTGTTCATCCAGCGGTAACGACCTCTGCTACCACAGGGTCCTGTTCATCCAACCCCACCGGGAACTGTTAATCCAACCCCCCCCCCCCAACAATGCTCACTGTTCATCCAGAGGCAGCATCGATCGGTTTCAGTTAGCAGTAGTAGCGAAGGAATCTCTCGATCGGGTTCAGTTATCAGCCATCGATCGATCGCTCGGGTTCAGTAATGCGTAGCCTGTAGTGCAATCGCTCGGGTTCAGTAGGAGAACGCCTCGCTTGGGTTTAGTTAGAGCCCAATGCCTCGCACCCACACGCGCGTACGTGTATGAGAGAAACGTGCATCGCTCGGCCCCGACCACCCACTGTAACCGGGAACTCCCCGATAATTTCCTCGCCCTCGCTTCTATCACAGTTTTCCGTCATGCACGACCCAAAGAATGTCATGCAGCTGCGTCTCCGGCCCTCCCAGGATGAAAAGCCCATTTTCTGTCATAGAAGTGGGAGCCCACCACATCTATGATGATATCGGGTTTTGTCACAATTATCGTCATAGAAGTGTCATAGGCATGACAGAAAAAAATTTGTTCGTCCCAAAATGTCACGGATGTGTCTTTTTTGTACTGTGGATTGCATGCCAAAGATGATAATACTTAGACCTATTCATGTTTTATGCCTAGCTAAGGGCATTAAACAATAGCGCTTGTTGGGAGGCAACCCAATTTTATTTTTGTTCTGCCTTTTAGGTCCTATTTTGCATTAAATAATTTATCTAGCCTCTGGTTAGATGTGGCTTTTATGTTTTAATTAGTGTTTATGCCAAGTAACACCTTTAGGATAGCTTATGATGATAGTTGATTTGATCTTGCTGAAAAACAGAAACTTTTGCGCTCAGTGACAGAATTGATCTGAGCTGCTGGAATGCGATAAATTCTTGAATTTTTTACACAAGATTAATAAACAAATTTTTTAGGTCGTCCTAATTTTTTAGGATTTTGGGAGGTTTACAGATTACTACAGACTGTTCTGTTTTTGACAGGTTCTATTTTTCGTGTGTTGTTTGCTTATTTTGATGCATCTATGGCTAGTATTGGGGGGTATGAACCATGGAACAGTTGGAATACAGTATATATTACACCAATATAAACAAATAATGAGTTCACAACAGTATCAAAAGTGGTAATTTATTTTCTTATACTAACGGAGCTTATGAGATTTTCTGTTGAATTTTGTGTTGTGAAGTTTTCAAGTTTTGGGTAAGGATTTGATGGACTATGGAATAAGGAGTGGTAAGAGCCTAAGCTTGGGGATGTCCAAGGCACCCCAAGGTAATATTCAAGGATAACCAAAAGCCTAAGCTTGGGGATGCCCCGGAAGGCATCCCCTCTTTCGCCTTCGTCTATCGGTAACTTTACTTGAGGCTATATTTTTATTCACCACATGATATATGTTTTGCTTGGAGCATCTTGTATGATTTGAGTCTTTGATTTTTAGTTTTCCACAATCATCCTTGCTGTACACACCTTTTGAGAGAGACACACATGAATAGTGATTTATTAGAATACTCTATGTGCTTCACTTATATCTTTTGAGCTAGGCAAATTTGCTGTAGTGCTTCACTTATATCTTTTTAGAGCACGATGGTGGTTTTATTTTATAGAAATTTTTGAACTCTCACACTTCACTTATATTATTTTTAGAGTCTTTAAAACAACATGGTAATTCGCTTTGGTTATAAAACTAGTCCTAATATGATAGACATCCAAGAGGGATATAATAAAAACTTTCATTTAAAGTGCATTGAATACTATGAGAAGTTTGATTACTTATGATTGTTTTGACATATGAAGATGGTAATATTAGAGTCATGCTAGTGAGTAGTTGTGAATTTGATAAATACTTGTGTTAAGGTTTGTGAGTCGCGTAGCATGCACGTATGGTAAACCGTTATGTAACAAAGTTGGGGCATGATATATTTTTTGATTATCTTCCTTATGAGTGGCGGTCGGGGACGAGCGATGGTCTTTTCCTACCAATCTATCCCCCTAGGAGCATGCGTGTAGTACTTTGTTTCAATGACTAATAGATTTTTTTCAATAAGTATGTGAGTTCTTTATGACTAATGTTGAGTCCATCAATTATACGCACTCTCACCTTTCCGCCGTTGCTAGCCTCTTTAGTATCGCACAACCTTCGCCGGTACCATAAACCCATCACATACCTTCCTCAAAAGAGCCACCATACCTACCTATTATGGCATTTCCATAGCCATTCCGAGATATATCGCCATCCAACTTTCCACCGTTCTGTTTATTATGACACGCTTCATCATTGTCATATTGCTTTGCATGATCCTATAGTTAACATCGTATTTGTGGCAAAGCCACCGTTCATCATTTTTTATACATGTTGCTCTTGATTCATTGCACATCCCGGTACATGCCGGAGGCATTCATATAGAGTCATATTTTGTTCTAAGTATCGAGTTGTAATTTTTGAGTTGTAAGTAAATAAAAGTGTGATGATATTCATTATTAGAGCATTGTCCCATGTGAGGAAATAAAAAAAGAGAGAAAGGCCAAAAAAAGAAGGCCCCAAAAAATCAGAGAAAAGAGAGAAGGGACAATGTTACTATCCTTTTGCCACACTTGTGCTTCAAAGTAGCACCATGATCTTCATGATAGAGAGTCTCCTATATTGTCACTTTCATATACTAGTTGGAATTTTTCATTATAGAACTTGGCTTATATATTCCAACTATGGGCTTCCTCAAAATGCCCTAGGTCTTCATGAGCAAGTAAGTTGGATGCACACCCACTTAGTTTCTTTTTTGAGCTTTCATAAACTTATAGCTCTAGTGCATCCGTTGCATGCCAATCCCTACTCACATTGATATCTATTGATGGCCATCTCCATAGCCCGTTGATACGCCTAGTTGACGTGAGACTATCTCCTTCTTTTTGTCTTCTCCACAACCACCTTCTATTCCACCTATAGTACTATGTCCATGGCTCATGTTCATGTATTGCGTGAAAGTTGAAAAGGTTTGAGAACATCAAAAGTATGAAACAATTGCTTGGCTTCTCATCGGGGTTGTGCATGATTTGAATATTTTGTGTGATGAAGATGGAGCATAGCCACACTATATGATTTTGTAGGGATAAGCTTTCTTTAGCCATGTTATTTTGAGAAGACATAATTATTTTGTTAGTATGCTTGAAGTATTATTATTTTTATGTCAATATTAAACTTTTGTTTTGAATCATATGGATCTGAACATTCATGCCACAATAAAGAGAATTACATGGATAAATATGTTAGGTAGCATTCCACATCAAAAATTCTGTTTTTATCATTTACCTACTCGAGAACGAGCAGGAATTAAGCTTGGGGATGCTTGATACGTCTCCAACATATCTATAATTTTTGATTGTTCCTTGCTATTATATTATCTGTTTTGGATGTTTTATATGCATTAATATGCTATTTTATATTATTTTTGGGACTAACCTACTAACCGAGAGCCCGGTGCCAGTTCCTGTTTTTTCCTTGTTTTAGAGTTTCACATAAAAGGAATACCAAACGGAGTCCAAACGGAATGAAACTTTCGTGATGATTTTTCTTGGACCAGAAGACATCCAGAGGAGTTGGAGTACACGTCAGAGAAGCCACGAGGCAACCACAAGGACGGAGGGCGCGCCCAGGGGGTAGGGCGCGCCCCCACCCTTGTGGGCCCCTCGTGACTCCGCCGACCTATTTCTTCCGCCTATATATTCTCCAATATCCCAAACCTTCCAGGGGAGCCACGAAACCACTTTTCCACCGCCACAACCTTCTGTACCCATGAGATCCCATCTAGGGGCCTTTTCTGGCGTCTTGCCGGAGGGGGATTCAATCACGGAGGGGTTCTACATCAACACCATTGCCTCTCCAATGAAGCGTGAGTAGTTTACCATAGACCTATGGGTCCATAGCTAGTAGCTAGATGGCTTCTTGTCTCTCTTTGGTTCTCAATACCATGTTCTCCTCGATGTTCTTGGATATCTATTCAATGTAATACTCTTTTGCGGTGTGTTTGCCGAGATCCGATGAATTGTGGATTTATGATGAGCTTATCTATGAATATTATTTGAATCTTCTCTGAAGTCTTATATGCATGATTTGATATCTTTGCAATTCTCTTCGAACTATCGATTTGGTTTAGCCAACTAGATTGGCTTTTCTTGCAATTGGTGAAGTGCTTAGCTTTGGGTTCAATCTTGTGGTGCTCGATACTAGTAACAGAAGGGGAACCGACACGTATTGTATTGTTGCCATCAAGGATAACAAGATGGGGTTTTCATCATATTTCTTGATTTTATCCCGCTACATCATGTCATCTTACTTAATGCGTTACTCTGTTCTTATGAACTTAATACTCTAGATGCAGGCAGGAATCGGTCGATGTGTGGAGTAATAGTAGTAGATGCAAAATCTTTTCGGTCTACTTGACACGGACGTGATGCCTATATTCATGATCATTGCCCTAGATATCGTCATAACTTTGCGCTTTTCTATCAATTGCTCAGCAGTAATTTGTTCACACACCGCAATATTTTCTATCTTGAGAGAAGCCTCTAGTGAAACCTATGGCCCCTGGGTCTATTTTCCATCATATAATCTTCTATTTTCCATCATACAAGTTTTGATCTATAATTTTAGTTTCCTATTTACTTTCTTTGCAATCTTTTACTTTCCGATCTATAAACCAAAAATATTACTTTACCATTTATCCATCTATATCAGATCTCACTTTGCAAATAAGAGTGAAGGGATTGACAACCCCTTTGTCGCATTGGGTGCAAGTTGGTGTTTGTTTGTGCAGATATTCGGTGGCTTGTGCGTTGTCTCCTACTGGATTGATACCTTGGTTCTGAGGGAAATACTTACTCTACTTTGCTGCATCACCCTTTACTCTTCAAGGTAAAAACCAACGCAAGCTCAAGAGGTAGCAAATACATACGGACCCGTTGACTAAGCCTCTTCCGCGAGCAGAACATGATCAGCACCAAGACTCCATGGGTGTTAGATTCATTACAATGTAATCTAGATTATTGACTCTAGGGCAAGTGGGAGACTGGAGGAAATATGCCCTAGAGGCAATAATAAAGTTGTTATTTTATATTTCCATATTCATGATAAAGGTTTATTATTCATGCTATAATTGTATTGATCGGAAACTTAAATACATGTGTGAATACATAAACAAATACTGTGTCCCCGGTGAGCCTCTACTAGACTAGCTCGTTGATCAAAGATGTTTAAGGTTTCCTAACCATAGACATGAGTTGTCATTTTCTAACGGGATCACAACATTAGGAGAATGATGTGATGGACAAGACCAATGTGTTAGCTTAGCATTTGATCGTTCAGTTTATTGCTATTTCTTTCTTAATGTCAAATACATATTCCTTTGACTATGAGATTATGCAACTCCCGGATACCAGAGGAATACCTTGTGTGCTATCAAACGTCACAACGTAACTGGGTGATCATAAAGATGCTCTACAGGTATCTCCAAAGGTGTTTGTTGAGTTGGCATAGATCGAGATTAGGATTTGTCACTCTGTGTATCGGAGAGGTATCTCTGGGCCCTCTCGGTAATACACATCATAAGATGCCTTGCAAGCAAAGTGAATAAGGAGTTAGTTACAAGATGTTGTATTACATAATGAGTAAAGAGACTTGCCGGTAACGAGATTGAACTAGGTATGAAGATACCGACGATCTAATTTCGGGCAAGTAACATACCTATGGACAAAGGGAATTACGTATGTTGTCATAAGGTTCGACCGAGAAAGATCTTCGTAGAATATGTAGGAGCCAATATGGGCATCCAGGTTCCGCTATTGGTTATTGACTGGAGAGGTGTCTCGGTCATGTCTACATAGTTCTTGAACCCTTAGGGTCCGCACGCTTAACGTTCGTTGACGATTTAGTGTTATGTGAGTTATATGATTTGGTGGCCGGTGTTGTTCGGAGTCCTGGATGAGATAATGGACATGGCGAGGAGCTCCAGAATGGTCCGGAGGTAAATATTGATATACAGGACGAAGATATTCGGACACGGGAAGAGTTTCGGAGTTCACTGGGTAGTCATTAGATCGCCGGAAGGGGTTCCGGACACCCCTGGTAGGTGTATGGGCCTAATGGGCCAAGGAGGGACAGACTAGCCCACAAGGGGGCTGGCGCGCCCCTCTCCCTGGTTGCCGGCCTAGGGAAGGTAGGCGCCCCCTCCTGCCTTCCCCTTCTCATGGGAGAAAGGAAAGGGGGGCGCCTCCCTCCCCTGCCTTTCCCCGCCCACCTAATAAGGAAAGGGGACAGCTTGGGGAGGACCGCAAGTAGGATTCAGCCTACTTGGGGTGCCTCCTTGGCTTCTCCCTCCTCCCCCACCTATATATATATGTGGGAGGGGGCTCCACACATAACCATGACAATCTCTTAGCCGTGTGCGGCGCCCCCTCCACAATTTCGTTCCTCGCTCATATTTTCATAGTGCTTAGGCGAAGCCCTGCGGAGATAGCATCACCATCACCGTCACCACGCCGTCGTGATGCTGGAACTCATCCACTACTTCTCTGTCTTTTTGGATCAAGAAGGCGAGGACGTCACCGAGCTGAACGTGTACTGAACGCGGAGGTGTCGTATGTTCGATACTCGATCGGTTGGATCGCGAAGAAGTTCACCTACATCAATCGTGTCTTCCGCTTACGGTCTACGAGGGTACGTAGACACACTCTCTCCTCTCGTTGCTAAGCATCTCCATGGATAGATCTTGTGTGTGCATAGATTTTTTTTGTTTTTCCATGCAACGTTTCCCGACAAAGAGAACTAAATCTTATGCGGAGACTATTTCAACGCTAGTTCTGAAAATTGAAAATAGATTTATCCGTACCCATCCTACCTTGCAAAGATTGTTTTATGAGCTGCCCGTTATAAAGGATCCCAAAGCTAAAAAGTTAGCCACCCTTGTTGTTATGAATGAATTTGATTACATAGTACGGGAAGCTAGGGAAATTTTTGATTTTTATGGTATGAGCCGTGAAAACCCGGTGATAGATGAGATCCTTTATAATAGTGATTATATGTTGAGACATTTGCTTGGAAATAATCAAAAAATTTATGAGAACCTTAAAAAGGAAATCCCCGTTTTAGATACAATCCAACAAGTTTTTAATGATCTTAATCAACAATATTCTTGGATTGTGGCCAGAAATCAAAGGGGATACGTAGATGGGCAACTTGATAATGCTAAAATTTCTATGGATAATGTGTTCCAAGTTATTTTTTCAAAATCTCCTAACAAAAACACAGCTATGGAAAAGAAGAAGAAAGATGGCAATACTTGAATCTATGCATTATGCCTAGCTAGGGGCATAAAACGATAGCGCTTGTTGGGAGGCAACCCAATGAATAAAAATTATTTTTGCCTTTTTATTTCTGCTTTTTAGTGTTTGCACAATTATGCTACTATTATGATTGTGTTTTTATGTTTCAATTAAGTTTTGTGCCAAGTAAAGCCTTTTGGATTATGTTTGGTGATAGCTAATTTGATCTAGGTGGAAAACAGAAAATTTTGCGTCCAGTAAAATAATTTTCATAAATCACATAGGTGACGAAAGTTTCTGAATTTTTTACAAAAGATTTATATACAAATTTTATACATATTTCTAATTTTCAGAATTTCTGGAGTTATATAAGTATACAAAGTTTCCAGATTTCTACAAACTATTCTGTTTTTGACGAATTCTGTTTTTCTTTGCGTTGTGCGCTTAGTTTGATGAATCTATGGATTGTATTGGGGGGTATAAGCCATGGTAAATTTAGAATACAGTAGGTACAATGCAAAAATAAAATATGAATGGGTTTGAAATAGTACTTAGAGTGGTGATTTTCTTTGTTATAGTAACGGATCTCACGAAGCTTTGTTAAGTTCTGTGTGATTGAAGATTTCAAGTTTTGGGTGAGATCATGATGGATGAAAGGAATAAGGAGTGAAAAGAGCCTAAACTTGGGGATGCCCCATGTCACCCCAAGTTATTATTCAAGGAGAACTATGCAACTAAGCTTGGGGATGCCCCAGAAGGCATCCCCTCTTTCTTCTAACGACCATTGGTATTTTATTTGTAGCTAGATTTTTATTCGTCACATATCATGAGTTTTGCTTGGAGCGTCTTGTATTATATGAGTATTTTCTTATTTTGATTTTTATTTTTTCTCAAGTATCCTTGCTGGACACACCTATTTGAGAGAGCCAAAATTATGCTATGATTTGTTAGACTTGCTCTCTATGCTTCAATTAATTTTTTTGAACTACGGAATTGCTCTAGTGCTTCACTTATATCTTTTTGAGCATGGTGTGCTTTAATATTCTTGAAGAAATATTCTCATGCTTCACTTAGATTTATTTGAGAGTTAGTAATTTTTTTGAAGAAATTCTCTCATGCTTCACTTATATTATTTTGAGAGAAGAAATTTTTTATGCTCATGTTCTTCACTTAAAGTTGTTTGAGCTTATCAAAAGCAACATATGAAACTAGTCCCAAAGTGATAGATATTCAAGAGGGATATAATAAAATCTTTCATGAAGATCATTGGACAAAATAAACTTGATTCATTGTAATAGTTTTGAGATATGATGATAGTGATATGTGAGTCATGTTGGTGAGTAACTATGCTTTAGTAAGAATAATTGTGTTAAGGGTTGCGATTCTATATGCAAGCACGAAAGTCAATATTTATGCAATGAAATTACATCCTACTTATGGTGCATTATTCGGTGTTAGTTATGCTTAATGCTCGCTTATGTGATTTTTTGTTTCTTGGTTGGTTGCTTCTCAATCTATTTGCTAGCCTCCACTTGTACTAAGTAGAAATACTACTTGTGCATCCAAAATCTTTAAACCCGATTTTGCCATATGAGTCCACCATACCTACCTATATGCGGTATTTCCGTGTTGTTCTAAGAAAATTTGTATGTGCCATCTCTAACTTTCAAAATTAATTTCCTTTTTGTGTGCTCGTATCCCTCATGAACCGGCAGGGGGTGGCCATTTTTTTCCATGCTAGATATGTTATTCTCAAGATGAGTGTTTATTCACTTGTCATTGCACGAGAGTACGGCGGTAATAGGGATGCCCAGTTCTGAAATGAAAAAGAAATTTACTTTATGTTGTGAAATAATAAATTCCTTAGAAGTGTTGGTATGGACTGTAACCGTGGATACGACTAGCCGTGGAATATGAAAGAATGGTGGAAAAGGGAATAAATTTTATTTTATGTTTGGGAACTGCCTATGATATATCTAGCATGGAATGTGTTGGGAATTATTCGGACGTTTTCATTGACGGGAAATGTATGCCTCTCAAAACATTTATCTCTTAATTTAACCTTTGAGCTCTCGCACCTCTACAAACCACTACTTCCCTCTGTGAAGGGCCTATCTATTTACTTTATGAAATTTTTATTTTTATTTGAGTCTCCATCTTCTCTTATAAAGCACCAACTAATGGGCACTATGACCGTACTTGAGCATTGGGTGTAGCTAATATGCGAGTGTGTTTCATGCATGGATCAATGATTGAGCATGATGGGCTACGAATAACTTTCTTTAGTGTTGATATTTTGAATGACATGGTTGGTCGTTGATATGCTTGAGTATTGAAATCTTCATGTCAAAACTAGACTATTGCTTTGAACCATATTAAAGTCCAAATGTCAATGCTACAAAAGAAAACAATATGTGATGAACATGTTAGTCAGCATTCCACATAAAAAATTCAGTTTTTATCATTTACCTACTCGCGGATGAGCAGGAATTAAACTTGGGGATGCTGATACGTCTCCAACATATCTATAATTTTTTATTGTTCCATGTTGTTATATTATCATTCTTGGATGTTTTACAATCGTCTTATATCAACTTTATATCATTTTTGGGACTAACCTATTGACATAGTGCCCAGTGCCAGTTTTGCTTGTTTTTTACTTCACAGAATATCAGTACCGAACGGAGTCCAAATGCAGCGATTTTTTTTGGAGATATTTTCTGGACCAGAAGACACCCAATGGGCCAAAGAAGTACCAGAGGGGAGGCCCGTGGGGAGCACAACCCACCAGGGCGTGCCCAGTGGGTTGTGCCCCCACAGAGCCCCCCTGCACCTCTTTGCCCTATAAATTCCCAAATATTTCAGAAAACCTAGGGGAGTCGATGAAACACAATTTCAGCTTCCGCAAGCTCCAGAACCACGAGATCCAATCTAACACCATGATGGAGGGGTTCATCATCCTCATCGGTGCCTCTCCGATGATGCGCGAGTAGTCCACCATAGACATAAGGGTCCGTAGGCAGTAGCTAGATGGCTTCCTCTCTCTCTCTCTCTCTCTCTCTCTCTCTCTCTCTCTCTCTCTCTCTTGATTCTCAATACAATGGTCTCTTGGAGATCTATTTGATGTAACTCTTTTTGCAGTGTGTTTGTTGCGATCCGATGAACTTTGAGTTTATGATTAGATCTATATCCATGAATATTATTTGAGTCTTCTTTGATCTCTTATATGCATGATTATTTATAGCCTCATATTTCTTCTTCGAATATTTGGTTTAGTTATACCTACTAGATCGATTTTTCTTGCCATGGGAAGAGGTGCTTTATGATGGGTTCAATCTTGTGGTGTTCTTTCCCAGTGACAGAAGGGGCAGCAAGACACGCATGTATTGTTGCTATTAAGGATAACAAGATGGGGGCTATTCCTACATTAATAGATCTCGTCTACATCATGTCATCGTTCTTATTGCATTACTCCATTTCTCCATGAACTTAATACACTAGATGCATACTTGATAGCGGTCGATGTGTAAAGTAATAGTAGTAGATGCAGGAAGGAGTCGGTCTACTAATCTTGGATGTGGTGCCTATATATTGATCATTGCCTTGGATATCGTCATAATTATTCGATCTTCTATCAATTGCCTAATAATAATTTGTTTACCCACCGTGTGCTATTTCTTGAGAGAAGCCACTAGTGAAATCTACGGCCCCGGGGTCTATTCTTTATCATATTTGCTTTGAGATATGTTTTTATTCGCTTTTCTTTTCAAATTTATTATTCCAAAAACCCCAAAATACCTTGCTGCATATTTTTTATTTTGTGTTATTGCGAGATATATTTAGCCATAATCATACAAACCAATCTATCTTTTACCCGAGGAGGGATTGACAACCCCTCTTATGCGTCGGGTTGCAAGTATTTGTTCTTTGTGTGCATGTACTATTTATATAAGGTTGCTTGGTTCTCCTACTGGGTTGATACCTTGGTTTCACAACTGAGGGAAATACCTATCGTAGTTGTACTGCATCATCCCTTCCTCTTTGGGGAAATACCGGCGTAGTTTCAAGTGACATCAACGAGCGCCCGCGATGGCCTCGAGGGTGCTTCACATGGGCGCGCCAACGACGACCACGGGGATGACCACTCTCCTGGCCACAAGCAGTACGTTCCCCAACCCCTCACTTGGGAGCAGATGGAGGAACTTATGGCCGACTCGGTGGTGGAAGAAGGGATTCGGTAGATCCAAGCGCTGTTTAAGACAACCATGTCCCAAAATGCAGTTGTTTCACAGTCTCGCCATCACATTCATAGCGCGTTCGTCCGCACTAAGGCAGTTCATTTGTCTCATAGTCCGGTTGCGCCTGGAAGATGTAGATCGTCGCCTTCTTTGAGGGATGTGGCTAACCCCTTGCACAGAGATTAGTACGGAGACCGAAGACGTGATTGATGTCACTATGCAACTTTCTTCTTGTAGACTATGTTGGGCCTCCAAGCGTAGAGTTTTATAGGATAGCAGAAAATTTCCTTCAAATGGATGACCTAAGGTTTATTAGTCCGTGGGAGGTGTAGGATGAAGATGGTCTCTCTCAAATAACCCTGCAATCAAATACTCCCTCCTTCCCAAAATTCTTATCTTAGATTTGTCTAGATATGAATGTATCAAGTCACGATTTAGTATTAGATACATCCGTATCTAGACAAATCTAAGACAAGAATTTTGGGATGGAGGGAGTACAAGAAATCTCTTGTGTCCCCAACACACCCAATACAATGGCAAATTGTATAGGTGCACTAGTTTGGCGAAAAGATGGTGATACAAGTGTAGTATGGATAGTAGATATAGGTTTTTGTAAACTGAAATAATAAAAACAGCAAGGTAGCAATTAGCAAACAGCAAGCAAAACGGTATATTAATTCTTAAAAACAAGGCCTAGGGTTCATACTTTCCTGAGTGCAATCTCTCAATAGTGCTAACATAATTGAATCATATAACCGTCTCTCAACATGTGACAAAGAATCACTCCAAAGTTCTTACACTACAAAAAAAGATACATCCGTGACATTAAGGTCCGAACAATTTTTTTCTCTATCATGGTTATGACACTTCTATGATGATAATTGTGACAAAAACGCGTATCATCATAGATGTGGTGGGCTCCTACTTCTATGACAAAAAATCATGACAGAAAATGGGTTTTTCATCCTGGGTGGGTCGGGGACGCACCTGCATGACATTTTTTGGGCCGTCCATGACATAATAGTCGTGATAGAAGTGAGGGCGAGGAAATTTTCGTGGAGTTCCCGGTTATGGTGGGTGGTCGGGGCCGAGCGATGGAGTGTGGTTTATGTGTTTCTCTCTCGTATGCGCGCGTGGTGCGAGCCGTGTCGCTATAACTGAACCCGAGCAAGAAGCGTTTGCTTACTGAACCTGAATGATCGCACTGCAACGTACTGAAGTCGATCGATCGATCCCTTCGCCGATAACTGAACCCGACCGACTCCTTCGCTACTAACTGAACCCGATTGATCGCTGCTCCTGCTAACCGAACCCAATCGATCGCTGCTGCTAACTGAACCCGATCGAAGCCCCATGCGAGACGTAGGTAGCCATTTGAGTTGCCTCTGAATGAACAGTGCCCGTTGCTATCGCGTGCGCGCGATACGTAGAACAAGTCGAGACGTGGTGAGTCCGGCCGATTAGTTGGCTGTGGATGAACGACTCTGGTGGGGGTTGGATGAACATGACCCGACCGTGTGTAGGCAGTTGCCACTGGATGAACAGGACCCCGTGGTAGTACGCGGTTGCCGATGGATGAACAGGACCCCGAGGAAGCCGCCACACACCGCAGCCAGTTGGGAGTGGATGAACAGGAGCCCGTGGAGGCTGGTTGAAAAGTAGTTGGTGGAGGCTAGATGAACAGTAGCCCGTGGATGAACAATGGTTGGTGGAGGCTGGAGGAAGTCGACGGTGGATGAACAGTAGCTTGTGGAGTCCCGTTTTGCGATACGCCACACCCTCCCGACGAACATGACCCGTTTCGACCGTAGGCACTCCAACAGAAGTTCGCTTCCTTCGTTTTGCTGTATGCCAGACCCCTCCCGATCAACAGGACCACGTTTTGGTCATAGGTGCTTGAACAGAAGTCTGTTTGCTCCGTTTTGCGGTATGGCAGACCCCTTCCGATGAACATGATTCCGTTTTGACCGTAGGCGGTCGAACAGAAGGTCGTTTCCTCCGTTTTGCGATACGCTAGGCCCCATTTCGGCTGTTCCGTCCAAGCCGGTTGGCTCATGATGAATAGGACACATTCTGTTGCCTCCTGGTTAACACGATGTTGTTTCTCCATTCATACCTAGCCGGTTAGATACTGATGAACAGGACGCCGTTGCTGCCATCCATTGCCTCTCCATGTACACGAGCCCTGGTCGTACGTATGCGTGAGTACGTGTTCAAGACCCTGCATGTATGTATGTACAAGGCCGTATTTTTGGCATGTGGTTGTACGTACGTGTACACGATTTAGACGGGACTACCTGAACTACTACGTCGGGGGATCTACTATAACACGTGCCGCTACTTGGTCACGATTCATCATTGCAGAGATACCGATCGACTAGTATGTACGTACACGTTTGCGATGAGACATACAACATTACGTACGCTTCGACCAGGCGGGTCCCAGCTGTCAGGGAGGATAAGGACACACTTCCTTACATGCAAGATATAGCTATTGGGTCCCATCTGTCAGGGAATGAATCATTTTTATTTTGCGAGTAATAAGGAGGCACTTCCTTGTGTTCGAAGATGTAGCTGGTGGGTCCAACTGTCAGCCTCACCGCCTACAGTCCTCTTCCGATGGTTGTCATTCGTCGACCTTGTTGACCACGCCGCGCCGAGAGCATCAAGGTGCTGGACGACGGCGAGGCCTAGGAAGGGAATGACGCGGAGCTAGGGAAGACGAGCCAGGTGGATGCCCACGCGGAGGGGAGTGCGAGGGTTCACTGGTCGGCTATGGTGTAAGGCTGCCGTCGTCGGAGAATAATAGGGAGTGTGGATGAGTAGAGGGAAGGCATGGCCAGTGGTAGTATGGTCGAGCGGTGAGGCATGCATGGCAGAATAGCCGACCACAGGAGGCTGGAGTAGGCAGTACGGTGGGCGCTGGTTTGGGTGGCTGGAGCAAGAGCAAAGGTTGAAGATGCAACATGGCCATTGGCTTAACATCTAACGGTCACTGAAGCTAGAAATAGTTTATTGACTAAGTTAACAAAGCTCTGCATATGCATCAACTTAGTAGGCCACAAGTCAGCCTCCAAATCTGGTGGGTCCCAGCTAGCAGGGGGAATTATTTTTTTGTGCGTAATAAGGTGACACTTCCTTGCGTGCGAAAATGTTTTCTGGTTTTTTAATTTCTTCTTTTTCGAGTAAGAATAAAACGAAAACTATTTATCATCTTTGGTACAATCTATATTTTCGCGAAATGGATCATAATAAAGCTGGTGGGTCCCAGCTGTCATGGAGATCATCATAAATCCAACTGCCTACTACCAACGGGTCCTGTTCATCCAGTGGCAACCGCCTACACACGACTGGGGTCCTATTCATCCAACCCACACCGGGAACTGTTCATCCATAGCCAACCAACCAGTTGGACTCAACATGCCTCGACTCGTTCTACATATCACGCATGCGGCAACAACATGCCCTGTTCGTCCAAACGCAAACCAACCGGCTAGCTCAATCTCGCATGGGGGTTCGGTTGGCTTCAGTAAGCAGCAGCCGCGATCGATCGGGTTCAGTTAGCAGCGAAGGAGTCGGTCGGGTTTAGTTAACAACAAAGGGATCGATCGATCGGCTTCAGTACGTAGCAATGTGATCGCTCGGGTTCAGTAAGAGAAGACCTCTGGCTCGTCTTCAGTTACAGCGGACACGACTCGCACCACATGCGCGTATGAGAGAGAAACACACAAACCACACTGCATCGCTCGGCCCCGACCACCCACCATAATCAGAAAGTTCGTGAAAATTTCCTCGCCCTCACTTCTACCATGATTTTTTATGTCATGGACGGCCCAAAGAATGTCATGCGGGTGCGTCCTCGGCCCGCCCAGGACGAAAAGTCCATTTTCTGCCATGTTTTTAGTCATAGAAGTAGGAGCCCACCACATCTATGATGAAACGTGTTTTTGTCACAATTATCGTCATAGAAGTGTCATAACCATGACAGAAAAAATTCGTTCTAAGCCATAATGTCACGGATGTGTCTTTTTTGTAGTGCATACAGAGGCAGCAAGAGAGAGAGAGAGAGGGGAGATCCGCTGCAGCACACGGGGCTCTCCTCCACCCGACAGCTTGACTAGCTACGTGCGCTCTCGCTTGGTGTGCCTCCTTCAGATTTGACGCGTCCACGGCGAACAAGAGGGTGGGGGTGGGGGGGGTTCATGGCACTTCCGAAGCTGGCGTATGACGACGTCGTGGTGGCGGCTATAGCGCCACTCAAGGGCTCGACATCCGTGGCAGCTGGGGAGGGGGAGAAGACCTTGTCAGAGTGCGCCATCTATCTGTTGGAGTTTGGGGAGAAGGAAGAGATCCGGCTCAGCTATTAGACTCTGAGATTTCTTTAAGTTGGCTCTGAGTAGTAGGAACTTATATGGATCATGTTTTTTTATTGTTTCTCCCTATCGGTACTCGACGATGCTTATGGACTGGTTGTCTGTTTGATATAGTGATTTTGGTCATAAGGTTGTCAGAATCGCGATTCTATTATGCGATTCTACGACTTTATGATACAATCTAACCCCTCCGATTTTATAACTTTAGTTCATAGAATATATGTTTCTACAATCCTAATAGTTAAGATTCTATGATTTATGATCCTACCATTGGAGCTCCGATCTGATTCGAAATCGCCATTTTGACAACCTTGTTTTGGTGTACACAAATAAACAAGTGAGAAGAAGAGCACATTATTAGGGACTGTACTCCATTAGACGCATTAGCATCAGTGAAGATATTGGCCCAGTTTGGCCATGTTTACAGGACGCACAAGGGTAAATGATCAAGTATTTTCATTATTGGTAGACACTATATTGAAGAAAAGTGCAGGTCCTAGGTGTGCCTATGTGACACCATTCTACTTCTCCATTCATCCGGCCCTGTCTACCACACTGCTTTTACTTGATTTTTTGAACAATGGTGCCAATGCTCAGAATGATCGACTCAGTCTTGCAAACGAACATGATGTAAAAAGAATGATCTTCAAGGGCACCACCCCTGCTTTTTTCATTGAAAACAAAACAAGACCGTGATGTAAAATGAGACTACATAAGGTAATTGTTTGCTGCAAGGTAGTGCTTACTTTCCCGTATTGTAAGCATATTTGTAAGGATTTTAAAATTCCTGCAACAATTTTCCTATTGTTTTTGGATGTTTAGGGTAGTTTCAGACCTAAGATAAGAAGTGGCTACTTCTACGGAAGCATAAATTCTCTTTCATATTTACTGCGATATGTATTGAGACTGGTTGATATACAGTAGGCCCGACAAAGGCTAGACAGAAGTTTGATCATGTGATATTTATACAAAATTGTTTTTCCCTTGCCAAAGCAACAAGCACTTGAACATGCTCTTTCATGGGCGCGGCGACACGCCGTGCCTCTGCCTGCTAGTCAGTTTCCAAAGCTACTGAGATCACCAGCTGTTTGGTGCAAATCAACTCCCAAGCTACTTCAAGAGAACTCATGTCACCTTTTAAAACATATCGCTTCCAACAGAACAAAAATGTTAAATGAAAAAACAATGCAAACAAGTGGTCAAACCCTATTTTAGGTTCACGACACAAGCGAGATAGATATTCACTTGAGTAAGTTGTCTGATGATAAAACATCAAAAGACGCTATATTTGCCGGCTGCTACCAATCTAACTGTGGTTTTTAGTTGCTAGTGTTGCCATATAAGTATATAGCTGATCTTAGATAATGTACATAGTGAGAATAATTAACACGGAGAAATAACACGATAAACCCTACAATTATGCGATAGCACAGATCGTGCCCATAAAATTGGTCAGCCAAGTGACCATCAGTGGTAGGTGATATACCAAATAATTGGTCTACGTTGCAGTAGAAAGTTTGACAAACTAGGTGAAACAACAGGTTTGCACAGAGAGCTTATTGCGATTTTAACACATAATATAGGTTGGATTCTGTACAGTGAAAATGCAGTTTATAACAACTGTCTTCCAACTCACTGACCACGCGGGGTTTGCCTCCCTGCAGAGAGTGAAACAATGCATTCTTGGACCATCACCTGAACTTTTCTCTTGAGAAGCTTGTCCTTCACACCAGAAAGCATGCTACCGTAAAACATCTCCAAGCGAGCGAGTTCATCGGTATCTGACGAATCCAAGATGTTCTCAAATTCCTTCCTGATATCAAAGACTGCAGACTCTTGAAGTGAGCGAGGAAGCGTCCGTTCGTCCATTGGCTTGCGGAATATTGAAATGTGGAGTATGTTGGCATATCTCTCCATGAGTGTCAGTTTTGACCTAAGGAACTGTAGCTCCTCTGAGGCAGCAGATAACTTCAGCTCCAGCTCGGTGCTAGTGCGATCATTCGCTCTTGATGTCGACGCCTGCGCTTGGTCCCCATGAATCTCTTGGAAGTTCTCATCAAGAGGAGGCCACATCACAACGCATGGAGTGTAACTGTCAGTAGTCTGGTCTCTCCCAAGCACGCCGCTGCGGCCTCGGCCCCATGCCCACATCCTGTACCCGTCACCGGCAACAAGAACAGTGTGGGCAGCTCCACAGGCAACCTGCACTGGCCCCAGAAACTTGAACCCATTCGTCTCAGGAGACTGAACCCTTATGGGGTACAGAGCATCCCCTGCGTCCATTCCTGAAAAGCTAGCATCTGGGCACAATCCAAGGCCTCTCTCCATTCCCCAGCACCACACCTCTCCGTCGGAGGAGACCACTGCCGTGTGGAACAATCCACAATCAAGAGAGATGAGGAAGGAACCAGTGGGCAAGCCGTCAACAGGCTGCGGGGAGCAGGTGGTGGCAGTTGTTCCATGGCCAAGCTGCCCATTGTCACCAATGCCAAATGTCCAGCACCGAGATTCAAGATCCTGATCAAAGGACTTCTTATTGGTGAGCACAGCAGTGTGCCAAGCTCCGCATGCAATTTCATACACCTCCCATGAAGAGCCTTCACCAAATTCTGAGATAAGCACGGGGCGAGACCTACTTTCCTTGTCACCTAGACCCAACTGCCCATGGTTGTTGTTACCCCAGGAATAACAGACAAGGTCACCTCCTGTATATGTCTCTCCAGCACTGACAGCAGCTACAACATGCTCATTACCGCAGGCAACCTTAACCACAGTGTGACCATGGAAATCCCACACAGGCAGTGGGGCTGAGGTAGCTGCTATACAAAACTCCCCATCATCAGTCTGCTGGGGGCAATTCCCCCACATCCACAGGGCCCCAAGACTGTCTATTGCGAATGACATCATGCCCCCAGCTTTCACGGAAGACAACTGTAACAGAACATACAACGGGATCAATCAAGCAGAAAGCTCTCAAGCTTAGAGTCTGCAAACTGTTGATTGCTGAAAAGGGGTGCTTCTTTTATACCTTCAAAGGAGTCCCTGCAAGAGTGTTCTGTTCTTCATCCTGCAGTGTTTCAGGGGAACCCAAATCTTGAAAACCGTCGACCAAACATGGAGAAAGGGAATTCTCTTCCCCATAGCCAAGCTGACCATCCGTTAGGTAGTCAAGAAAGTAAAATAGTCGATAATGACAAGGATATTACTAGAGTGATTTCGATATGACAAAACTCAAAATAAGACAAGCAGTATAAAGGATACAGATATTGTAGCCCCATGACCAGAGTGAGCCTTCATCTGCAATGTTGAAGAGTATTCATTACCAATGACATTTCACTATCAACCTTCATCATACTATATTACTATTTGGCAAGGGTGTTTCACTACCGTTGAAGTTAAGAAATCATTTACAGATAAGACTCACAACAAATGAAACAACTTATTTCTCATGCACCAAGAGTCTAGAGAAACAAGGGATGTTTTGTGTACGGGATACTCTCACTGTATCAATTCAGTCAGTAATGCATGGTCAGGTCAAGACCACACGAACAGTTACACAAATCAACGGTAGAAAAATTCAATGCACATGCATGCACACATCGTATGAAAGCCCAATTGCTTGTGAAATCAAGAGAAATCACACATGGCCTGGACCCTGGGCATCATTTCAACTTGCAGACTGCATCACCAGCAAATAAAACTGCCAGTTTAGTGACAACCATAAAGTGGAATCAGGCAGTCCCACGTTTTGAGCCACTGTAAGATCAATTCCAGTTTTCTTTTCAGGCTAGTGCATCTACCACTCTCCACAAGCCGCACAGACATCATAAATTCAGAATGCTGCAAGTACTTCAGACAGTATTTTCCCAACCCAAATTGCCGTACAACAATGTCTAGTTTCGCTTTTACTACCACGAAGAGGAGTACAGTAGTAGAAGAAGCGGACGAGATAGAGGCATAGAGCACGAACCGTCGAGCGCGAGGCTGTGGTACGCGCCGGCGGCGACGGCGGTGAACCTGGGCCGCTGCCTCCCCGCAGCAGGAGCAGCAGCGACGGCGGGCACGACAGCGGTGGGCACGTGCACGTCCGCCTCGCGACCGGTGCCAAGGCGGCCGAACGTGCCCCGCCCCCATGAGTACAGCTCCCCGTTACCTGCAAGCCACGAACGAAAACCACCCTTCAGATCCCGAATTCCGGCGATGCCCGGAAGAATCCGCGTGACAAAAGTGGCCACGTGGGGCGGGGGTCGGGGGTGCTTACTGGTGAGGGCGAGCGTGTGGGCCTCGCCGGCGGCGACGGCGGACACCTTGGGCGGCATCTGCGGGGGGGCAGCGGTGGAGTGGAGGAGACGGCAGGGGTACAACCGTACAAGTGGAAGAATTGGCCGCGAGAGGAAGGTGGCGGTTGAAAAGGAAGCTCGTGGAGGAGAGGAGAGGAAGACGATAAAGGAGTCGACTCACTCGAGTGAATGAATCGAAACGGCAAAGTCAGTGTGAGAGTTGCGTGCGAGCGTACCGATATCTTCGGGCTCGCCCGCGCTGTCGTCTTCGCTTTTTCTCCGGAGCTATCCTGCGATACGTATCGGTTTGGGCGTGTCGCGCGCCTAGCTGCCGCTGCGTCACCGCAGATGCAGATATGGCTGCTGCTACCATGATGATAAGCGCCATTAAGTGGTTGGAATTTAGGAAAAGGTGTGCTGATTGGGAGTGCGATGTGGACAGGTGTTCATGTGTACTCACTACTGTCATCAATGTAGACAAGTGGCAGTGTTAACTTTCTTTTTTGGGGTGCGCGTGGAATTGTCAATGTTTTTACTGAACCGAAGCGGCAACCAAACCAAACTCTGCATATATGATCAGAGCATCCTGGAGAAAAAACTCATGACACTACTCCAAAAACGCAAACTCGCAACACTGCAAATCAACAATCAACATCCAGGTGATGCCATCCATTGCACCAAGGGGGCTCCAATTTGTACAAGCAGCCAACTCACAGGACTTCAGGACACTTTACAGGTTCAGGTTCGGCGCATCATCTAAAGGCACAGCACCCTGAAAGTTGAACTCCCTGCCAAGGGGTGTACTAGTTTGCCACCATCTATCTCACATTCTCACAGATTTGACAGCCAGATAACATCGATTACAGCGGATGCGGCAAGGAAGGCGCAGCTGAGAAAGGCGCACGCGATGGAGGCTGCTGATAGGTCGCAGAAACGTGGCAAGGGCTTGCAGAAGTTGGGAAGCGCCGTGTGCCGGATGCCGGTGCGGTTCAAATTTGCGACGGCCGCCGCTGCTGACCCCCCGCTCAACATCGCATACGCAAAGACCTGCCAAGGATGCACCAGCCGTATAATTCTTCAGTTCCATGGAAATGTCAGACACTAGCAGAGTTCAGAAAGTTCAGATGTTATTTGTCAAAGCTAACAGAGGGTCATGAGCTACTGAAGGCGCTTAAGGACAAACATCGTACAGAAAGCTTTGCAAAAAGTCCTGGTCTCCTGGGCTTCCCATTGATAGGGTTTACTGGAATGATTCGGTGACTATTTTTTATGTGGTATACTTTCAAATTTCTTCAATCACTTCAATGTGACTTGTCAAACGGCATAGAGAATGCATCAGTGCTCAAAAGAAACAGATAAATGTGTCTTTTAAGCAGCATTGATTTTGATTGGGAGGGGTGCGAAAATAATCATATGCAAGATGCTAGTAAGGAATCGGTAATGAATTACTTGGTAGTTCGTTTACTGAGATTTAATTTATGGTTATTATAAATCATTCTCCATCTTATAGATAGCATGAGAAAACAATGCCGAATTACCTTTGTACTCCAATATCAATGCCAAAAAAACAAGATGTGCATTTACCATGTATCAACTGCTACGAGGGCCACTGAAGAAACGCCATACCAACTATGTAACAGAAAATTCAGAAAAAGTTTTTCTGTACAAACATTAGTTTGCTCAAATATGATTTGCCTTTGCTCTTCACCTAGTTGCGTGCCACTGTGGAGTTTAATTCTCAATATTTTCAAGAAAAAACAAACAGCCCTTATGGACTTTTATTGTATATTTAGCACAATTGAATCCCTATACCGCCGCGCATGTACATGATACTCAATTTTGCTCGTGCCTATTTCTAATAAAAGTGCAGAATATACTTATCTAAAATATGTTTATAAAGTGATATCAGTGTATTCCTCAAATGCATAAGACTAGGTGACAAAATGCACACTCACATGCACAAAAAAGTGATATGTTTATAAAGTGATATCAGTGTACAGTGATAAAGGACAGAATGGGAATACTTTGCAACATTGAACACTCACATGCACACAAAAAAAGAATAATTTCTCTGTAAGCTATAAAAAGGATTCATTTTCTGTAGTCTTTTGTGGCTAGTGACAAACATTCCATCTAAATCAAGCAAGGAAACTTTTTTACCGCTTCCTTCCTTCTTTTGCTAGTTTGTTGTTCTCTTTGCGGGGTTTTTTCCAACTTCAAGTTTTTTGTTTGGTTTGTAAAGACTCTCACCATCTTTGGTGATTCCTCCTAACACAAAATGATGCACATTCAAGAAAAGAAAAAAGTAACGGAACTATTTTTATGTAGCCAACATATAGACATGGCAAGCTAGTGACAAGGGACTAAATAAATTTTGTACTAAGATGACAGTTGCTAGCATGAGATTTCTTCAGTCGTAACTTAGAACTAACTCAACCAACCGCCTATACTAGTACTGGCTACTGACCCGCCCATAAAATACATAAGAGTATTACATAACATAGAGGAAACTGTCACTTTTATGCAGACATCACAAACAGGGAAATAAAGTATGAAACAACATGACTAAAAAAATAAAATCTAATCGTCGGAGCACAAATAACAATGGTAATTACCAGAAAATGCATAATCAGATCAAAATGATCATAACATACCTGATCACCAGCTAACAGCATCCAGGCATAGCGCCTGGATGGAACCACAGGGACTTTCTTCAAGGCCTTGTACGCAATCGACAGAAGTTGTGCCAGAGAGTAGGCAGCTGCTGCCGCAGATAGCCCAACCAAGGATCTGAAGTTACGAACAACACCATCAGAACTAAGTATTCTGCACGGAGATATTTACAGATTTCAAACTACAACAGTTCAAAGACTTACTTCAGCGAATCAGAGAGGGACCATTTGGCATACAGTGGAATCTCGATGCCAAAGATGATGAGACTACCCCGTTGCTTGGCGGAGACCATGAGCGACATTGAGAGCAGCGCCATCACGAGGGCTGCAGCTCTGGTGGCCACCATGGCCATGTCCAGCCGTGGACATCTTGCTGCTACAGATGTTGTGGGAGGCTCCGGCACCGCGCTGCTCCCCATGGCCGGCATCTGGATGCCAAGCTCCGAACCATTCTGGCCATTAGCAAAGGAACCCATTCCTGTTGCTCCTGGTTGTGGTTTTCTGATCGTAGAAGCTTTTGGCTATGCTGTTTTTCCTTTTAGCATGGTGATGCAACTGAAGGAGGGGGGTGGAGGATTCTAGTAAAAAGATGTATCTGGTTGAGAATCCATGTTATATGCATATATGATGCACCCGTGAATGTTTTCTGTACTTGCTGTCACCATGCTATGACAAAAGCAGCACGGCTTTCGAGCTACCCAAGACCTGTAAGTTGTTTGCTAGCCTATCACTAGGATAAGATTTTAGCTGACAACTGCAGTTATCGCCAAGTGTCAGCAGGATGTGTAATTTGTGCATTAAGAACAGTGCTAGGTGCTATAGTTATTGCAACAACAAAGCAATTGCGTGGGAATCTTTTCTTTTCTCTCCAAAGATTCGTGGGAATCTGCGTATTCTACCAAATGCAGTGGACTGAAAGGAGAAGGCAGAATTAGTAAGACTAAAAATTTGCAGTCACATGGGTTAGTTATTTGGGATACAATACGGTTGTCCTAATCATTAGGTAAGCCTACTTTAAGACTGATTTGGAGTATGGTTCTTTAAGGAAGATGTGGGCGTCAGTTTTAATGGAGATCTACTACAAAAATTTAAGATCTCGCTCAGTACCCATGTAATCACTAGAAAACACACCTCTAGCATTGGATAAAACCGTCAGAGAAATCTAACTGGAGCAGATCAAAACAGTGTTTCTTTGGCGACCTCGCCAAAGAAACACGCCGATAAAGAGCAAAGTCATACAAGACCAAACTTATACCTAAGCGAGGGAAAAGAAAAAAACCAAAGCGATCAAAACAGTGATCGACAAACTACAACAACGACCGTATCTGCAAATGAGTTTCCATCATGATTTTGATAACGAGATTGGAGAACTAGGTATTGAACAAGTATCAGTGAAGCAAAGAACAGACCTTTAGTAGTTCAATGGCGGCCATTTTACAGAGCTATAGGCTGCAGCCTGGGAACTTCATAACTTTCCTCTCCGACATCATCTTCCTCACCATCTCTACCTCACCCCACATGCCAGCAGCAGCGTATATGTTGGACAGCACTACATAAACCCCGTCATTCCATGGCACAGCCGCTAGTAGCTGCTCTGCCGCCCACCTGCCAACATTCACATTGCAGTGCTTCTCACATGCACCAAGCAATGTTCCCCATATCACCACATTTGCCTCCATCGGCATTCTGTGCTCCACCAAGGCACGCTCCTTATCCACCAAACCAACTCTACCAAGCATATCAACCACACACCCGGAGTGTTCAACGGTTGGTGCTACCTTAATCTCCCCATCTTCCATTTGCTTCAGCAAGCCCATCCCAGTATCTAGCAGCCCTCTGTGTGAGCAAGCAGAGAGCACTGCCAACATCGTCACCCTGTTTGGCGGCACCCCTTCATTCCTCATTTCATCAAACATGCTTAGTGCACGCTGCTCCTCACCATGCGTTGCAAGTCCTGTAATCATGGTTGTCCACGACGACACATCCTTGAGAGGCATTCTCGTGAATACCCTCCCTGCAAGGTCTGTGCGGCCGCACTTGGCATTCCTATCGACCAACGAGTTGGAGAGGGTCGCGTGAAGCCGGCCTGATCACTTGCATTGTAACATGCACTTGTGCAGCTGCTCTACCAAGCGAATGTCTCCAACGGCACAGCAAGACGACATGAGACTCGCCATGGTCAAATCATCTGGTACGACGCCACACCACTGCAGCTTGATAAACAAAGCCAACGGCTCTTTGGATTTCCCAGCCTGACAGAGGCCGCTTATGAATTATGATGTCGTTCCACGAACCGAGTCCCCGGTGCGGATTTCCGTCAAACACCCTGCGGGCGGCATCCAGGTCGCCAGCTTTGGCGTGGCAGATAATGAGAGCGCTCTCTGTGAAGGGGTGACGCGCGAGGCCGCGCTTGGAGGCGGCAGCGTGGAGCTGGCAGCGCAAGCTGGTGGTGGGGGGCTCGGCCTGGGCTGCCGCCTTGAGTGCGAGCAGGAAGGTGCAGCGATTGGGGTGAGCGCCGTGGCGGAACATGTGGATCGCCACGTAGAGCGCGGCGCGGGGAGAGCCGAGGCGTACGTAGGCTCGTGTGAGGGCGTTCCAGTGGAAGGGGGGGGGGGGGGGGGGGGGGGGGGGGGAGGCCGTGGCCGGAGCAGGCGGGCCTGGAACCGCGGCGGGAGGCGCTCGTCGGCACATGGATCGAGCCGAAACGCCGCGACGTCGGCGTCATCTACAATGGAGGAGGGGTGGGGAGGCCGGAGGGGGTAGGGTTGCGCCCCGGATCGCGAGAGCGGGAGGAGACGGGGGCGTCAAGGGCGCGCATACCGGCAACGCTGTAAATTTTGAATCGTAATCGAAGAGAGACAGTGGTATAAGGGCAGATCGCGCAGTCAGGACAGATTAGACCATCTCTAGCAGACCGTAAAAATTAGTACCGCAAAATATGTTTTCGATACCTCCAAATGTTTTTCTTAGGGAAACGTTTCCCCACGGCGCGCCGGCCGAAACTCAGGCCAGTCGCGTCGCATGCGGATGTGAATCACGTGTGCCCCTTGTGTAGGACTGTCGTCGCCCGCTTGTGTCCCCTGCGTCGGCACCGCCACGCGCCCTCGCGCCTTTTTTGATGCACGGCCATCGCCTAGTGAACTCGTGCACCGCTTCCGGCCCCTCACCATGGACGCGCCCGTCGTCATGACCTGCGGCCTTCACCATGGCCGCACACGACAAGGACCTGGCACCGGAATGCCTCCGACCAGCAGCGCTGCGAGGAGCGATGAGGTACAAAGGAGGAGGGTACCATCGTCGGCGCTAGGCTGAGCCACGGGAGATGACATGGCCTCCTCCTGCCATGGACGGACCCATGCCTATTCAAATGTTGCAACCGTCACATAAAACAACTCTAATAGTTGTTAAAAAAAGCTTCAATCGGACTGCCCAACAAGGAAAAGCTACAACCATTTGACACAAAAGCTTCAATCATAGATAGAGAAAAGCTTCAACCACGGCACCACGCAAGCGGAAAAGAATTGCAACCATTTTGACAAAAAAGCTTCAACCACGATACGAGTGTTGCAACCATTGACAAAAAAGGTTTAAGTGTATAGAGAAAAAGGCTTCAACCATAAACAGGGGAAGCTTCAACCAGCCAAATCAAAATAAAAAAGTTGCAACCCTTGTGAAAAAAGCTTCAGTCCTAGGTGAAAAAAAGCTTCAATTGGTACGATGGAAAGCTTCAATCTGCGAGAAAAGCTTCAACCGGCATAAAAAAAGCTTCAGTCGATGAGATAAAAAGCTTCAACCTGACTCACCAATGGCGGCGAGCGGCGACATTGAGAGCTGCGTCGGTGACACGACAATGCAACAACGATGGCAGCTGCTAGGTGCTGCAATGACAGAGGGTGCCGGTGTGAGGGGAGAGGGCTTCCTGCTGGACCGGGGGGGCGAGTACGGATGCTGCGACGGCGACGAGGACGGCAACCGACGGCAATGGGGGCGGAGAGCGCATCCAACGACGTGGGATTGCGGGAGGAAGGAGGTCCAGGTGAGGGGGGTAGTCGCCGACGGTAGGAGCGGCCAAGGTAGGCGTGCGATGAAGAAGAAGAAGAAGAAGAAGAAGAAGAAGAAGAAGAAGAAGTCAACGCAGGGGGACGGGTTGTTGGGGAACGTAGTAATTTAAAAAAAATTCATACGCACACACAAGATCATGGTGATGCATAGAAACGAGAGGGAAGAGTATCGTCCACGTACCCTCGTAGACCGAATGCGGAAGCATTAGCACAACGTGGTTGATGTAGTCGTACATCTTCACGATCCGATCGATCCAAGTATCGAACGCACGGCACCTCCGAGTTCTGCACACGTTCAACTCGATGACGTCCCCTGAGCTCCAATCCAACAAAGCTTCACAAGAGAGTTTCGTCAGCACGACGACGTGGTGACGGTGATGATGATGCTACCGACGCAGGGCTTTGCCTAAACACCGCTATGATATAATCGAGGTGTATTATGGTGGAAGGGGGCACCAGACACGGCTAGGGGATCAATGATCAACTTGTGTGTCTAGAGGTGCCCCTGCCCCCGTATATAAAGGAGCAAGGGGTGGAGGCCGGTCTGCCCTCTATGGCGCGCCAGGAGGAGGAGTCCTCCTAGTAGGAGTAGGACTCCCCTCTTTCCTACTCCTACTAGGAGGGGGAAAGGAAGGGAGGGAGGGAGAAGGAAAGGGGGCGCCCCCCCCCCTCTCCTAGTCCAATTCGGACCAGAGGGGAGGGGCGTGCGGCCTACCCTAGGCCAGCCCCCCCTCTCTCTCCACTAAGGCCCATAAGGCCCATTATTTCGCCCGGGGGGTTCCTGTAACCCTCCGGCACTCCGGTTTTATCCAAAATCACCCGGAACACTTCCAATGTCCGAATATATTCGTCCAATATATCGATCTTTACGTCTCGACCATTTCGAGACTCCTCGTCATGTCCATGATAATATCCGGAACTCCGAACTACCTTCGGTACATCAAAACACAAAAACTCATAATACGATCGTCACTGAACTTTAAGCGTGCGGACCCTACGGGTTCGAGAACTATGTAGACATGACCGAGACACGTCTCTGGTCAATAACCAATAGCGGAATCTGGATGCTCATATTGTCTCCCACATATTCTACGAAGATCTTTATCGGTCAAACCGCATAACAACATACGTTGTTCCCTTTATCATCGGTACATTATTTGCCCAAGATTCGATCGGCGATATCTCAATACCTAGTTCAATATCGTTACCGGCAAGTCTCTTTACTCGTTCCATAATACATCATTCCGCAACTAACGCATTAGTTATAATGCTTGCAAGGCTTATAGTGATGTGCATTACCGAATGGGCCCAGAGATACCTTTCCGACAATGGGAGTGACATGAGTACAAGGTGTCCGCGTGTATTAGGTGGTAGTGACATGAGTACATAATTTGCATGGGTGAATAAATACACCTTTTGTTAAAAGTATGTTCTTCCTGCATAGCTACATATATATAACCCAACAAAAACGCCTAACCTTTTATCAATACGAAAACAACATATTCACATGCATATGAGCAACGCTACGTTGTGAATAAACATTAGATACCGGCTAAAGCTCATACCATAAAATAAGAGAGAACCGTCAATTTAGAAACAACTAGCTAAATACCCGTGCGTTGCAATGGGCCAACTTTATGTATGTATTTCAACCAGAATTTTTCTGATTTGGTTGAGATTGAGATATGCTATGAGGAGAGAATCCATAGGCAAAGCTAAATACCCGTTGTTGTTTGCTTGCAAGTGATTTCTTTCCCAATAAACAAGGAGGTGAGGGTTTGTTTGAACAACGCGCGAGGGGGGGGGGGGGGGGGGGTATGTGTGGTTTGAAAAGAATATCAGTGAGAGGGGACATGTATGAAGCAATTGTTTGACATTCTTAGCTTTGTGAAAATGCAACACTCAATACTCTCGTGCCAATTCCTCATAATCATATCCAAAAGATTGTCTGCCAAGTAGTCTGCGGAACATATTTTGGAGAGTTTGTTTTACGAGACGCGGATTTTTGGCTTTGGGAGCATATGCTCTGTAAATAAATTTTAAAAATTCTGATTTTTTTTAGATGTTCATATTAGTGTGGCAAGTGCGCTTGACAAGTCTCATGCCATATGAGATAGCAGTGCTTTGTCGGTGAAAAAAAACAAAATTAAGTGTAACATTTGGCGTTCGATTTGTTTTTTTGCACAAGTCAAAATGCTTAACTTTTTCACTAACAAAATTGCATGTACCATTTGGGTGCGACAATGAACATATCTATTTTTTTCAAAAAAAATCATTTGTAAAAATTCATTTTTAGCATGCAGGATCATGTACTCCCTAGAGCCAAATTGAATATCCGCCTTTTATGCTGGTATATATTGAATTTATGGTAACTTACCACATAGGGCATGTATCATATATAGTTTTTTTAGAAGATCTTTTCGATAGTTCTAAATTTAAACAAATCAAAGAATATCTAGAAGCAAATTTTCCAAGTAAAGTTCTCCAAAATTTCCATGAAATTGCTTTGAATCAAAAGGGCATGGACTTGTGATCGAACATACTGTCGCCAGTATCACTAGGACAAGCGGAAATCAAGATCAAAATACTCGCAAAGCAGCAGGATCACCATCGACGTTCGCCATGATCTCCTCTTCGAGCCTCTTGGCGACGCCATGCGCGAGCTTCTCCAGGAAACCCACGAAGCCTTCCAGCGTCCACCCCTCGACGGGATCGGCCTCGAACGACCACCTGACCGCGCACCCGGCCGGGTCGGGCTCCACGCCGATGGTCGCCCGGTACCGGCCGAACCCCTTGTTGGTCTCCACCACCTCGTAGCTGTAGGACCGCCCCGCGGCGTCGACCTCGAGGAGCCGCTCCTTGGACCAGCCGACCGCCTCCCCCGGCGCCGCCATGTTCACCGGCCCCGCGCAGTACCGGACGCACCCGGGCCGGCCGTCGTCGCCCTCCAGCCTCCGGCACGTCTGCACCAGCGACACCCACTTGTCGAGGGAGCAGAAGTCTCCCAGCAGGGCCCACGCCTGGTCGGGCGTCGGCCCCGCCGCCGCGGCGCGCACGGTGCCGCGCCACTCGGGCGCCGCCGTTTCACTGTCCGGGCCGTGACCGTGAGGCGCCATGTGCCGGCGCCTGGGCAGCTAGATCGCGGGTGTCGCCGTCAGGTGCGTGATTCGTGCAAGTGCAACGTCGGGATCGTGGTGAATATGATGAGGAACTGAGGGTCACGACTCGTGAGGGAGAGGAGGGGGCGTCTAGCTCACCAGCCGTGTAGTAGATACACAACGTGACCCGCGAGAGGATTAGTTGGCAGGTCGTACGTCCAACCGCATGCGTGTCCAGTGGCGGACTGGTGGAAACTGCTGGGTGCCTCCTACCAGCTTAGCTAGATGCGCGCGCTGCTTGCATTGCATGGCTTGTGAACCATAAAATAAAGTGCATGTGTATTGTCAACATATTCTCTCTAGCTGGCACGAATGGACATGAGTCCACGGGAGAAGCTTGTCACTTTGTGTTGTAGGGCCTCTTAGAAGTGGGGTTACGTGGCTGGGCTACTTAAATTTTGCCAGCTTTTGATGTGGCACCAGATGTATACGGTTTGTATATATGCTCATGCATGTCGAATACCCGCTTCCAAAAGCAAAGGCGCATACTAGCTCACATGTTCTGTCACGGGAGAAGATGATGCGTTGCTCTTTCCGCCTCTTTTGATCGTGCCAGTTCAGCACCGGGTACTAATGTGCTGATGTGATGTCCAATGCGTAAACATTACAATTTTGTAAGTGACTGGTCAGTGCACCTTTTATCCAGGCTGCCACCTCCAGAAAATGATTCAATTGTTGGGCTAACCCCTCCACATGGAGTGAGCTGGCAGCACAATAATCTCAGCTCCATCTAATGGATGGGATATCTCCTTGAGAATTACAGTAATACTCTTTTCTTTTCGGTTTAGAGGGCTTATCTTAATTTTTCCGTTTTTCCAATTTAAAGGGCGCATCTCCATCATCTATTGAGATTCCGAGGCACATTAAATCTTTGCATGCAAGACTTAAAAAGAAACTCACAAATGCATGTAATGTTTCTAGTCATTTAGTGGCTTAATGCATTACTTTAATATGGGTAGTTTTGTAAAGTACGAGATACATTTCTCCACTCATCATCTGCCTTGAATGATGAAATTTCAGATTTGGGCCCTGTAAACCGGAAAGGAGAGGGAGTAATAGGAAAAGAAGACCCCCGACAACCTTTATCATGGTTGAGGGGATGCCACTATGAGAGGAGAGAACACCATAAAGCACTACAACCGACAAAAAAAGGTGGAGAGATGAGTTCGGATAGGCAGTGAAACAGTGTGGAACATTCAAAATTTTGTGAGGAGCCCGTAGAATTGCTTGGCTATAAAAAAACAATCATATATGAGAGTTGCATGTAATTCATTAAGAAGAAAGAGAGTACACCACCCAAGATGACACGGCCCATACATCACCAAAAATGCCGCAACCTGTCAACACTCTCTTGCATCGCCAAAGATGGTGTGGCCTAAACAACACGACGACCCAAGACAATCTGCACTTGAGCAAAGTACAGCACAATACATGAAAAGTGAGAAACCTCCACTGCAAGGGCTTAAACATTAGCCAGTCACAACATGACCCAAAAATGATGTCGGTTGTGACCGAAGCACACGCATCACAAGGACAAAACCGCCTCCAGTCTAAAGCAACACTATTTATGTTGGGGAACGTAGTAATTTCAAAAAATTCCTACGCACACGCAAGATCATGGTGATGCATAGCAACGAGAGGGAAGAGTATCTTCCACGTACCCTCGTAGACCGTAGCGGAAGCGTTATGAGAACGCGGTTGATGTAGTCGAACGTCTTCACGATCCGACCGATCCAAGTACCGAACGCACGGCACCTCCGAGTTCAGCACACGTTTAGCTCGATGACGTCCCACGAACTCCGATCCAGTAGAGCTTCACGGGAGAGTTCCGTCAGCACGACGGCGTGTTGACGGTGATGATGTTGCTACCGACGCAGGGTTTCGCCTAAGCACTGCTACGATATGATCGAGGTGGATTATGATGGAGGGGGGCACCGCACACGGCTAAGGGATCAATGATCAACTTGTGTGTCTATGGGGTGCCCCCTTGCCCCCATATATAAAGGAACAAGGAGGAGGGGAACGTAGTAATTTCAAAAAAATTCCTACGTACACGCAAGATCATGGTGATGCATAGCAACGAGAGGGGAGAGTGTTGTCTATGTACCCTCGTAGACCAGAATCGGAAGTGTTGGCACAACGCGGTTGATGTAGTCGTACGTCTTCACGGCCCGACCGATCAAGCACCGAAACTACGACACCTCCGTGTTCTAGCACACGTTCAGCTCGATGACGATCCCCGGACTCCGATCCAGCAAAGTGTCGGGGAAGAGTTCCGTCAGCACGACGGCGTGGTGACGATCTTGATGTTCTACCATCGTAGGGCTTCGCCTAAGCACCGCTACAATATTATCGAGGATTATGGTGGAGGGGGGCACCGCACACGGCTAAGAGAACGATCACGAAGATCAACTTGTTGTCTCTAGAGGTGCCCCCCTGCCCCTGTATATAAAGGAGCAAGGGGGAGAGGCCGGCCGGCCCTTGGGGCGCGCCAAGGAGGGGGGAGTCCTCCTCCTAGTAGGAGTAGGACTCCCCTTTCCTAGTCCAACTAGGAAGAGAGAAGGGTGAAGGAAAGAGAGGGAGAGGGAAAGGGAAAGAGGGGCCGCGCCCCCCTCCCCTAGTCCAATTCGGACTCCCCATGGGAGGGGGCGCGCCACCTCCTGGGCTGCTTCCCTCTCTCTCCTCTCAGGCCCACTAAGGCCCAATACTTTAGCGGGGGGTTCCGGTAACCCTTCCGGCACTCCGGTTTTCTCCGAAATCACCCGAAACACTTCCGGTGTCCGAATATAGCCGTCCAATATATCGATCTTTATGTCTCGACCATTTCGAGACTCCTCGTCATGTCCGTGATCATATCCGGGACTCCGAACAACCTTCGGTACATCAAAATATATAAACTCATAATGAAACTGTAATCGTAACGTTAAGCATGCGGACCCTACGGGTTCGAGAACAATGTAGACATGATCGAGACACGTCTCCGGTCAATAACCAATAGCGGAACCTGGATGCTCATATTGGCTCCTACATATTCTACGAAGATCTTTTATCGGTCAGACCGCATAACAACATACATTGTTCCCTTTGTCATCGGTATGTTATGAAGGAAATATGCCCTAGAGGCAATAATAAAGTTATTATTTATTTCCTTATATCATGATAAAAGTTTATTATTCATGCTAGAATTGTATTAACCGGAAACATAATACATGTGTGAATACATAGACAAACAGAGTGTCACTAGTATGCCTCTACTTGACTAGCTCGTTAATCAAAGATGGTTATGTTTCCTAACCATGGACAAAGAGTTGTTATTTGATTAACGGGATCACATCATTAGTTGAATGATCTGATTGACATGACCCATTCCATTAGCTTAGCACCCGATCGTTTAGTATGTTGCTATTGCTTTCTTCATGACTTATACATGTTACTATGACTATGAGATTATGCAACTCCCGTTTGCCAGAGGAACACTTTGTGTGCTACCAAACGTCACAACGTAACTGGGTGATTATAAAGGAGCTCTACAGGTGTCTCCAAAGGTACATGTTGGGTTGGCGTATTTCGAGATTAGGATTTGTCACTCCGATTGTCGGAGAGGTATCTCTGGGCCCTCTCGGTAATGCACATCACTTAATCCTTGCAAGCATTGCAACTAATGAGTTAGTTGCAGGATGATGTATTACGGAACGAGTAAAGAGACTTGCCGGTAACGAGATTGAACTAGGTATTGAGATACCGACGATCGAATCTCGGGCAAGTAACATACCGATGACAAAGGGAACAACGTATGTTGTTATGCGGTCTGACCGATAAAAGATCTTCGTAGAATATGTAGGAGCCAATATGAGCATCCAGGTTCCGCTATTGGTTATTGACCGGAGACGTGTCTCGGTCATGTCTACATTGTTCTCGAACCCGTAGGGTCCGCACGCTTAAGGTTACGATGACCGTTATATTATGAGTTTATGCATTTTGATGTACCAAAGGTTGTTCGGAGTCCCGGATGTGATCACGGACATGACGAGAAGTCTCGAAATGGTCGAGACATAAAGATTGATATATTGGAAGCCTATGTTTGGATATCGGAAGTGTTCCGGGTGAAATCGGGATTTTACCAGAGTACCAGGAGGTTACCGGAACCCTCCGGGAGGTATATGGGCCTTAGTGGGCCTTAGTGGAAGAGAGGAGAGGTGGCCAGAGATGGGCCGCGCGCCCCTCCCCCCTTGGTCCGAATAGGACAAGGAGAGGGGGCCGGCCCCCTTCCTCCTCTCTCTCCTCTTTTCCCCCCTCCGCGAATCCTATTCCAACTAGGAAAGGGGGGGAGTCCTACTCCCGGAGGGAGTAGGACTCCTCCCGGCGCGCCCTATGATGGCCGGCCGGCCCCCTCCCTTGAGCCTTTATATACGGAGGCAGGGGCACCCCCTAGAGACACAAGTTGATCCACGTGATCATATTCTTAGCCGTGTGCGGTGCCCCCTTCCACCATAGTCCTCGATAATATTGTAGCGGTGCTTAGGCGAAGCCCTGCAATAGTAGTACATCAAGATCGTCACCACGCCGTCGTGCTGGCGGAACTCTTCCCCGACACTTTGCTGGATCGGAGTCCGGGGATCGTCATCGAGCTGAACGTGTGCTAGAACTCGGAGGTGTCGTAGTCTCGGTGCTTGATCGGTCGGGCCGTGAAGACGTACGACTACATCAACCAAGTTAACGCTTCCGTTGTCGATCTACAAGGGTACGTAGATCACACTCTCCCCCTCTTGTTGCTATACATCACCATGATCTTGCGTGTGCGTAGGAAATTTTTTGAAATTACTACGAAACCCATCATGTTACTTGCCCGAGATTCGATCGTCGGTATCTCAATACCTAGTTCAATCTCGTTACCGGCAAGTCTCTTTACTCGTTCCGTAATACATCATCCTGCAACTAACAAATTAGTTACAATGCTTGCAAGGCTTAAGTGATGTGCCCAGAGATACCTCTCCGACAATCGGAGTGACAAATCATAATCTCGAAATACGCCAACCCAACAAGTACCTTCGGAGACACCTATAGACCACCTTTATAATCACCCAGTTATGTTGTGATGTTTGGTGGCACACAAAGTGTTCCTCCGGTAAACGGGAGTTGCATAATCTCATAGTCATAGGAACATGTATAAGTCATGAAGAAAGCAATAGCAACAAACTAAACGATCAAGTGATATGCTAACGGAATGGGTCAAGTCAATCACATCATTCTCCTAATGATGTGATCCCGTTAATCAAATGACAACTCATGTCTATAGTTAGGAAACATAACCATCTTTGATCAACGAGCTAGTCAAGTAGAGGCAGACTAGTGACACTCTGTTTGTCTATGTATTCACACATGTATTATGTTTCCGGTTAATACAATTCTAGCATAAATAATAAACATTTATCATGATATAAGGAAATAAATATTGCCTCTAGGGCATATTTCCTTCAGTCTCCCACTTGCACTAGAATCAATAATCTAGTTCACATCGCCATGTGATTTAATACCAATAGTTCAGATCACCATGTGATTACACCCATAGTTCACATCGACATGTGACCAACACCCAAAGGGTTTACTAGAGTCAATAATCTAGTTCACATCGCTATGTGATTAACACCCAAAGAGTACTGAGGTGTGATTATATTTTGCTTGTGAGAGAAGTTTAGTCAACGGGTATGCCACATTCAGATCCGTAAGTATTTTGCAAATTTCTATGTCAACAATGCTCCGCACAGAGCTACTCTAGCTAATTGCTCCCACTTTCAATATGTATCCAGATTGAGTTCAAAGTCATCTAGATCAGTGTCAAAATTTGCATCGATGTAACCCTTTACGACGAACCTTTTGTCACTTCCATAATCGAGAAACATATCCTTATTCCACTAAGGATAATTTTGACCAATGTCCAGTGATCTACTCCTAGATCACTATTGTACTCCTTTGCCAAACTCAGGGCAGGGTATACAATAGGTCTGGTACACAACATGGCATACTTTATAGAACCTATGGCTGAGGCATAGGGAATGACTTTCATTCTCTCTCTATCTTCTGCCATGGTCGGGTTTTTTGAGTCTTACTCAACTTCACACCTTGTAACACAGGCAAGAACTCATTCTTTGACTGTTTCATTTTGAACTATTTCAAAATCTTGTCAAGGTATGTACTCATTGAAAAACTTATCAAGCGTCTTGATCTATCTCTATAGATCTTGATGCTCAATATGTAACCAGCTTCACCGAGGTCTTTCTTTGAAAAAACTCCTTTCAAACATTCCTTTATGCTTTGTAGAATAATTCTACATCATTTCCGATCAACAATATGTCATGCATATACTTATCAAAAATGTTGTAGTGCTCCCATTCACTTTCTTGTAAATACAGGCTTCACCGCAAGTCTGTATAAAACTATATGCTTTGATCAACTTATCAAAGCGTATATTCCAACTCCGAGATGCTTGCACCAGTCCATAGATGGATCGCTGGAGCTTGCATATTTTGTTAGTACCTTTAGGATTGACAAAACCTTCTGGTTGCATCATATACAACTCTTCTTTAATAAATCCATTAAGGAATGTAGTTTTGTTTATCCATTTCCTAGATTTCATAAAATGCGGCAATTGCTAATATGATTCGACAGACTTAAGCATAGATACGAGTGAGAAACTCTCATCGTAGTCAACACCTTGAACTTGTCGAAAACCTTTTTGCGACAATTCTAGCTTTGTAGATAGTAACACTACTATCAGCGTCTGTCTTCCTCTTGAAGATCCATTTAATCTCAATGGCTCGCCGATCATTGGGCAAGTCAATCAAAGTCCATACTTTGTTCTCATACATGGATCTCATCTCAGATTTCATGGCCTCAAGCCATTTCACGGAATCTGGGCTCATCATCGCTTCCTCATAGTTCGTAGGCTCGTCATGGTCAAGTAACATGACCTCTAGAACAGGATTACCGTACCACTCTGGTGTGGATCTCACTCTGGTTTACCTACGAGGTTCGGTAGTAACTTGATCTGAAGTTACATGATCATCATCATTAGCTTCCTCACTAATTGGTGTAGTAGTCAGAGGAACAGATTTCTGTGATGAACTACTTTCCAATAAGGGAGCAGGTACAGTTACCTCATCAAGTTCTACTTTCCTCCCACTCACTTCTTTCGAGAGAAACTCCTTTTTCTAGAAAGGATCCATTCAAAGCAACGAATATATTGCCTTCGGATCTGTGATAGAAGGTGTACCCAACATTTTCTTTTGGGTATCCTATGAAGACGCACTTCTCCGATTTGGGTTAGAGCTTATCAGGTTGAAACTTTTTCACATAAGCATTGCAACCTCAAACTTTAAGAAACGACAGCTTAGGTTTCTTGCCAAACCATAGTTCATATGGTGTCGTCTCAATGGATTTAGATGGTGCCCTATTTAACATGAATGCAGCTGTCTCTAATGCATAACCCCAAAACGACAGTGGTAGATCGGTAAGAGACATCATAGATCGCACCATATCTAATAAAATACGGTTATGACGTTCGGACACACCATTACACTGTGGTGTTCCAGGTGGCGTGAGTACTGAAACTATTTCACATTGTTTTTAACTGAAGGCCAAACTCGTAACTCAAATATTTTACTTCTGTGATCATATCGTAGAAACTTTTATTTTTGTTATGATGATTCTCCACTTCACTCTGAAATTCTTTGAACTTTTCAAATGTTTCAGACTTGTGTTTCATCAAGTAGATATACTCATATCTGCTCAAATCATCTGTGAAGATCAGAAAATAATGATACCTGCCATGAGCCTCAATATTCATCGGACCACATACATCAGTATGTATGATTTCCAACAAATTTTTTGCTTGCTCCATTGTTCCGGAGAACGGAGTCATAGTCATCTTGCCCATGAGGCATGGTTCGCAAGCATCAACTGATTCATAATCAAGTGATTCCAAAAGCCCATCAGCATGGATTTTCTTCATGCGCTTTACACCAATATGACCTAAACGGTAGTGCCACAAATAAGTTGCACCATCATTATTAACTTTGCATCTTTTGGTTTCAATATTATGAATATGTGTATCACTACGGTCGAGATCCAACGAACCATTTTCATTGGGTGTGTAACCATATAAGGTTTTATTCATGTAAACAGAACAACAATTTATTCTCTTTACTTAAATGAATAACCGTATTGCAATAAACATGATCAGATCATATTCATGCTCAACGCAAACACCAAATAACACTTATTTAGGTTCAACACTAATCCCAAAAGTATAGGGAGTGTGCGATGATGATCATATCAATCTTGGAACCACTTCCAACACACATCGTCACTTCACCCTTAACTAGTCTATGTTCATTCTGCAACTCCCGTTTTGAGTCACTACTCTTAGCAACTGAACCAGTATCAAATACCGAGGGGTTGCTACGAACACTAGTAAAATACACATCAATAATATGTATATCAAATATACCTTTGTTCACTTTGCCATCCTTCTTATCCGCCAAATACTTGGAGAAGTTCCGCTTCCAGTGACCAGTCCCTTTGCAGTAGAAGCACTTAGTCTCAGGCTTAGGACCAGACTTGGGCTTCTTCACTTGAGCAGCAACTTGCTTGCCATTCTTCTTGAAGTTCCCCTTCTTCCCTTTGCCCTTTTCTTGAAACTAGTGGTCTTGTCTACCATCAACACTTGATAATTTTCTTGATTTCTACCTTCGTTGATTTCAGCATTACGAAGAGCTTGGGAATCGTTTCCGTTATCCCTTGCATATCATAGTTCATCACGAAGTTCTACTAACTTGGTGATGGTGACTAGAGAATTCTGTCGATCACTATTTTATCTGGAAGATTGACTCCCACTTGATTCAAGTGATTGTAGTACCCAGACAATCTGAGCACATGCTCACTGCTTGAGCTATTCTCCTCCATCTTTTAGCTATAGAACTTGTTGGAGACTTCATATCTCTCAACTCGGGTATTTGCTTAAAATATTAACTTCAACTCCTGGAACATCTCATATGGTCCATGACGTTCAAAACGTCTTTGAAGTCCCGATTCTAATCCGTTTAAGAATGGTGCACTAAACTATCAAGTAGTCATCATATTGAGCTAGCCAAATGTTCATAACATCTGCATCTGCTCCTGCAATAGGTTTGTCACCTAGCGGTGCATCAAAGACATAATTCTTCTGTGCAGCAATGAAGATAAACCTCAGATCACGGATCCAATCCGCATCATTGCTACTAACATCTTTCAACTTAGTTTTCTCTAGGAACATATCAAAAATAAAACAGGGGAGCTAAACACGAGCTATTGATCTACAACATAGATATGCTAATACTACCAGGACTAAGTTCATGATAAATTAGAGTTCAATTAATCATATTACTTAAGAACTCCCACTTAGAAAAATATCCCTCTAATCCTCTAAGTGATCACGTTATCCAAATCAACTAAACCATGTCCGATCATCACGTGAGATGGAGTAGTATCAATGGTGAACATCAATATGTTGATCATATCTACTATATGATTCACGCTCGACCTTTCGGTCTCCGTGTTCCGAGGCCATATCTGTTATATGCTAGGCTCGTCAAGTTAAACCTAAGTATTCCGCGTGTGCAACTGTTTTGCACCCATTGTATTTGAACGTAGAGCCTATCACACCCGATCATCACGTGGTGTCTCAGCACAAAGAACTTTCGCAACGGTGCATACTCAGGGAGAACACTTATACTTTGATAATTTAGTGAGGGATCATCTTATAATGCTACCGTCAATCAAAGCAAGATAAGATGCATAAAAGATAAACATCACATGCAATCAATATAAGTGATATGATATGGCCATCATCATCTTGTGCTTGTGATCTCCATCTTCGAAGCACCGTCATGATCACCATCGTCACTGGCGCAACATCTTGATCACCATCGTAGCATCGTTGTCGTCTCGCCAAAACTTATTCTTCCACGACTATCGCTACCGCTTAGTGATAAAGTAAATCATTACAGCGCAATTGCATTGCATACAATAAAGCGACAACCAAATGGCTCCTGCCAGTTGCCGATAACTCGGTTACAAAACAAGATCATCTCATACAATAAAATTTAGCATCACGTCTTGACCATATCACATCACAACATGCCCTGCAAAAACAAGTTAGACGTCCTCTACTTTGTTGTTGCAAGTTTTACGTGGCTGCTACGGGCTTAGCAAGAACCGTTCTTACCTACGCATCAAAACCACAATGATAGTTTGTCAAGTTGGTGCTGTTTTAACCTTCGCAAGGACCGGGCGTAGCCACACTCGGTTCAACTAAAGTTGGAGAAACTGACACCCGCCAGCCACCTGTGTGCAAAGCACGTCGGTAGAACCAGTCTCGCGTAAGCGTACGCGTAATGTCGGTCCGGGCCGCTTCATCCAACACTACCACCGAACCAAAGTATGACATGCTGGTAAGCAGTATGACTTATACCGCCCACAACTCACTTGTGTTCTACTTGTGCATAACATCAACGCATAAAACCTAGGCTCAGATGCCACTATTAGGGAACATAGTAATTTCAAAAAAATTCCTACGTACACGCAAGATCATGGTGATGCATAGCAATGAGAGGGGAGAGTGTTGTCTACGTACCCTCGTAGACCGGAAGCGGAAGCGTTAGCACAACGCGATTGATGTAGTCGTACGTCTTCACGGCCCGACCGATCAAGCACCGAAACTACGGCACCTCCGAGTTCTAGCACACATTCAGCTCGATGACGATCCCCGGACTCCGACCTAGCAAAGTGTCGGGGAAGAGTTTTGTCAGCACGATGACATGGTGACGATCTTGATGTTCTACCGCCGCAGGGCTTCGCCTAAGCACCGCTACAATATTATCGAGGATTATGGTGGAGGGGGGCACCGTACACGGCTAAGAGAACGATCACGAAGATCAACTTGTTGTCTCTAGAGGTGCCCCCCTGCCCCTGTATATAAAGGAGCAAGGGGGAGAGGCCGGCCGGCCCTTGGGGCGCGCCAAGGAGGGGGGAGTCCTCCTCCTAGTAGGAGTAGGACTCCCCTTTCCTAGTCCAACTAGGAAGAGAGAAGGGGGAAGGAAAGAGAGGGAGAGGGAGAGGGAAAGAGGGGCTGCGCCCCCCTCCCCTAGTCCAATTCGGACTCCCCATGGGAGGGGGCACGCCATCTCCTGGGCTGCTGCCCTCTCTCTCCCCTCAGGCCCACTAAGGCCCAATACTTCCCCGAGGGGTTCCGGTAACCCTTCCGACACTCCGGTTTTCTCCGAAATCACCCGAATCACTTCCGTGTCCGAATATAGCCGTCCAATATATCGATCTTTATGTCTCGACCATTTAGAGACTCCTCGTCATGTCCGTGATCATATCCGGGACTCCGAACAACCTTCGGTACATCAAAATATATAAACTCATAATGAAACTGTCATCGTAACGTTAAGCGTGCGGACCCTACGGGTTCGAGAACAATGTAGACATGACCGAGACACGTCTCCGGTCAATAACCAATAGCGGAACCTGGATGCTCATATTGGCTCCTACATATTCTACGAAGATCTTTTATCGGTCAGACCGCATAACAACATACGTTGTTCCCTTTGTCATCGGTATGCTACTTGCCCGAGATTCGATCGTCGGTATCTCAATACCTAGTTCAATCTCGTTACCGGCAAGTCTCTTTACTCGTTCCGTAATACATCATCCTGCAACTAACTCATTAGTTGCAATGCTTGCAAGGATTAAGTGATGTGCATTACCGAGAGGGCCCAGAGATACCTCTCCGACAATCGGAGTGACAAATCCTAATCTCGAAATACGCCAACCCAACAAGTACCTTCGGAGACACCTGTAGAGCACCTTTATAATCGCCCAGTTACGTTGTGATGTTTGGTGGCACACAAAGTGTTCCTCCGGTAAAGGGGAGTTGCATAATCTCATAGTCATAGGAACATGTATAAGTCATGAAGAAAGCAACAGCAACAAACTAAACGATCAAGTTCTATGCTAACGGAATGGGTCAAGTCAATCACATCATTCTCCTAATGATGTGATCCCGTTAATCAAATGACAACTCATGTCTATGGTTAGGAAACATAACCATCTTTGATCAACGAGCTAGTCAAGTAGAGGCATACTAGTGACACTCTGTTTGTCTATGTATTCACACATGTATTATGTTTCCGGTTAATACAATTATAGCATGAATAATAAACATTTATCATGATATAAGGAAATAAATAATAACTTTATTATTGCCTCTAGGGCATATTTCCTTCACCCCCTGCCCCCGTATATAAAGGAGCAAGGGGGGCGGCCAGCCCTCTATGGCGCGCCAGGAGGAGGAGTCCTCCTCCTAGTAGGAGTAGGACTCCCCTCTTTCCTGCTCCTACTAAGAGGGGGAAAGGAAGGGGAGAGGGAGAAGGAAAGGGGGCGCCTACCCCCTCTCCTAGTCCAATTCGGACCAGAGGGGAAGGGACGCGCGGCCTGCCGTAGGCCAGCCCTCTCTCTCTCTCTCTCCACTAAGGCCCATAAGGCCCATTATTTCTCCCAGGGGGGTCTGGTAACCCTCCGGCACTCCGGTTTTCTCCGAAATCACCTGGAACACTTCCGGTGTTCGAATATAGTCGTGCAATATATCGATTTTTACGTCTCGACCATTTCAAGACTACTCATCATGTCCGTGATCATATCCGGGACTCCGAACTACCTTCGATACATCAAAACACAAAAACTCATTATACCGACCATCACCGGACTTTAAGTGTGTGGACCCTGCGGGTTCGAGAACTATGTAGACATGACCGAGACACGTCTCTGGTCAATAACTAATAGCAGAACCTGGATGTTCATATTGGCTCCCACATATTCTACTAAGATCTTTATCGGTCAAACCGCATAATAGCATACGTTGTTCCCTTTGTCATCGGTATGTTACTTGCCCGAGATTCGATCGTTGGTATCTCAATACCTAGTTCAATCTCGTTACCGACAAGTCTCTTTACTTGTTCTGTAATGCACCATCCCGCAACTAACTCATTAGTTACAATGCTTGCAAGGCTTATAGTGATGTGCATTACCGAGTGGGCCCAGAGATACCTCTCCGACAATTGGAGTGACAAATCCTAATCTTGATCTATGTTAACTCAACAAGTACCATCAGAGACACCTGTAGAGAACCTTTATAATCACTCAGTTATGTTGTGATGTTTGGTAGCACACAAAGTGTTCCTCTGGTAATCGGGAGTTACATAATCTTATAGTCATAGGAACATGTATAAGTCATGAAGAAAGCAATATCAGTAAACTAAAACGATCAAGTGCTAAGCTGACGAAATGGGTCAAGTCAATCACATCATTCTCCTAATGATGTGATCCCGTTTATCAAATGACAACTCATGTCTATGGTTAGGAAACATCACCATCTTTGATCAACGATCTAGTCAAGTAGAGGCATACTAGTGACACTCTGTTTGTCTATGTATTCGACATGTATCATGTTTCTGGTTAATACAATTCTAGCATGAATAATAAACATTTATCATGATATAAGGAAATACATAATAACTTTATTATTGCCTCTAGGGCATATTTCCTTCAATTTATACGAGCATAGGAATGATGATGTCACCAAGCAAGAGGCCACCAACCCAACATCGTCGTACCATGCCCCCACCCAGGTCGTAGGGAGGGTGATGCGAGCACAAACTAGAGGAGAACATGAGGGTGATGCAAGCACCGATGACTAAACCAAACGACCGGCATCCTGGGGGATGAGGTAGCGACCAACTGAACAATCAACAACCTATGGGTCGTAGACGCGATGCAAGCTACGATTTATCTTATCTCTTGAATGTGTGGTTGCGTAGTCTTCTCCATAGAAAATATTCTGACCCGGGAGCTAATTGTTTGTGAGATAACAACCCAATGAGCATAAGCTGCATCATCTCTGGTTCAATATTTATCTTATCTCTTGCTAGTTGTTATGGTTATTGTTGTTGATTATACTAGGCTTGCACTTTAAAAGTGTTGTTATTGATGTTGTAAATCTCTAGAGGTTCTGGAGAAGAACTCCTCTGTATCCATTATTGATTGTAATGGAAGAAGTAGATTAGTTGGTCATGTGGTTTTTAACTCATCCTCTTGAGTAGGTTTTATGGCATATATCACTTGTGTCAATTGTGCATGTTATTGTACTATTTTGCGCTGCTTATGAGTTGGTTAAAGCTCTTCTCAATAGTTCATCACAAGATGAAAATTAACTAATGCATTGTTGTTGCCTTTTTGCAGTATTTCTCTTATGCTTGAATGATCAAATGTGTCAATTAAAGGCGAGGGGTGAATAGGTGACTACAAATTTTAACTTTCTTAGTTGATTTTAGGGATTTAGGGATTATGAGTTCTCCAAAATGCAACCAAGAGAATCATCATATAAGTCAAAGAACACTAGCAAATTAGATAAACAAGTTAGGTTACCACTAAGCGGGTAACAAAAAACAGGGAACAAATTAATTAATGGGACAAGGACGAAGAAGATGTATCATGAAATTCAAGTCCTTGGGAGGACTATGATCTCCATTGAAGAGGCTTGGAAAACAAAGATATCCAATAGTCACATTGACCTAGGCTTCTTCTCCTTGAGCCTCGGTCACCATGTATCTTGCTCAATCACTACGCATAGTATTAAAACCTCACGGGATAAACTTTCCCAAAACATTGGGGGCACCATGCTCTTTCACTAAGCATGCGTCTCGAGGTGATCACCATCTTCATAAACTTTCCCAAAGCTTTCCCATAACCTTGGAAGGTTCCAAGCACCTCTAGCCTTCTGGGGCTCCCTACAAAACCAAGAGTATTAACCTTTGTGAAAACCTCAATGCAGATTCAAGATTGGCTCCGTGGAATCACAAACCTAGTGTTTCTACTTATTTTCGCTTACTAAAATCAAAGGTTGGTTGGTTGTTGATGAAGGAATGTAAGCTCAAATAGGTCAACAACGGTGGAATGCTCAAGTCTGGTATGCACTCCATTTAGGATAGAAGGGGCGCCTCTTATATGGGGCCCAAAAATATGCCCATTACATAGCCATTCTTGCCTACCCGAAGACCCTGGGGCATCCCGAATATTCGGGTCCATTAGGGAAATACTCCAACCGAACACAAGGATTAATTCAACCCAAACTCGGAGTAGGATTGGAGTTCTAAGTTGTCTTTTCTGGTTACTTCAGTTATTAGGGGTGCATTTTGGGACTTTATCTCGGGCCTTTTTGAAATGCATAGGATTTGTATATGGCAAGAAAAAACATTATTCGTCCTTCAAAATTCATGTTAACAGTACAGTTTCCCTAGTAAATGAAAACAAATAAATAAACGACAAAATATAAAGTTATTGTCTTCTTTTATCCTTTTTGCTTGGAGCCCCCGACCACATTTACTTCAGGCCGATAACTTTTTCATATACTTATGAGTACAATTTCTCCCCTAATCAATCGTCATTATTACCGAGACACACTCAATGGATAAAGGTGTCCTTTCAGTTCTAAAAATTCCTAAAACAATATAATGGTCAATTGTGCTAGGTTTTGTTTGGATAGAAGAACATTCGGTTGGGTTGGATGTGTTGTCCAAATTGTTGGTGGACTTGTCGTGTTCTCAAAATCATGGTGGTGAGAAAATTGTTTGTGGTGAAAAATGTTATTTGACAACTTACATTTTTTAATAATATTTGACAACTTAGCTAGGTGTGTGGGTAAGTAGAAAATATATATAATGTCTTATGAGTTCTAAAGACTTGTTGTTTTGTTATTGGATAACTTACCTTTTTTAGAATATTTGGCAACTTAGTTGTGTGTGTGTGGCTAAGCACAAAATGTATGAAAGGCCTTATAATCTGATCAAATCAACTGCCTCGGCAGCCGTTGGATGGCGCGCAGGACAGCCATGTGTCCCATGGAGGAGAGCCGGGAGAGGATAGATAGAGGGAAATTGCGTGGCTGAGGGGAAAAGGTAGGAGACGAGAAGGGGACCACATCGGGGAAGAAAGGAAAGGATGGCCGCAGTGTGTGGATAAGGGAGAAGAGAAAGATGGGCAACGCATGGGCTTCGGGGGGAGGGAGGCATGGCACACATAGGAAGTGTCTGACGCGGACCGCAACAAGCACCATGTGTGGGCACATGTGTTTGCAACAAGGTCCATGTTTGCAAACCTGGTAATCAATCTGTATTGTGTTGCGCTATGATTAAAATTGGGAAAGATGTGTCCAACACTTGTAAAAAATATTATATCTAATGTACTGAACATGGTTGAAGGGAGAGTGCGCCCCATGGAGGAGAGTCGGGAAAGGATAGAGAGAGAGGAAGTGTGTCCATGGCTGAGGGTAAAAGGTAGGGGACGAGAAGGGTACATGTGATAAGTGACACATGTGTGGCACGAAGCATTCCGGTCCTGACGGTTTTGACAACTAAAGTTGCCATCCGAAAAGAAAAGGCAAACCAAAAAAACTAAACTTGTAAAAAGAAGTTTCTATGCTTGACAACTAAAGTTGTTATCCTCGCGTCCTAAACTTGCCAAAAAAAAACATTCAAAGTTGCCACGTGTTCGTGTCACATGTGTGGCACTTATCGGGGTCCTATATCTAATGTGTGTATCACATATGTCATTGTATATTTTCGATAGTTGTCCGTGATTTTGCAATTTAACTGTTGCGTCTTCTCGACCCGCTGGGTTTCTCTTTATATATACCGACTAATAAAGTGTTGAACGCTTATGCCCATCCACCGTCGCGTCTACCCGCAACCCCCCCCCCCCCCCCCTCCCCGATTACCCCACAGTGCATATCATACATTTTTTAAATAGTCATATCTTTTAAACTGTAACTCTTATTTTAACATATTATATATGAAATTTGATTTTTTTGTAGAATCTGAATATGATGTTATTTTACATGTTAACTATTTTTAAATTGTTATTTATGGAGTTGCCTTAATCAATAATGAACGATCCACCCCTTTTTTGTATCGGTGTAGGTCCAGATTGAAAATGAACACATTAGTAAAATTAGACTGAATACGAAAGAAATCATCTGTAACAATGCATGGACATGTCGGCAAAACCTCACACGGGGAAAAGGAAGGCATATTTCTTATCTTATGTGGAGAAAGAGAGAGACGCCTTAGAATTGATCACATTCAAACGCGTTGTGATTGTGTGAGCATTGAGGCCTTCGTTGGCGAGGGTGCGAGAAGGATAAGCGGCAATACAGATGGGATGCCATGTTTGAATAAATAACATGGACCTACTGAGGTCTTGAATCACGGTTATTGGTTAGGGGCATTTGTTATTTTTCCTCCCGTTATAACGCACAGGCTCTTTGGCTAGTTATTAAAAATTGAATGGGAGCACACAATATCAATTTACTAAGAACTTTGATGACAAGTGAGCCAGATTTTACGCAGAATTTTGATTTGTTGACAGCCACTATGAAGTGTCCCCAGAAAATAGAACAAGTACATACAGAATTTTGATTTGTTGTCGGTCAGTGTGAAGTGTCCCCGAAAATTAGAATTTTGATTTGTTCCCGGTCAGTGTGAAGTGTCCCCGAAAAATAGAACAAGTACATGTGCAAGATGCTCAAGAAAATTCAATGGTTAGGGGCACCTGTTATTTTTCCTCCTGTTACAACGCACGGGCTATTTCGCTAGTTTTTAAAAATTGAATGGGAGCACAGAATATCAATTTAGTAAGAACTTTGACGACAAGTGAGCCAAATTTTACACAAAATGTTGATTTGTTGACAGCAAGTACGAAGTGTCCGCAAAAAATAGAACAACTAGATACAAAATTTTGATTTGTTGCCGGTCAGTTTGAAGTGTCCTCGAAAATTAGAATTTTGGTTTGTTACAGTACAACGCACGGGCTATTTCGCAAGTTATTAAAAATTGAATGGGGGCACAGAATATCAATTTAGTAAGAACTTTGACGACAAATGAGCCAGGTTTTACACAGAATTTTGATTTGTTGACAGCTAGTACGAAGTGTCCCCAAAAAATAGAACAATTACTTTCAAAATTTTGATTTGTTGCCGGTCAGTTTGAAGTGTCCTCGAAAAATAGAATTTTGATTTGTTACAGTACAACACGCGGGCTATTTTGCTAGTTTTTAAAAATTGAATGGGAGCACAGAATACCAATTTAGTAAGAACTTTGACGACAAGTGAGCCAGATTGTACACAGAATTTTGATTTTGTTGACAGCCAGTACGAAGTGTCACCAAAAAATAGAACAAGTACATACAAACTTTTAATTTGATGCCGGTCAATTTAGTAAGAACTTTGACGAGAACTGAGCCAGATTTTACACAGAATTTTGATTTGTTGACAGCCAGTACGAAGTGTCATAAAAAAATAGAACAAGTACATAAAAAAATTTGATTTTGTTGCCGGTCAGTTTGAAGTGTCCTCAAAAATTGGAATTTTGATTTGTTACAGGTTAGTGTGAAGTGTCCCCAAAAAATAGAAAAAGTACATGCAAATTCATTCGCCCACCACGGGGCACGAACCCACGACCACAAGGTTAAGAGCCTTGCGCTCTACCAACTGAGCTAGACGGGCTTTGTGTTTAAACTTTGCGGATAGGTTAAATGGCGTAGAAAGTAGCAATGTTGAAATCCGTTAAGCATCCCACATGACACTGCGGATCATACTAGTGCCACTCACAGTAGTCAGATTCTGGAGCCCAAAATGTTCTTTTATGTTTGACCCTTAACTTTTGCACGGTTTCATTTAAAATATTATCAGATACAAAAAGACTACATGGTCTTGCACAATGCTTCCTTGCTTCAGCTACCCATTCGCACAAACACCAGGGCATAACCATGGGCAGCAAAACTAACACTATAACAAGGGTAGTGCACATGGCAATCTACATGACAAAATGGACGCACATTGTTTCTATCTCTGTTGGAAATTGAACGTCTTTATGCAGTAAGCATATATCATAGCGAAGAAGACAGTGAAGCCAGCCAGCACAACCGCCACGACGCCCATGAAGTCGTTATCATAACCGAAGTAGCTCTTGATGAAAGCTGAGACTTGCTGATCGGGTTGACCAGGCACCTTGATAAGATCTTCCACATCCCCGTACTGTGACACAACAAGCCCGTAAACTGTCCATGCCACCGGGCAAAGCCAATAGTACCAAATCCACCATTTTGGGATTTTCTGAAGTAAAACGGAAGCAAAAGATTAGATGAACCTACAACGACTGCATTGCACAAGGTTCATGTTCTTAAATTAGTTGTAAAGGTAAAAAAGAAGGTGTGGCTCACCGATCTTGCAACGAAGAACCCTGAGAAGAGATTGAAAAAGGAGTAGAATGCAGCGGCAAATATAGAAGCAACTTGACCATTTGGCGATATGGAGACAGTCATCATGCCATAGTAAGTGAAATACAGGAAGGTGAAGAATGAAACATAGAAGAACCAGAAGAACTTTACTAGTGTCCACTCGAAAGACATCATCGGGTAGACGATAAGAGTATAAACCAGAGTCTCAACGAACACATATGGTATCTCCACAACTACCTGAATAGACATATTCAGTGCATTAGTATCAAACAGTTATGCCTTTTCTATTTAACCACTAATGTTTACTGACCTGAGCGAGGGCATAGGGTATAGCTGAGTACATTCCAGCTGCTTGCTCTCTGTAAAATACAGTCCTTTCCACAGCAACAACAGGTTGAACACAGATACAATTCTCGCAGCCAACGAACATGACAGCGGCATACATTGATCCCACAATGACTAAAAGATCACCCGAGCTCCTCCTGCACCAAGTAACAAATAACTGAGCATCCCGTAAATACGCTTTCAAGAAGGATCAATGGTTGTGCACATGATAATAGCTGAGCATTATAAACATACATCTTTAGACCAACCCTCCAGAATATAACCCCCAGCACTAAGGCCGTAACAAATGCAAAGAACATCCTGACGAGGTTGTAATCAGGACTTCTCCAGTAAGTCCACCATTGCTTCCAGAGACAGAATTTAAACTGACCAAAGGAACTCTGTGAGTATTGAGAAGGGAAGTAAAGGTCGCTGGTACCAGGAGGTGGCTTGCTCAGCTCTTTGACTAATGCTTTATTCCGCCTGAAAATATTAATCCACACAAGGAAGTAGTTATAAACGCCTGAAGAGTTCAAGGTGCAGGAAGAAGTTCATTCTTCCGTAAGTTGCGGGATTGAAAGTTCAAACCATAATGGTGTATCACTAATTTACTAGAACAATTTTTAAGTAGTGCATGCTGATGCTGTAATGCTGCCTACGCTTCTTCTAGAAGTTTGTTTCTTTTTAAAAACGTCTCAACCCTATTTACAGGACAAAGTTGAGGGGACACTTCACTTACTGATGCATAGTCGAAGATTTGTAACTTTCGGCAAAATCAATCTTCAGTCGAACTTCTGCTGCTGCAGAGCTTACATCCAACATCCATGTAGCTGGGTTGCACTTCTCTTTGATCTTTGGGACTCCAGGAATTTCCTGATTTGATACATAAAACACAAATATTATGACATGATCTATAGACTTCAAATACAGGAACTCCAAAAAAAAGGTACCCTCATAGTTACAAGGTATATGCATAATGGAGAGTGGTTTGGATATCAGATTGCAGACCTGAAAGTATTCGACAACTTTATGGGAGTTCCTACCCAACGGTCCAGAATATATGACTTGACCTCCTCTTTTCAGTAATAGCAGCTTCCATGGTGAAACCCCAGAAGATTGTCAAGCACCAAAGTTATAAATAGAATATATGAGAAAAAAGTATCCAAAAGATGCATTACCTCATCAAAAGCTTCAAAAATGTCTATACTTGGTTGATGGATGGTGCAGACAACAGTTCTTCCAGTATTGACAGTGTTCCGAACAGTTCTCATGACAATTGCGGCAGCTCTTGCATCAAGACCTGAAGTTGGTTCGTCCATGAAGATAATTGAGGGGTTTGCCACAAGCTCTACAGCAATAGTCAACCTCTTTCTTTGTTCAGTCGACAGACCGTTCACACCAGGGAGACCCACAATAGCATCCTTGAGACCGCTCAGTTCAATTAGTTCCATTACTTCATCCACAAATACCTACAGAAAGAAACAAAAGTTAATCCATCTAAACAGTTAATCAACTTCATTCACCCCACTCAGAAAAAAGGAACTTCACACACAATCTTACTCCAGCAAACACTTCAGTGAGTTGAGTACCATAGTTGCCATACAACTCACTAGGGGTATTAAAAAAGGGTTTTTCATCAACCTGTGGCGACCATGCTATACATTTTTTAATCTAGCACTGTGGCTTGGATCGCGTGGAAGAGGAAACTGAACTAAAAATGCTACAGCCGGTTTTATCCGTGTTTGAATGAACCCGTTTTTAGCACCCCCTACAACTACACAATGGTTTTCACTTTCAGTGAGATTTCAATGAAATTTACTGAATTTCAATGCACACTGCAATATTTACCGTTCGGTCAAAATATTTCAGCAATTTCAGTAGTACACATGAACTCAAATATTTTTCAAAATTTTCAAATATTTGGTTGAATTCAAGTGAATGTTTCGGCCCTTTGGCCGAAATGCAAACCGAAATCACTGAAATTCACTGAATTTTGGTGATTCTGGTTCTTGCTGAAAATTTTCTGAAACTGAAAGTGAAAACCTTGCCAAATGCAACAGTTGGAAAATTGAGGTCGTAATAAGACACAAGAGCGAACCTTCTTCTCTTGATCAGTGACCTCCTTAGGCAGGCGCAGGAAAGCAGAGAAGAGTAGCGACTCTCTGACTGTGATCTGTGGAGAGTGGATGTCATTTTGCTCGCAGTAACCCGACATTCTTGCAAATGTTGCTTGGTTCTTAGGGTAACCAGATATGTAGACTTCCCCTTCAATGTATCCACCAGTCTTCCTCCCAGACAAGACATCCATGAGGGTGGTCTTTCCAGCTCCACTCACACCCATAAGGGCAGTCAAAACCCCAGGGCGAAAAGCGCCAGATATCCCTGACAGCAGCTGAAGCTTATCAGCGGTTACTCCTTGAGTCTTCATCTCCTGACAGATTCGCAGTTTGCAAATGAGATTATATAACAACACTGTGATGCACAACAAATGTGTCATCAAATAACACTCTCAAGTTTGTAAAGATATGTATCCTACATAGTTCATAGGGATGTCATAACAAATATGTTAATTTCATAATTTGCAACCACCAGGTCCTCGCAGAAAATTGCTACGATCATGCATTAGCTGAAAAAAATCCAGGACTGAAAATGGGCTGTTCTAAGAGAACAACATATAACTTGAAGTTCACACTAAAAATGTTTGCCAGCCTAAAAATGATGTATTAAATCAGCGACAATTAATATGGATCGGAGGGAGTACGTAACTATAGCATGATAGGGAAAATCTCATAGTCACAGAACATCAATGGGCAAAGGTACGAGGATGCAGTTTAAGAAAAAGAATAAAGGGACACGCATACATACCGCAGGCATGTCAACATAGTAGTTTATCTCATTGAAAGACATGGAGAGAGGTTCAAACGGAAGAACCATCCCTCTTCCTGGAGCATATCCAACAGACCTATCAGAAGTATTTGGGGAACGGCCACGTAATTGTTCAAGCACCTTATCCACTACAGAATAAGAAACATCGTTAGAACTGGCCAATATAAGAGGCATGTCTTTTTCCGAAGTGTATGTGAGTTTTTTGGGGGGCGGGGAGCTTACATGTGATGATTGAGTTCGGGGATGTAGGTTCTGTTGTTCGAACCGTAGTTCTCTGTGTTATATGTGGCTCCTTCTTTTGCTCAAAGTCATTCTCTGGAAATCCATCAGTTTCTTCAGGCAAGATGGCTTGCGGTTTTCCAATAGCTATGCAAAGTACAAACAACGAATTAATTATCCACACCAAATAACACAGTTGTGTATTTCGAATACACCTATATATTTACGCAGAAAAGAAAGTTGCCAGAATAAGCAAACAATAAAGTTGACAGATGCAAGTCATGACTTACCGTTCAGGTACATGAGCGATAGTGTGAATAGCACATTGAACACAACGGTGAACCCTAGAAGGGCACCTGCTCCAATCCAGTACCACTCCTTGTCAGTGAATACACCTGCATTTTCTAGAACTGCCACTCCCAATGGCCTTCCATCAGCTATCTACTGATACACAAGAAAAAAAGTCAAGTAACATGTTTGTATGAGATAACAGTAGTAAGATGAACATGAGTTAACTTACAGATTGGTCCAGCCACCTCGGAGAATCCATCTCATTGACAGCAAGAGCAATGTATGCATACGTAAGAGGTGAACACCAATAACCCCATACCAGCCATTTTGGAATTGCATCTGTAACAATGAGAAATGGTTGATATTTGAAGTAACATTTGAAATGTCAAAATTAACGGTGATTTATTTCGACTGCTACGTCAAGACTCTATACTGAAAAATGCCAGCTATAAAAAGGTTTAGATAAGTGATTTAGGCCCTTTGAGGTATAAGGTCCCGGTAGTTGTATTTTATTTCAAGAGATAACTTTTCTGATTCATTTGTGAAGAATCTTCATCGATGACAGTAAGTGGCCAAAATGACAGTTCTTGCCTGCGCCTTACATGTATTCCTGTTCAGACACAATCAATAATTTCTGGAGTTGTGTACCAATGGCACCAATTCAACAATGTCCATTATGTTGGCAAGGAGAATGGTAATCTATATGTGATGGTATGCATGGATGATTACCTCTTGGTAGGATGAATCCTCCCATTACAAATATGATCAGAAGGGCAAGAGATCCAGCGGTATTAGTGACGACAACAGTCCTACATAAGCCAGCAACAAGCCTGAACAATCCTCCAGCCGCCTGCTGGATCAAGAATACTATAAGCAGATGTTTGAAGAACCTGCACAATGATGAGCATTGCACTCTTAGGGCCGTAAAGCAAATATTGAGCTCAATAATATTACAATTTTAGTGGACAGAACAATTGAGATGGCCCACCTGCTAGCTTCAGGGGAAAAGCCTATGAGGTAGTAGGTTATTACAACCCAAATTATTGACTCAAGCAAGGCCATAGGGACTTTCAGGAGAACATTTGGAAGTGTAAAATGCCATGGCCGATAGAATAGAAAATCTCTATGTTTGTAGAATACAGGTAGCCTTGCGAGAGTAAGGGTTGCCTCGGCAAAACCATTGAACATGTTAGCTATCATGATAAATATAAGTGCCCCTAGGTAGACTTGGCCATCTTCCTCATTATCTTCATGGAGCGTTGTACGCAAGAAAACCGTTGATGCTACTAGAGCAACTATGATTCCCTTCAAAAGAAAGGAAGACAAAGAATCACATCTATGAATAGATAAGAAAGCACTTCACCATTTAAGGTTATCTTGGATCTAGGTACCTGGACTATTTTGAAAACGTAGATAAATGAGTTTCTCTGCATGAGAAGCCATTCTTTGGAGAACGAGGTCTTGAGAAGCTCTGAAGTTGAAACAGACTGATCGGAGAAAACCAGAGCAGATTTGTGGATTTTTCTCTTGTTGAAAGGAACCGAAAGCTGCTTTTTTAGGCTCTTCCCCATGTGAAATTTCCTGAACTTTAAAACAAATTCAGGTACTGATACATAGTGATAAGGCTTTTCATTCTGTATCCAGTATTGCGCCTGATCTTTCTTTGATGTAACCTGTGAAAAGTTGCATTTGTGAGAAAGGAAAATTGGATGTACTAACTATAAAAAATTGATCGTACCAACTCTTGCATGTAAACTGGATGTGTTAAGGCACATGAAATCGTAAATAAGCTACTAAAGCTCTAGAAATGATGTTTACCGTTAAAAAAAAAGTTTATATAGTCTTCACTACATATACCCATGCTGAATTAGTGAGATCCGTAGTAATTTGGACTTTTTAATGCTACGAACCTCTTGCAAGAAATCAGCAGCTCCTTTCCTCTCGGGGCAGCGGAAGCCGCACCTCTCGAAGAACTCGAGCACGTACTCCCTGGGACCCTGGTAGACGATCTGCCCCTCGGAGAGCAGCATGACGTCGTCGAAGAGGTCGAAGATCTCCGGCGCGGGCTGCAGCAGCGACACCAGCACGGTAGCCTCGCCCAGGTGGACAATCTGCTGGATGCACCTGACGACCTGGTAGGTGGTGGAGCTGTCCAGGCCGGTGGATATCTCGTCCATGAACAGCACCTTGGTCGGGCCGACCAGCATCTCCCCTGCAACCAAATCGATCAATACGACGTCACCAATGGCGAGAAGAATGCAACAGAATCACTGTTAATTGAGGGACGCGCCCAAAAACTACCTGTTGTGAGGCGCTTCTTCTGCCCGCCGGAGATGCCGGTCCGCATGTCGTCGCCGACCATGACGTCGGCGCACATGTCCAGCCCGAGGATCTGCACACACCAGCGGCATCAGGCATGGGGACATCATGGACAATGCGCCGCGGATCGTTGGGAGGTGAGGAGAGAGAGGAAGGCGAGGCCTTCTTGGGTGCGGCAAAGAAGCGAACGCCTTGTCTGCAACTTCCCCCGCCTATCTACTCTATTTTCGGCTGTCTAAAACGATCACCGGAATCAAACAAGTTCCGAACTCCCGATGTGGCGACCCAATCGGCTCCGGCATGGCACCGCCAGTAAAGCTGCCGGCCGCCAGTCCGGCAGCAGGAGACGGTGGCGCGAACGCGTCAAGACATTCGTGCTCTGCTCGAGTAAATTTGACTTTCCACGGTGCTAGTATTGTTTTTCTAGGATCCAGAAGATCTATTATAAAAATTATTCAGAAATGGAAATACAAATCACCCCAAAATTAAAAAAAGAAAGATATCCAGGTCTGACAACTACCGCCAGTAGAACAAGCCATCGAAGCGCCGTTGTTGTTGCTTCCGTACCAGAGCCGACCTGACCTTGTCGATAACAGTCGAGAAGTCTTCGTGCAGGCGCCCCTAAGGATCAGCGCCTCTGGGGCCGTGGCCACCGTCGTTGCACTCTTGAATCGTTTTGAAGAACCTGACAAGGAAACCCTAACCTTGCGGCCTCGAGGAGCAGGATCTATGCCAGAGCTCCATCGAATCCATCTCGATGGATAAACTCGAGGAGGATAAGAACTCGGGAGACTAGCTTGAGGATGAAGCATTGCTATCCACCCGGACGCCACCTCAGGGAGGGCTAAGAATCCTAACCCACCTACTAGCCGGAGCTAGGCACCAGGATTTCCCTCCCCATCACCGGGTTCTGAAACGACGAGCAGAGGGAAGGGGAATCCACAGACCCATCGGCAAAAATCGAGGGGGGGAGGGGACTTTGCCCTAGTGGCCTATTTTGTGCCTGGCCTATCACATTGCTATTATGTACCTAACTTTTTTAAAATAAACACGGTCGCGGTGCTTCTCTAGCCTTTCCCCTACAAAGCTACAATTCTACAAAAAAATCTTTCAAGAGTTAGAGCACACCTACCTTCTCTCGAACATCTAACTGCTCAAAATTTGAAGCGGTACTCGGCAAACTAAGCCTGCTTAAATTTGAGTAGTTCCCACCATTTATCGCTCAACATTCTCTCTCCTCACTATTGCTGGTATTCATGATGCAAACACCAATGCGCCGCCCTAACAACGGCGGGCCGACTGATTTTGCATCTAAATTGTGATGCCGATGTAGTTCCCTACCCGAGCTGGGTACAAACTATGAGGAGCATTCCCATGATCCCGATGCATTTGTCAGCGTGTTGGGACCGAAATTGCAACAGAAGTGTGTGGCAATAGTCACACCAGCTATGTCGAGCTCAGAGGAGGACGGCGACAATGAGGAGCAAGCCGCCGACGAGGTGCAAATCCTCTCATGGGAGGTGACCAAGCATGAGACGAGCACGCTCTAAATTCCACGCCGAGTGCCGACCGCCAAGCGATGCAGGAGCACCTCGCCATTTGAGGTGGCGGTGGAGTTCGAACACGACGACGTAGCGGTGAACCGTGCGACCTCGACGACGATGGAGGGACCGGGACGCGATGTTCGCGAAGCTCGGCGACTCCGACAAGGAACCGATGTCGTGGATTAGGAGGCGCACTCACGAACACGAGGCATCGTGCTTTCGCAAGGATGCGGTCATTGACCTCTCCTCTGATGAGGAGTAGTTTTAGCTTTGATTTTATGTTTAATGAGTGGTAGTTTCAAACTATAAGGTGTATTAGTTTTTTTCAAAGTCAACCATATGCACTTTACCAAATTTTTAGAATGAGGTATCAATATTAACATATCAAACTTGTATGATTATATCTATCATGAAAAGTATTGTCATATCTTTTTATTGTAGATATTGATAATTTATTATATAATCTTGGTCGAACATACATAAGTTTGACTTGAATGAAAACTGATGCACCCTATATTCTAAAACGGAGGGGGTATAATTAAGCACAAGAGTATCTGAATCTAGTTTCAGTTTGTGCTTGAAACGAGCATGTGTGCAAAATTGAGCTTTAGAAGAGTTAAAAATTCAGAGGAAGGGCTAGGCGCAAAGAATTCCTCAAAATTTGAGGTGTTAGGTTGTAGGGTGTCGTTTCAGGAGTCAGAGTATGGGGAAACGCCTAGAGACGTTCTTACCCTGAGAATGTAGTCTGTCTGCAGTGTGCTCCCTTCGACTGAAGTGGCCTGCAGGTCAATACAAGAGAATTAAACTCAACATCAGCAGCAAGATAGACCAAAGTGTTGCATGATAATAGGTCATGAATGGTTCCAGGGTCGAGAGAGTGGGTATATAACTGTATATATACCTTCATGAAGAGGTCAACCTCTGGGTCAGGATAAATCCCCAGCTGCCTCTCCTTCTTGGTCAGCTCCTGGAGCAACTCTGCACGCGAAACATCGTCGATCAGTCTCAAGAACTGCTGGTGCCTGGTGCCACCACGCGCGCGATCGATACAGGACGGACAGCTCACCGTATCTGTGGCCTACCCCCTGGCACCTGGCGGAGAAGTGGAGGGTCTCCTTGACGGTCATCTCGCCGGCGTGGACGTCGTTCTGGCTGATGTACGCCGCCGTCTTCTGCGGCACGAACTCGTCCAGGGCGTAGCCGTTGTACGTCACCTCCCCGCGCACCTTCAGAGTGGGGTCCAACTTGCCGGCCAGCGCCAGCAGAAGCGTCGTCTTGCCTGAAGACGGTGGGCCGAGCAGGAGTGTCATCCTGGAGCGAGGGAAAACATCAATTTGAATTCAGGCCTCATCATCATTGGTTAAAGGAAAAATATGGTCTGTGTGGGAGTAGGTACCTGGACGGCCTTACGACGCCTGAGACGTCCTTGAGAATGTGGAGGGTCTTGGTCTTGGCGAGGCTGACCCCGGCGAGCCCCAGCATGGCGTCCACCGTGTCCAGCGTCGCGTTCGCCAACGTCGGCAGCGCGCGGCTCCCGACGTGGCACTCCGCCTCCACGTTCAGGCTCTTGAACCTCACCTCCGCCGTCGGGATCACGATGCCCGCGCTGCCAAAACCAAAACACGACACGAACAACAATTAATCTCTAAGACGCATGCATGGTCACCACCCCGTGCACTGCACTCGCTCTCCTGCATGCCTTGAAACATCACACGCATATACTAGATGTAGTACATGTTGAGGTACGTACCGATCAATGCGCGCGCGGAGCTTCTTGAGGAAGCGCTCGTTGTCCTCGTCGGCGACCCGGAAGACGCTCTCCACGAAGGCCTGCCGCTGGGGGCCCTCCAGCATGCGCACGTCCACCTCCTCGTGCGCGAACCGCCGGCGCCCGGCCTGGGCCTCGGACCGCAGGATGCCCGTGCGCAGCCGCTCGAACGACGGCAGCCGCTCCAGCGCCGCCCACCGCAGCGCCTCCTCATCGTCGCTCTCCCCTGCCCCGCTCCGCCGCCGGGAGGACCCGCCGGAGAAGTAGACGCTCACGTCCGGGCTCACGCTCTGCAGGCTGCGGCTTATCATCTCCATGGCGCCCGTGCATGCGTGCACTGCCTCGGTCTCGGTTGGCTATCGTCGTTATTACTGCGGGTTCGCGTATATGTAATATGTTGTCGACATGGCACGCATTGACAGACAGCGTAACGCAAACGTACCAAAGCTTGTGCTTAGAAGATGCCGGCTACATCGGCCGGCAGGATTCGTCACCTTTGACGTGGATGGATTGCTCCATTCCCAGCTTGTTTTCGGGACATGGACGGATTAGGATATGCCAGCGTTCTGCAGGACAGCTCCGGTACGTACTGTCACACGCACATTGTGTGGCGTCGTGGAAGGATAGGTGGGGACATGGAGCGCTCGTTCTACACTAGTGGCGGCAGGATTCTTCGACGGGACCAAACCAAACGGGTGCGTGCATGAAAGCCAAATGGTGAAGGGCGGGCATCTTGGTGTCCCAGTCGCATATTGGTGCCACTCTGATTGGAGCTGGGCGTCGGCGTCGCCTCTGAAGCGTTCAATGATTTGGGCAAAAGGTGACATTTCCATTGCCTGGGCTAATTAGGCGACAAAAGGGGCATCAGACGGGCGGATGGAGTAACCTGGATTTATATCCCTCGCCTGGCCGGATGTGGGAGACTGGTTAAGTGCCACTGTAGTCGCTGCCACTTGCTACACATGATTACGATGTTAACTATGCACTGCTGGTAGGTGGATGCGAAAAGGTCCCAGCTGTGGTGAAATGAGAAAAGGTCCCATTTGTGATGAGCTCGGCCTCCTCGATGATAAGGTCCTTGGCTTGGTTGGAGCTAGCGTCGCGTCGGTTTTAATTTCTACCGGCCAGGCCGGACAAAAATGACAACATTGGTGACATAGCTGCCTACGGAAGTGCGGGCCAATACTATAGCTATAGCACCAATTGGTCAAAAGTGCCTTGGCAAATGCACTGACCGCAAAGAAAATCATGCATGAGAGCCAAAGTGTGAGCTTGGCCTCCTCGATGATCAGGTGCTTGGCTGGATTGGAGCTTCATGCATGAGAGCCAAAGTGTGAGCTTGGCCTCCTCGATGATCAGGTGCTTGGCTGGATTGGAGCTAGCATCGGGTTTTCTGCACAAGCGAAGCCGGGACAAATGACAACGTTATGATTCTCGCCGTTCTTCCCTGCAGCGTTATTACTGACATAGCTGCCTACGGATCAAAGGTATAGTATATATACGGGCACCGATTTGGTAAAAAAGGTACCTTGACAAGCGCAACAAAAATAAACATGCGGTGAGCTTGGCTGGATTGGAGCTTCATGCATGAGAGCCAAAGTGTGAGCTTGGCCTCCTCGATGATCAGGTGCTTGGCTGGATTGGAGCTAGCATCGGGTTTTCTGCACAAGCGAAGCCGGGACAAATGACAACGTTATGATTCTCGCCGTTCTTCCCTGCAGCGTTATTACTGACATAGCTGCCTACGGATCAAAGGTATAGTATATATACGGGCACCGATTTGGTAAAAAAGGTACCTTGACAAGCGCAACAAAAATAAACATGCGGTGAGCGTGGATCGAACACGCGACCTTCAGATCTTCAGTCTGACGCTCTCCCAACTGAGCTATCCCCGCTTGATGTTATTTTGTCACCCATAAAGCTCATATTTTTCTCTTAATTTTCGAGATTCGAGTGCTACAGAAAATGGACAGTGTTTGTAGAACTAATGAATTACTCTCAAGGGAAAGCATGAGGATTACACTTACATATATTTGGAATTACTTTGCGTATGACGGAATTTGGTCCAATGTACAAGAGGGCGCTTGTGACGTACAGGGATCGGACAACTTTTGCCGTACATGAAGTAGCCGTCTTTACATGGTATTACATAACCACTCCAATGTAGTATTCTGCTATGGACATTGTATGAAAATTTCAGAAGTGACAACTTTTACAGTGGCAAATGATAATTGTATATTTTTTACATGCATGACATATCAAAGTGCATACTCGTCCGAAACAAAATGCACAAATTGACAAGTTCTCGCATTCATAAATAGAGCATAGATGTTCCAGTACCGAATCACGATCTACACTCTAATACAAAAAAGATGCTACATCTGATTTTAGATTTAAGAGACACAAACACATCTAAAACATATTTGATAGGATAGTCAATCTATAAAAATTCCAAGAACAATAGAAAATGTGCAAACATATGCGGCCAAGATTTCTGTGCTTGATAAAGTATGGAGAAAAACTTGTTCAAAATATTACAAGATTTCTAGTATGCTGATTGAACTTTGGTTGTTTTTAGCATAAGGGGGTGATTTTAGTCTGCTAGAATGTTTGCAGCCTTTTTCAAGTTGGATCAAAAACATCTACAACAGAGCTTTTCTTTCCCCTCTCGCAAGGCGACTAGGGAAATCCTTCCTTTTCTCGATCTTCACCGGCGGGCCAGTGGATTTGTATCCCCTCCGCCTGCCGCTCCAGCGCCCGGTGGCGGGGAGGGAATTTTTGATGCCTCGGATCTGGCTAGTAGATAGTGTTGGGGAACACAGTATTTCAAAAAAATTCCTACGATCACGCAAGATCTATCTAGGAGATGTATAGCAACGACAGGGGAGAGTGTGTCTACGTACCCTTGTAGACAGAAAGCGGGAGCGTTTAATAACACGGTTGATGTAGTCGAATGTCTTTGCGATCCAACCGATCCAAGTACCGAACATACGGCACCTCCACAATCAGCACACGTTCAGCTCGGTGACGTCCCTCGAACTCTTGATCCAGTTGAGGCCGAGGGAGGGTTCCGTCAGCATGACGGCGTGGCGACGATGATGATGAAGTTTACCGGCGCAGGGCTTCGCCTAAGCACTACGAAGATATGACCGAGGTGTGTAACTGTGGAGGGGGGCACCGCACACGGCTAAGAGAAACTTTGGTGTGCCTTTGGGGTGCCCCCGTCCCACGTATATAAAGGGGGGAGGAGAGGTGGCCGGTCCTAGGGGGGCGCGCCATGGGGGGAGTCCTACTTGGACTCCTAGTCCAAGTAGGATTCGCCCCCCCCTTTCCTAGTCCAAGTAGGAGAAGAAGAGAAAGAGGAGAGAAGAGAAGGAAGGAGGGGGGCGCCGCCCCCTCCCCTTGTCCAATTTGGACTGGGCAAGGGGGGGCGCCACCTCTGGCCGGCCCTCTCTCTTCTCCACTAAGGCCCATTGTGTCCCATTAACTTCCGGGGGGGGGGGGGGGGGTAACCCCCGGTACTCTGAAACTTATCTGAAACGACCCGAACCATTCCGGTGTCCGAATGTAGCCTTCCAATATATGAATCTTTATGTCTCGACCATTTCAAGACTCCTCGTAATGTCCGTGATCTCATCCGGGACTCCGAACAAACTTCGGTTCATCAAAACACGAAACTCATAATACAAATCGTCATCGAACGTTAAGCGTGCGGACCCTATGGGTTCGAGATCTATGTAGACATGACCGAGACATATCTCCGGTCAATAACCAATAGAGGAACCTGGATGCTCATATTGGCTCCTACATATTCTACGAAGATCTTTATTGGTCAAACCACATAACAACATACGTTGTTCCCTTTGTCATCGGTATGTTGCTTGCCCGAGATTCGATCGTGGGTATCATCATACATAGTTCAATCTCGTCATCGGCAAGTCTCTTTAGTCGTTCCGTTATGCATCATCCCATGGCTAACTCATTAGACACATTGCTTGCAAGGCTCATAGTGATGTGCATTACCGAGAGGGCCCAGAGATACCTCTCCAATACACGGAGTGACAAATCCTAATCTCGATCTATGCCAACTCAACAAACACCATCGGAGACACCTGTAGAGCATCTTTATAATCACCCAATTACGTTGTGACATTTGATAGCACACTAAGTGTTCCTCCGGTATTCGGGAGTTGCATAATCTCATAGTCATAGGAACATGTATAAGTCATGAATAAAGCAATAGCAATAAACTAAACGATCATAGTGCTAAGCTAATGGATGGGTCTTGTCCATCACATCATTCTCTAATGATGTGATACTGTTCATCAAATGACAACACATGTCTATGGTTAGGAAACTTAACCATGTTTGATTAACGAGCTAGTCAAGTAGAGGCATACTAGGGACACTCTATTTTATCTATGTATTCACACATGTACTAAGTTTTCAGTTAATACAATCCTAGCATGAATAATAAACATTTATCATGATATAAGGAAATATAAATAACAACTTTATTATTGCCTCTAGGGCATATTTCCTGCAGTCTCCCACTTGCACTAGAGTCAATAATCTAGTTCACATCGTCATGTGATTTAACACCAATAGTTCACACATTTATGTGATTAGTTCACTGTCGGTGTCAAAACCGGCAGATCTCGGGGTAGGGGGTCCCGAGCTGTGGATTGAGGATCAATGGTAACAGGGACGATGAACACGGTGTTTTTACCCAGGTTCGGGCCCTCTCTATGGAGGTAAAACCCTACGTCCTGCTCTTGTTTATATCAATGGAGTATCAAGTACAGAGTTGATCTACCTCGAGATCATGTATTGTGGTCTATACCCTAGAGGTATGATGAGTAATGTCATAATGATCTAGCCTATATCTATCAACTAGCCTAGCCTCGGTTTATATAATGCACCAGAGGCCTAGGATAACAAGAGCCCTAGTCGAATGCGCCTGTGGGGAGGAGTCCTTGTCTTGATCACCAAGTCTTGTGGAATCTTCCTCGTGTATACATCGGTTGTCCGAACTGGCCCATGAGTATACGGCCATGGGGGTCCTCGGCCCAATCTAACTGATCGGGAGACGATGTGGTGAGTACCCCCTAGTCCAGGACACCGTCAGTAGCCCCCTGAACCGATCTTCAAGTTGGGGACGCTCCTTGATTCTTTCGAATTGTTCTTCATCTTCGGTTGTCAGTCTTGAAAACTGGTTCAACAAATCATCTCATATTCAATCTTGAGGATCGTCGAAGTGAATCCGGAGAGTTTATACGTCGGGTATCCGAGGAGCCCCTTTAAGTTATCGGCCTTTATCAATGCCTTGTTATTTTTTACGCCACACCTCGGGTTTGAAGTTGTTCCCATGCGGCGGTGTCCTCTTACATCTGAGCTCCAACACCGGACTGCATTCGAGATATCTTTTATAGCCGAGCACCAATGCCGGACTATATCCGAGGTGTCATAGATCACCTTGGCTTGAAGAAGTTTGAGGGAGGTTATCCAAGTTTAACGCTGAAAAGTTCTCTATGGAACGAGCCATTCGAATCCGAGCTTTATGCCGGACCACTTCCGAGCTCCAACGATGGTCAGCGTCCGAGGTGTTGTAAACTACCTCGGTCTTTTAAAATATTAAATGAATTCAGCCGAGCTTAATGCCGAAAATGCCCTCTATGGAGCCAGCCACTGGCGCTCGAGCTTTATGCCGGACTGCTTCCAAGGTGGTGCACCACCCCGACCGTGGGCTGATTTTTTGTGAATTTTTTTGATTGGGCAATTTATTCTCTGCCGAGATATATAGCCAGTATATATATATATATATATATATATATATATATATATATATATATATATATATATATATATATATATATATATGTCCAGTAGCCCTCAAGGTGTGTGTCGGTCTAAAACCCGAGATGCACCTGAAGGAAAACATAAAACTGTTGATCCTAGTAGCCACTAAGACTCAGGTCGATTTGCGAAATCGTCTTGAGGATCAACTCCTAGCTCGGCAGCATACGTAGGAATAGAAACACAGTGTAATATGTTAGAAATAGTGTCGACGGACAGGCCCTTGAGAAAGGGTTGTGAGAAGTCACCGTGATATATCAGCTTGATGCCAGATAAGTCCCAGATGGTACTTATTGTTGTCTGAAGACGCACTTGCCCATAGTTCGGTCATGCCGAACACTGAGCACTTTGAATTCTCTGCATTGAATAAGTAATGCAGTAGCCCCCGAGACACTGGTCGGGTGGCAACACCAGATCAGGGGATTGATGTGCCCCTTTAATATTTATAAATAATGAGCGCGAAGCCCAGTAGCCCCCGAGCCTTGATGTGGGCACGGGTGGCCGAATTAAGGATCAATATCCGTTTGACAGAAAATTTTGTTGTGTTTAACACAAACGTCTCAGAAAGAGAATAAAGATCTCTTAAAAGAGCTTAGGGCTGGTCGAAATCCAAGCTTGCCAAGGTAGGCCCCAAGGGGTTTTAAAAGATGGATTGCAGTAAATGGATTTTACTCGCAATTTTTATGTGTAATGATTCTATGTACCCAAGTAATTTACATCATTAATGCTCAGATCCGCATTGTACAAAACTTTATTAACCGACCATTGGCTTCAACCTCCTCGGCCAGTGGTCAGGGAGTGTTTGTCCTACTTTATAAAGCCTTTACAAGGGCCAAGGTTTACGACAAACAAGGCAATCTGGCCATATGGTTTTATAAACAAAGGTATGCGGAGAGAATGTTATATTACTGTTTGATGTAAGAAACATCTCCCAAAGAAAATAATCTCGCTATCGGTTCCTGTCTTTGGGTTGTCATGCCGACCATGATCATGAAACCTCAACTCCGATCGATGCGGGAGAAAAATATTGAGGATTTAGTTCAGGGAAAGTTCCCGAACTCTATGGTATTAAGGAACCAAAATTTTCACTTCCGTCGTTGCCGACCAATGTGATCCTTTAAGATTGCTAGCTTTCGGCTTCACTCAGTCTGAGGTACTAACTCGGATGACCCTGTATGACCCTGTAGTAACAATCACAGAGATGCTCCCTTTACCGCCTAGCCGAACAATCGGGAACGTAGGGGTAAGCATAGGAGCCAGGCAACCCAGCTTGGCCAAAATCTTAAGTCAAATTGATGCATATTTATGGCTTTATAATGATGATTATGGAAGGCAACCCTTGTATATTAAATACAAATGACGATGATATGTTTATTTTGACTCCATTGCGATCGTTTATTAGTTGAAAGTGGCCCATCGTTGGCTTCTACGCCTTTGTAGATACTATGCATGGTTTCTCTGTGATAACAAGGCAACCCTTAGCCGACATCTCGGTGCCCAAAGGCGGTTGTGTTAGCGGAAACGAGGCAATCAGATATGCGGGCTTTATAACTTTCACTTAGTCATAGGAGCTTTAAACTGGGGAAGCTAGCTACGAGCCCCCGGTTAGTGTTCGATGATAGCCGAGGTCAAGCCGTAAACACTTCGGCCAATGTTATGAACGGACTGTCATTTAACATAGTAATCGGATCGCTAACCAATTTACGCTTATTGTGACAGTCAGTTTTCGGCTTTCTCCACTGAGGTGCTTAACCATGCGAGCTGGAAGCACAATCGCAGTGGTTCTCTCTTTGCACACCTAGCCGAACAAAGAGGAACGTAGGAGGCAAGCACAGGAGTCGGGCAACCCAACTATTGACCGAAGACACAATTCGAAACTGATGCATATGTAGCAATATCCGAGAATGTTTTTGCCGAATCTTTAAAGGTGTCTGGCGTTGCACTGCGAGACTTATGCTGGAAACTCATAAATGTTTAAAAGTGCCATAGGCTTGGAAAACCAAAAAACCTCAGTAAAAACTTGACGTCCGAACTTGATCAAGCGTTCGGTGCCAATCCGAAAATTGGTCTTAGAAAAAAAATGTGCTTCTGTCGTGCTTTAACATGACACATCCGATCTCAAGACTTCAAGCGGGTCAGCCTACGGCTTCAAGCTCCTTATCCTGAAGGCGGAGTGCTTCACCGAGGCCAGTTTAGCGAACTAAACTCGAGCGGCTTTAGAGAGAAGCTAGGCTATCTGGCTATTGACCATGCACTCGAGTCAAAAAAGAAGCTGTAGAAAAGACTTTGCAACGACCAAGAAGAAAACACATTTACTATAAAACAGCTCATATAAATTTTAAGAGCCCCCAGTAAACTTGGGTAAAAGAATTTTATGTATAATGATTGTATGTACCGAAGTACTTATATCATATCGGTGTTCACCCGAACTTTAAACGCGTCTTAACCGACCGTCGACTTCTCCCTCTTCGGTCAAGGGCCGAAAAGTGTTATGTACTCCACCTATCAAGAATATCGACGATGTTTCCGATAACTAGACAATTAGGCCATAAGGCTGTAATAGACAAAGCGCGTTCAGGGAACTTATGCTATATTACTGACGAAGTGTAAGAAGCATCTTCGAAGAAAATAGTACCCCCACCGATACCTTTCTTCGGTTGCTCATTGTTACTATGGTACTTGTGCAATAGATTTTTTATACTCATGAGTTCCGTTGTGTGCCGACCATGATTGGAAACAGTAAGAGCGCTAGCTTTCGGCTTCACCCAGTCTGAGGTACTAACTCGGATGACCCGGTAGTAACAATCACAGAGGTGCTCCCTTTACCGCCTAGTCGAACAATCGGGAATGTAGGGGTAAGCACAGGAGCCAGGCAACCCAGCTTGCGAAACACTTAAATCAACATGGTGCATATTGTGGCGTAATACACAAACAAGGAACGAAGCCATACAAGTATAATCATATGCAAGAGGAAAGGCTTCATAAAGGAAGCCCCTAAATAAACGGGGTATTTGAATTTGTGTGTCACAAACAAAGTTTTGGCAAGGAATTTTGTCACAAACAACTTTTTGCCAAAAAGTATAATGCTTGGTCGAACCGAACAAAATTTAAAACTGAAAGTTTTTTAGTATGAAAGCGACTTAGCTGGTTAATGTGCTCGGTGTTGATGACACGATTTGGGCTTGTGGCGAGACGAAGACGCCCATTGATCTGTGACAGATCCGACAAGGTTCGCAGTCCTCGGCATGGCTGAGGTCCCAGCCTCCAAGCCCGAGGTGTCCGAGCAAGGAGTTCAGCACTCCGAGGTAGTGACACGGCTCGGCCAATGCAGGCCGGAAGAGTGACACTGAAGTCCCCGACGTGGTTTAATGAAGTGATGACGAAGCCATCGGTTCAGCCAAGGTGACAGCGCTGCCCAATCCGGATCATTTACCTGTGCACAGAAGATAGTGCAAGCCAGAGATAACAGTAATAAAAAAGGTTGCATGATTAATTATTCAGGCAAAGTGAGTAATAAAAGAAATATGGCCCGTGCGCCAAACACCCGACGAGGTAGGACCCTCTTGATGATGTCGAAGTCCCCGAGGCAACCGAACATGTTGGTATGGCAATTCAACCAATAAGATGATCATGCGAGCCGATTTATGCCAATTGGGACGATGACGTTGGCTTGCCGAAGTGACCGCGTGACACGGTCGAAGTCGATCACCTATACACATAAAATAGTGTGATCCAAAATTAATAATATAAATATATATAAAATCCTTGTGTAATTGATTTTCGCAAAAATAATTTATTTAAAGATATGCGGCCTGACGCCGAAGTCAATGTCGATGCAGAGCGTCGGCATGATGCGGTAAAGGCGTGGCAAAAAGCCAAATTCACAGGTCGGTCCGAGCTCCCGATGCAGCGTTCGCCGAACTATGTACGAAAACTGACGGAACCACCAAGCGACCGTCGTTAATGCGGCCACCATTTGATAGACCTGTGTACATATGATGGAACAAATCAGAGTAATAATTTCTTGGAAAAATAAACCAAACAAACAAAAATTGCTAGGATTAATAGCACCTGGTTTATTTGTTGTAGTAGTCCGAAGAAAGGTTACTCCCAAAATTGGGACTCGATCCGCACACCCATTGCCTGATGGGTGATGAAGAGACGGCATGGCAATGCTGGCAAAGATTGTCTCACTGAGGCAAAGCCCCCGGTCCAGCTAACGTAACGAAGCTGGTCGGCTGGTGACGCCGAAGTCTACGGAGTAGGTTGACGAAGAAATAACAGAGCCCCCGGTCCAGCCGAGGTGTCGAAGTAGGTCGGCGTGATGGGCATCGGCTTGAAGAAGCAATAGTGCAATCGTGACGATGCAGGTCGTAGCTCGTGACATGGTCAATGCCGGCTTGATGAAGTGACCGTGCGGCGATGTTGGTGTGCCCGCTCTGTGTAGTCCATGGGGAGACGATGTTGGTGATGATTTATCCTTCGCGATGCTGAACTCTTGTTCAACTCGCAGAGATGATGATCCGAAGAAGTTGAGCTCGGCTCAACAAAGCGACGACGTATCTAGCGCAGGTCGGCAGCCGTAGAGCAACGTTGTCGGGCTGGTTTAACACCAACGCGATGGTGAAGATCATATTGGAAAAGACTTTAAATTTAACGGGGTGTGTTTGGGAACAAAACACAATACCCCATACAAAACTTCCTTCAAAAAGGATGTCCGAAATCCGGTTCATAAAAGAATGAACTCGGGTCGGATTCGTTCTCGCGCAGAAAATAGATCTGAAAAGTGATGCACTAATCAGAAGGTTCCCGAAGTTTGGACGGTCGGATCGAGCTGAAATTTTAAGGGGTGATAGATATGGGAATTCCGTAGCATATGAACGGTTGGATCTCCAAAGGACCTCCGAGCTGGGCTCTGGTGATCACGCCCTAAACTCGTCCAAATTCCCGTCCAGATTTGACAGGGCTCCGGTATATCATAGATTGCCAGAGATTCCTCCATCGGAACTCAATGAAATTTTCCAGAGTTGTTGTAGACTCAATTCCGCGCAATTCCACCGAAGCAATCGCTAAAACGATACTCAAGGAGGCGGTGGAGGCTGATACAAGTTTGCTGTTCAGAAAAAACAACACGGTCACCCGAGGGTAATGTTGACGTTGAGCCCCCGAGCTCCATGGGTGATTCCTCCATGACCTTGATAGTGATTGGAGTTCATGTTGATGCAGGACCTCATCCGAACATGACGATCGGAGGTAGGGCACAGTCCTCGGTCAAGCCAAGGTGACCAGTCGAGTGGGCGACGAAGATACCGACGTCGCAGATGATCTGCAGTCGAGCCATTGATCCTTTACCGATCACACAGCGGGACTCTCAATGAAAGCATCATTGTCGGAGTCAAAACCGGCAGATCTCGGGGTAGGGGGGTCCCGAGCTATGGATTGAGGATCAATGATAACAGGGACGATGAACACAGTGTTTTTACCCAGGTTCGGGCCCTCTCTATGGAGGTAAAACCCAACGTCCTGATCTTGTTTATATCAATGGAGTATCAAGTACAGAGTTGATCTACCTCGAGATCATGTATTGTGGTCTAAACCCTAGAGGTATGATGAGTAATGTCATAATGATCTACCCTATATCTATCAACTAGCCTAGCCTCGGTTTATATAATGCACCAAAGGCGTAGGATAACAAGAGCCCTAGTCGAATATCTCTGTGGGGAGGAGTCCTTATCTTGATCACCAAGTCTTGTGAAATCTTTCTCGTGTACACATCGATTGTCCGAACTGGCCCATGAGTATACGGCCATGGGGGTCCTCGGCCCAATCTAACCGATCGGGAGACGATGTGGTGAGTACCCCCTAGTCCAGGACACCGTCATTCACATCTCCATGTGACTTAATACCCAAAGGGTTTACTATAGTTAATAATCTGGTTCACATCGCTATGTGATTAACAACCAAAGAGTGATCATGTTTTGCTTGTGAGAGAAGTTTAGTCAACGGGTCAGCCACATTCAGACTCGTATGTATTTTGCAAATTTTCTATGTCTACAATGCTTTGCACGGAGCTACTCTAGCTAATCGCTCCCACTTTCAATATGTATCTAGATTGAGACTTAGAGTCATCCGGATCAGTGTCAAAGCTTGCATCGACGTAACCCTTTACGACGAACATTTTGTCACCTCCATAACCGAGAAACATGTCCTTATTCCACTAAGGATAATTTTGACCGTTGTCCAGTGATCCACTCCTGGATCACTATTGTACCCTCTTGCAAAACTCATGGTGAGATACACAATAGGTCTGGTACACAACATAGCATACTTTATAGAACCTATGACTGAGGCATAGAGAATGACTTTTCATTCTCTTTTTATTTTCTGCCGTGGTTGGTTTTTGAGTATTTACTCAACTTCACACCTTACAACTCAGGCAAGAACTCCTTATTTGACTGATCCATTTTGAACTCCTCCAAAATCTTATCAAGGTATGTACTCATCAAAAGTCTTATCAAGTGTCTTGATCTATCTTTATAGATCTTGATGCCCAATATGTAAGTAGCTTCACTGAGGTCTTTCATTGAATTTTTTTATTCAAGTATCCTTTTATGCTGTCCAGAAATTCTGTAATATTTCCAATCAACAATGTGTCATCCACATATAATATCAGAAATGATACAGAGCTCCCACTCACTTTCTTGTAAATACAGGCTTCTCCAAAAGTCTGTATAAAACCATATGCTTTGATCACACTATCAAAGCGTACATTCCAACTCCGAGATGCTTGCACTAGTCCATAAATGGATCACTGGAGCTTACACACTTTGTTAGCACCTTTCGGATTGTCAAAAACTTCTGGTTGCATCATATACAAATCTTCTTTAAGAAATCCATTAAGGAATGCAGTTTTGACATCCATTTGCCAAATTTCATAAAATGCGGCAATTGCTAACATGATTCAGACAAACTTTAAGCATAGATACGAGTGAGAAACTCTCATCATAGTCAACACTACTATCAGCGTCCGCCTTCCTCTTCAAGATCCATTTAATCTCAATGGCTCGCCGACCATCGGGCAAGTCAATCAAACTCCATACTTTGTTCTCATACATGGTTCCCATCTCAGATTTCATGGCCTCAAGCCATTTCACAGAATCTGGGCTCATCATCGCTTCCTCATAGTTCGTAGGTTCGTCATGGTTTAGTAACATGACTTACAGAAAGGATTACTGTACCAATCTGTTGTAGACCATACTCTGGTTGACCTACGAGGTTCGGTAGTAACTTTATCTGAAGTTTCATGATCATCATCATTAGCTTCCTCACTAAGTGGTGTAGGGATCACTGAACTGATTTCTGTGATGAACTACTTTCCAATTCGGGAGAAGGTACAACTACCTCATCAAGTTCTACTTTCCTCCCACTCACTTCTTTCGAGAGAAACTCCTTCTCTAGAAAGTGTCCATTCTTAGCAACAAAGATCTTGCCTTCGGATCTGTGATAGAAGGTGTACCCAACAGTTTCTTTTGGGTATCCTATGAAGACGTACTTCTCTGATTCGGGTTTGAGCTTATCAGGCTGAAGCTTTTTCATATAAGCATCACAACCTCAAACTTTAAGAAACAACAGCTTAGGTTTCTTGCCAAACCATAGTTCATACAGTGTCGTCTCAACGGATTTAGATGGTGCCCTATTTAACGTGAATGCAGTTGTCTCTAATGCATAACCCCAAAACGATAGTGGTAAATCGGTAAGAGACATCATAGATCGCACCATATCCAATAAAGTACGGTTATGATGTTCGGACACACCATTACGCTGTGGTGTTCCAGGTGGCGTGAGTTGCGAAACTATTTCACATTGTTTCAAATGAAGACCAAACTCGTAACTCAAATATTCGCCTCCGCGATCAGATCATAGAAATTTTATTTTCTTGTTACGATGGATTTCCACTTCACTCTAAAATTCTTTAAAATTTTCAAATGTTTCAGACTTATGTTTCATTAAGTAGATATACCCATATATGCTCAAATCATCTATGAAGGTCAGAATAATGATACCCGCCGCGAGCCTCAACACTCATTGGACCGCATACATCGGTATGTATTATTTCCAATAAGTTAGTGGCTCGCTCCATTGTTCCGGGGAACGGAGTCTTAGTCATCTTGCCCATGAGGCATGGTTCGCAAGCATCAAGTGATTCATAATCAAGTGATTCCAAAAGCCCATCAGCATGGAGTTTCTTCATGCTCTTTACACCAATATGACCTAAACGGCAGTGCCACTAGTATGTTGCACTATCATTATCAACTTTGCATATTTTGGCATCAATATTATGAATATGTGTATCACTACGATCGAGATTTAATAAACCATTCACCTTGTGTGTATGACCATAAAATGTTTTATTCATGTAAATAGAATAACAATTATTCTTTGACTTAAATGAATAACTGTATTGCAATAAACATGATCCAATCATATTATGCTCAACGCAAACACCAAGTAACATTTATTTTAGGTTCAACACTAATCCTGAAGGTAAAGGGAGTGTGCGATGGTGATCTTATCAACCTTGGAATCACTTCCAACACACACTGTCACCTCGCCCTCAACTAGTCTCTGTTCATTTTGTAACTCTTGTTTCAAGTTACTAATCATAGCAACTGAACCCGTATCAAATACCCAGGGGCTACTATGAAGACTAGTAAAGTACACATCAATAACATGCATATCATATATACTTCTGTTCACTTTGCCATCCTTCTTATCCGTCAAGTATTTGGGGCAGCTCCGCTTTCAGTGACCATTTCCTTTGCAGTACAAGCACTCAGTTTAAGGCTTGGGTCTAAGCTTTGGGCTTCTTCATGGGAGTGGCAACTTGCTTGCCATTCTTATTGAAGTTCCCTTTCCTTCCCTTGCCCTTTTACTTGAAACTAGTGGTCTTGTCAACCATCAACACTTGATGCTTTTCTTGATTTCTATCTTCGCCGATTTTAGCATCCCGAAGAGCTCAGGGAATCGTTTTTTGTCAACCCTTGCATATTATAGTTCATTACGAAGTTCCAGTAACTTGGTGATAGTGACTAGAGAACTTTGTCAATCACTATCTTATCTGGAAGATTAACTCCCACTTGATTCAAGTGATTGTAGTACTCGGAGATTCTGAGCACATGCTCACTGGTTGAGCTATTCTCCTCCATCTTATTGGCAAAATACTTGTCAGAGGTCTCATACCTCTCAACTCGGGCATGAGTCTAAAATACCAATTTCAGCTCTTGGAACATCTTATATGTGATACATCTCCATCATACTACTTTTCCAAAAACTTTTGAGCATGTTTTGGACTCTAACTTGCATGATTTGAATGGAACTAACCTGGACTGACCCTGTTTTCAGCATAATTGCCATGGTGTTATTTTTGTGCAGAAATAAAAGTTCTTGGAATGACATGAAACTCCACGGAGAATATTTTTGGAATATATAAAAAAATACTGGCGAAAGAATCAATGTCAGGGTGCCCACACCCTGTCCACGAGGGTGGGGGCGCGCCCCCTGTCTTGTGGGCCCCCTGAGGCTCCACCGACCTCAACTCCAACTCTATATATTCACGTTCGGGGAGAAAAAAATGGAGAGAAGGATTCATCGCGTTTTACGATACGGAGCCGCAGTCAAGCCCTAATCTCTCTCGGGAGGGCTGATCTGGAGTCCGTTCGGGGCTCTGGAGAGGGGAATCCGTCGCCATCGTCCTCATCAACCTTCCTCCATCACCAATTTCATGACGCTCACCGCCGTGCGTGAGTAATTCCATCGTAGGCTTGCTGGACAGTGATGGGTTGGATGAGATTTATCATGTAATCGAGTTAGTTTTGTCAGGGTTTGATCCCTAGTATCCATTATGTTCTGAGATTGATGTTGCTATGACTCTGCTATGCTTAATGCTTGTCACTAGGGCCCGAGTGCCATGATTTCAAATCTGAACCTATTATGTTTTCATGAATACATGTGAGTTCTTGATCCTATTTTGCAAGTCAATAGTCACCTACTATGTGTTATGATCCGGTAAAAAGTGACAATAATCGGGACCACTCCCAGTGATGACCGTAGTTTGAGGAGTTCATGTATTCACTAAGTGTTAATGCTTTGTTCCGGTACTCTATTAAAAGGAGGCCTTAATATCCCTTAGTTTCCAATAGGACCCCGCTGCCACGGGAGGGTAGGACAAAAGATGTCATGCAAGTTCTTTTCCATAAGCACGTATGACTATATTCGGAATACATGCCTACATTACATTGATGAACTGGAGCTAGTTCTGTGTCACCCTATGTTATTACTATTGCATGAGGAATCACATCCGACATAATTATCCATCACTGATCCAATGCACACGAGCTTTTCACATATTGATCTTTGCTTAGTTACTTTTCCGTTACCACTGTTACAATTACTACAAAACCAATACTATTACTATTACCTTTGCCACCGTTACCGTTACTTCCATATTACTTTGCTACTAAATACTTTGCTGCAGATATTAAGTCTTTCAGGTGCGGTCGAATTTACAACTCAACTGTTAATACTTGAGAATATTCTTTGGCTCCCCTTGTGTCAAATAAATAAATTTGGATTGAATACTCTACCCTCGAAAACTGTTGCAATCCCCTATACTTGTGGGTTATCAAGACTATTTTCTGGCGCCGTTTCCAGGGAGCATAGCTCTTTTCTTTGAGTCACTTGGGATTTATATCTGTTGATCGCTATGAGGAACTTGAAAGATTAAAGAACCAAGATTTTTCCCTCAACTACGGGGGGAGGTAAGGAACTACCATCTAGCTATGCACTTGATTCACCTTCTATTTTGAGTAAACTTGCGACACCTACATCTGCTATTTATTTTGATATGTCGCATGTTATTGATGATGCCACTTCTGCTTTGCATGATGCTTATGATGAAACTACTTCTATGCTTGATAATATTGTGCCACTAGGTGAATTTCTTGATAAACAACTTGCCAGGGTTAGAGAGAATGAAAATATTGAAACTGATAATATTGATGAAAGTGATGATGAAGACTCTCCCCGCAGATATGAATTGCCTGTTGTGCCTGAAGATTATGTTATGGATGAAGAAACTGCTAGAGACTTTTTAGCTTGCAATGATAGATATGATCTTAAGAAATTGTTAGCTAAGCTGAAAGAAAAATCTTTGAATGCGACAATGAAATATGACCCTGCTTTTGCTACTTCACCTATCTGTATTTCTGATAAGGATTATGATTTCTCTGTCGATCCTGAGTTAATTACTTTGGTTGAATCTGATCCTTTTTATGGCTACGAATCTGAAACTGATGTGGCACATCTCACTAAATTAAATGATATAGCCATCCTGTTCACTAATGATGAGAAAACTCTCTATTACTTTATCCTTAAATTGTTTCCGTTCTCATTAAAGGGTGATACTAAAACATGGTTTAATTCTCTTGATCCTGGTTGTGTGCGTACTCCCCAGGATATGATTTATTACTTCTCTGCTAAATATTTCCCCGCTCATAAGAAACAAGCTGCCTTAAGGGAAATACATAATTTTGTGCAAATTGAAGAAGAGAGTCTCCCACAAGCTTGGGGGAGGCTTCTCTAATTACTTAATGCTTTGCCTGATCATCCTCTCAAGAAAAATGGAATACTTGATATCTTTTATAATGGACTAACTGATGCTTCCACAGACCACCTGGATAGTTGTGCTGGTTGTGTTTTCAGGGAAAGAACTGTTGATCAAGCTGAATTCCTATTGAACAATATGTTGAGTAATGAAAATGATTGGACACTTCCTAAACCAACTCCTAAGCCAACTCCGAAGAAAAGAGGTATTCTATTTCTCAATCCTGAAGATATGCAAGAGGCAAAGAAATCTATGAAAGAAAAGGGTATTAAAGCTGAAGATGTTAAGAATTTACCACCTATTGAAGAGATACATGGTCTTGATAACCCGACAAAGGTACTAAAGGTAAATTCTCTCTATAGATTTGATGAAGGTGATATTCCTCATTATAAGTCTGCTAGCCAATGCTTAGATGAGTTTGATAATTTTATTGTTAAACAAGAAAACTTCAATGCTTATGTTGGTAGACAAATGAAACGTAATGCTTATATGATTGAACACTTGAGTGATTATATGTCTAGAGTTAAAGGTGAACTTAAACTTATTAGTAAACATGCTTCTTTGGTTACCACTCAAGTAGAACAAGTGCTTAAAGCTCAGAATGACTTGCTCAATGAATTAGATAATAAGAAAAATAAAAATGTTGTTAGAGTTGTGACTAGAGGGGGTAAAATGACTCAGGAACCTTTGTATCCCGAGGGCCACCCTAAGAGAATTAAACAAGATTCTCAGAGAACTAATGTTGATGCACCTAGTTCTTCTAAGAAGAAGAAAAAGAAAAATGATAGGACTTTGCATGCTTCTAGTGAACCTGTTGTTGACACACCTGAGAATCCCAATGATATTTCTATTTCTGATGCCGAAACACAATCTGGTAATGAACATGAACCTAGTGATAATGTTAATGATGATGTTCATGTTGATGCTCAACCTAGCAAGAACAACGATGTAGAGATTGAACTTGATGTTGATCTTGATAACCCACAATCAAAGAATCAATGTTATGATAAGAGAGACTTTGTTGCTAGGAAGCACAGTAAAGAAAGAGAACCATGGGTTCAGAAACCCATGCCTTTTCCTCCTAAACCATCCAAGAAAAAGGATGATGAGGATTTTGAGTGCTTTGCTGAAATGATTAGACCTTCTTTTTGCGTATGTGTTTCACTGGTGTGCTTAAAATGAATCCTTATGCTAAGTACATGAAAGATATTGTTACAAATAAAAGAAAGATACCTAAATCTGAAATTTCCACCATGCTTGCTAATTATACTTTTAAGGGTGGAATACCAAAGAAATTGGGAGATCCAGGAGTACCAACTATACCATGCTCCATTAAAAGAAACTATGTTAAAACTGCTTTATGTAATCTTGGAGCCGGTGTTAGTGTTATGCATCTCTCTTTATATCGTAGACTTGATTTGAATAAGTTGACACCTACTGAAATATATTTGCAAATGGCTGATAAATCAACTGCTATACCTATCGGTATTTGTGAGGATGTGCCTGTTGTGGTTGCAAACGTTACCATTTTAACAGACTTTATTATTCTTGATATTCCTGAGGACGATAGTATGTCTATTATTCTTGGTAGACCCTTTTTTAATACTGTAGGGGCTGTTATTGATTGCAACAAAGGCAATGTCACTTTTCATGTTAATGGTAATGAGCATATGGTACACTTTCCGAGGAAACAACCTCAAGTCCACATTATTAATTCTATTGGAAAAACTTCAACGATTAATATTGGAGGTTTTGAATTTCCTCTGCCTACTATCAAGAAGAAATATGATATTCTTATTGTTGGGGACATGCATATCCCCGTTGAGGTAACCTAGTGTTATTCGAAAATTCTCCGGTTTCATGTGATTCGGAAAGAGTTTGTTAACAAGACTTGATCAACCTTGTTAGTGGATTACTTTTGATGAGCATGAGATGGATGAAGTTAGAAAGCACAACTCTCTATACCCTCTTTTTACTTTCTGTAATTTAGTTTAAATAAAGCAAAAATAGTATTTTCTGTCAATTTTCTGAATTATCCTTGCAATTAAAAATACCCCCAAAATAAAAGTTCTCCAAATGTCCTAAAAAATTTATATGATTTTTTCTAGAATATTTAAGAATTATTGGCACCCAGAACACACCAGGGGGACCCACCACCTGGCCACGAGGGTCCAGGGCGTGCCCACCCACCGGGGCATGCCCCCTACCTCATGGACCCCATGTGGGCCCCCTCCACTTATCCTTGCACCCACACACTTCTTCTTCCTCCAGAAAAAAATCCTCCCACAACTCAAACCCGAGTTTTAGCTCATCTTGCTGCCATTTTTGATCTCCTTGCTCAAAGCCCCATTCACAAAACTGCTTTGGGGGATTGTTCTTCGGTATGTGACTCCTCCAATGGTCCAATTAGTTTTTGTTCTAGTGCTTTATTTATTGCAAATTTTTGCTGCTTAGGTGACCCTGTTCTTGAGCTTGAATGTCAAATTTATGTGGTCAAAAGTAGTTTTAATGCATGATATGGTCTCTAGGAACTTATGGGAGTAGTTGCTATCAATCTTGTTGAGTTTGATTCACTTTTATTTTGAGTCACTAAAAATTTCAGAAATTTTTCAGAGAAAGAAAATGATGAAGAGATTGTTGAGGGGCTCTTCGAGCCGAAGCTCGAAGGATAAGAAAAGTGAAGAGAATAATAAGCCCAAATATAATCTCCCTCGCACTGCGGAGGTTCGGCCGTGCGAATGTCCTTGTGATGAGTTCTTGAGAGCAGACGAGATTTATGATGATTTTTATTATTTGGCTGGGAATGCAGGCCTCATCGACTTCCTTCGCGACCAGCGCGAACAATATCTCCTCATCACTAATATTTTTGTGCAAATTTTTTACTTTCATGATAAGAAATCACCACCTTCAGTGGAATTTCATTTATATGATGAGGTTAAGGAGATGTCACTTTATGATTTTTGTTGGGTCTGTAAGATACCCTTTGAGGGCAGCATAGAGGAACCACATCGTAATGATGTGGAGGGGTTTATTGATACAATTGCTGTAGGGGAAACGAGGAAAGTTTCTGATGCAAGAATTACTAGCATACATTTTCCTGTTCTACGTTATTTTGCAATATTTGCTAGTAGATGCTTAATTGGACGCGGGAACAGTGGAAATCTCAGTGCCCCTGATATTGTTATTTTGCGCCATGCTTTGTTTCATGATACAACTTTCAGTCTAGGCGCTATTGTTGCTAAACGGTTAAATCTGAACTGTACAAAGGGCCTCATCTTTGGAGGCATCTTTGCTTCACGCCTTGCTGCACTCTTTAGGATACCTGTTAGGCATTATGTGAAAGAGGAAAAGTTGCTGCCCCCTATTTTTCTTGATTATAAGAGTATGGTAGCACATGATTTCATTGTTAAGGATAAAAAGAAGATGCTTAAGTATAGATTGATATTTGATAAAAACTACTATGAGATTATTACCTTGCATGCACCCTCTTTGTTTAACATATTTTCAGGCATGTACCTCGTTTTGCCGGAGGCCATTCATGCCTGCCGAAGCCTGACATCAGCTCCAGAGCCCGAGCCGGAGCTACCCCTTGATCCTTATCGACAGTCTATTTATCAATGGGATCCGGAGGAGATTGCCAACCAGTGGCACCCAGAGGACACTCCTCCATACACCGGAGAGGGCAGCTTTGAGCCATGGCCATAAACCAACTTAGGCCAACAGCTTAAGCTTGGGGGAGTACATATTCCTCATTGACATTACATTCATGTACACACACACATGCCACTTGTCGGTGCTCATACTTTTTCATTGTAATATCCATGCTAGTTTATTTTCTTTTCCAGGATTCTTCTTGTGTATTTGAAAAACCTTAAGAAAAACAAAAAAATTGGTTGTAATTTTTAGCTAGTTTACTTTCCATGCTTGTAGTAGTAGTAATTGAAAAGAAAACCCCAAAAGATTTCTCATTCTTCTTTTGCTTGTTGGGAGCTTTCCCATGTAAATAGTTTTGTTTCTTTTCTTTTCTTTGGGGATCGAGAGGAGAAGACCATGATGAAAATGTTGAGTGCCTCTCATATGCATTATTGTTGATCCAACAGAGAGCCCACATTACCTTGTCTTCTCCCTTGAATTGAATGCTTGCAGATTCCAGATTAGTCCAATGCACGTGCACTATTATTATTATCCACATTGTTCGGTTGTGCAAGTGAAAGGAAATAATGACAATATATGATGGACTGATTGAGATGAGAAAAGCTGGTATGAACTCGGCCGATCTTGTTTTTGTAAATATGATTAGTTCATCGTTCCTGATCCAGCCTATTATGAATGAAACATGTTTGCAATGAAAATTAGAGATTATAGTTGCTCATGCCATGCTTAATTAGCTAGGAGTTTATAATGGTTTACCTCGCATGCCAACATGCTATTAAAATGGTTGTGATGTGGTATGATAGGGTGGTATCCTCCTTTGAATGATTCGAGTGGCTTGACTTGGCACATGTTCACGCATGTAGTTGAAACAAAGTCAACATAGCCTCCACAATATTTATGTTCATGGTGAATTATATCCTACTCATGCTTGCACTCAGTGTTGATTAATTTTAATGCATGTTCATGACTGTTGTCGCTCTCTAGCTGGTCGCTTCCCTGTCTCTTTCTAGCCTTCACTTGTACTAAGCGGGAATACTTCTTGTGCATCCACTTCCATAAACCCCAAAAGTTATTCCATATGAGTCCACCATACCTTCCTATATGCGGTATCTACCTGCCATTCCAAGTAAATTTGTATGTGCCAAACTCTAAACCTTCAAATGAAATTCAGTTTTGTATGCTCAAATAGCTCATGTATCAACTAGGGCTGTCTATATCTTCCATGCTAGGTGGGTTATTCTCAAGAGGAGTGGACTCCTCTCCTCACTCACCAGAAAATGGCTAGTAATTGGGATGCCCAGTCCAATGCTTAAATTAAAATAATTGCAAACAAAACTCCCCCAGGATTGTTGTTAGTTGGAGGCACCTGTTGTTTCGGACAAGCCATGGATTGATGTTTGTTGGTGGTGGGGGAATACAAACTTTACCATTCTGTTTGGGAACCGCCTATAATGTGTGTAGCATGGAAGATATCGAGATCTCTCGGCTGTTATGTTGACAATGAAAGTATACCACTCAAAATATTGTTCATCTATATTTCAAAATTGAGCTCTAGCACCTCTACAAATCTCTGCTTCCCTCTGCGAAGGGCCTATCTATTTACTTTTATGTTGAGTCATCACCCTCTTATTAAAAAGCACCAGTTGGAGAGCACCGCTGTCATTTGCATGTATTACTATTAGTTTACATTGAGTATGACTGTGACTAGATCTCTTTTACCATGAATTACAATGTTTAGTCAGTCCTTGATCTTCAGAGGTGCTCTGCATTTATGTTTTGCGGTCTCAGAAAGGGCTAGCGAGATACCATCTTGTTATATCATATTATGATTGTTTTGAGAAAGTGTTGTCATCCGAGATGTACTATTATTGCTCGCTAGTTGATTATGCCATTGATATGAGTAAACATGAGACCTAAATATTATTGTGAATATGGTTAGTTCATAATCTTTGCTGAAAACTTGAATGCTAGCTTTACATATTTACAACAACAAGATCAAACAAAGTTTGTAAAAGTTTTTCTTTATCACTTTCAATTTGTCAACTGAATTGCTTGAGGACAAGCAAAGGTTTAAGCTTGGGGGAGTTGATACGTCTCCATCGTATCTACTTTTCCAAACACTTTTGACCTTCTTTTGGACTCTAACTTGCTTGATTTGAATGGAACTAACCCGGACTAACGCTGTTTTCAGCAAAATTGCCATGGTGTTATTTTTGTGCAGAAATAAAAGTTCTCAGAATGACCTGAAACTTCACGGAGAATATTTTTGGAATATATAAAAAAATATTGGCGAAAGAATCAACGTCAGGGGGCCCACACCCTGTCCACGAGGGTGGGGGGCGCGCCCACCCCCTTGGGGCTCACCCCCTGTCTCATGGGCCCCCTGAGGCTCCACCAACCTCAACTCCAACTCTATATATTCACGTTCAGGGAGAAAAAAATCAGAGAGAAGGATTCATTGCGTTTTACGATATGGAGCCGCCGCCAAGCCCTAATCTCTCTCGGGAGGGCTGATTGATAACCCACAAGTATAGGGGATCACAACAGTTTTCGAGGGTAGAGTATCAACCCAAATTCATTGATTCTACACAAGGGGAGCCAAAGAATATTCTCAAGTATTAACAGTTGAGTTGTCAATTCAACCGCACCTGAAAGACTTAATATCTGCAGCAAAGTATTTAGTAGCAAAGTAATATGGAAGTAACGGTAACGGTGGCAAAAGTAACAGTATTGGTTTGTAGTGATTGTGACAGTGGCAACGGAAAAGTAACTAAGCAAAGATAAATATGTGAAAAGCTCATAGGCATTGGACCAGTGATGGATAATTATGTCGGATGCGATTCCTCATGGAACGGTTATAACCTAGGGTGACACAGAACTAGCTCAAGTTCATCAATGTAATGTAGGCTGATACGTCCATTTTGCATCATGCTTTTATATCGATATTTATTGCATTGTGGGCTGTTATTACACATTATGTCACAATACTTATGCCTATTGTCTCTTATTTTACAAGGTTTACATGAAGAGGGAGAATGCCGGCAACTGGGATTCTGGACTGGAAAAGAAGCAAATATTAGAGAACTATTCTGCACAGCTCCAAAAGTCCTGAAACTTCACGGAAGCTATTTCCAGAATATATAAAAAATACTGAGCGCAAGAAGTTCCAGAGGGGGGCCACACCCTGTCCACGAGGGTGGGGGCGCGCCCCCTGCCTCGTGGGCCCCCTGGTGGCCCTTCGATGCGCATCTTCTGCTATATGGAGTCTTTCATCGAGCAAAAAATCATAAGTAAGCTTTCGGGACCACCGCCACAAGGCGGAACCTTGGCGGAACCAATTTAGGGCTCTAGCGGAGCTGTTCTACCGGGGAAACTTCCCTCCGGGAGGGGGAAATCATCACCATCGTCATCACCAACGATCCTCTCATCGGGAGGGGGTCAATCTCCATCAACATCTTCACCAGCACCATCTCATGTCAATCGTAGTTCATCTCTTGTATCCAATCTTTGTATCCAAACCTCAGATTGGTACTTGTGGGTTGCTAGTAGTGTTGATTACGCCTTGTAGTTGATGCTAGTTGGTTTACTTGGTGGAAGATCATATGTTTAGATCCATTATGCAGATTAATACCCCTCTGATTATGAACATGAATATGCTTTGTGAGTACTTACGTTTTTTCCTGAGGACATGGGAGAAGTCTCGCTATTAGTAGTCATGTGAATTTGGTATTCATTCGATATTTTGATGAGATGTATGTTGTCACCCCTCTAGTGGTGTCATGTGAACGTCGACTACATGACACTTCACCATTGTTTGGGACTATAGGGAGGTATTGGTAAGTAATAAGTAGATGATGGGTTGCTAGAGTGACAGAATCTTAAACCCTAGTTTATGCGTTGCTTCGTAAGGGGCTGATTTGGATCCATGTGTTTCATGCTATGGTTAGGTTTACCTTAATACTTCTGTTGTAGTTGCGGATGCTTGCAATGGAGGTTAATCATAAGTGGGATGTTTTTTCCAGGTAAGGACAGAACCCAAGCATCGGTCCACCCACATATCAAACTATCAAAGTACCGAACGTGAATCATATGAACGTGATGAAAACTAGCTTGACGATAATTCCCATGTGTCCTCGGGAGCGCTTTACTTCATATAAGAGTTTGTCCAGGCTTGTCCTTTGCTACAAAAAGGATTGGGCCATCTTGTTTCACCTTATTTACTTTTATTACTTGCTACTCGTTACAAATTACCTTGTCACAAAACTATCTGTTACCAATAATTTTAGTGCTTGCAGAGAATACCCTACTGAAAACTGCTTATCATTTCCTTCTGCTCCTTGTTGGGTTTGACACTCTTACTTATCGAAAAGGATACGATAGATCCACTACACTTGTGGGTCATCAAGACTCTTTTCTGGCACCGTTGCCGGGGAGTGAAGCGCCTTTGGTAGGTGGAACTTGGTAAGGAAAAATTTATATAGTGTGCTGAAATTTATTGTCACTTGTGACTATAGAAAGTAATCCTTTGAGGGGCTTGTTCGGGGTATCTTCACCTCGTTCGGAACCACAATTAGTTACCCCTCAACCTACTGAACCTACTGAAAATGTTTACTTTGAAATTCCTTCGGGTATGATAGAGAAACTGCTAGCTAATCCTTTTGCAGGAGATGGAACATTGCATCCCGACTTACACTTAATCTATGTGGATGAAGTTTGTGGATTATTTAAGCTTGCAGGTATGCCCGATGATGTTATCAAGAAGAAAGTCTTCCCTTTATCTTTGAAGGGAGATTCATTGACATGGTATAGGCTATGTGATGATATGGGATCATGAGACTATAAGCGATTGAAATTGGAATTCCATCAGAAGTTTTATCCTATGCATCTTGTTCATCATGATCGTAATTATATATATAAGTCTTGGCCGCGCGAAGGATAAAGCATCGCTTAAGCTTGGGGGAGGCTTAAGTCAATGTTATATTCATGCCCCAATCATGAGCTCTCAAGAGAAATGATTATTCAAATTTTGTATGGCTTTCTGACAACAATCGCTCCATGCTCGATACTTCTTGTACTGGTTCCTTTATGATGAAGACTATTGAATACAAATGGAATTTATTGGAGAGAATTAAACACAACTCTGAAGATTGGGATCTCGACGAAGGTAAGGAGTCAGGTATAACACCTAAGTTTGATTGTGTTAAATCTTTTATGGATACCGATGTTTTCTGTAAATTTAGCACTAAATATGGACTTGACTCTGAGATAGTAGCTTCTTTCTGCAAATCTTTTGCTACTCATGTTGATCTCCCTAAGGAGAAGTGGTTTAAATATAATCCTCCCATTGAAACAAAAGTAGTTGCACCTATTAAAGTTGAAGAAAAGACTATCACTTATAATGATCCTGTTGTTCCCACTACTTATGTTGAGAAACCACCTTTCCCTGTTAGAATAAAGGATCATGCTAAAGCTTCAACTGTTGTTCGTAAAAGTAATATTAGAACTTATACACCTCCTGAGCAAGTTAAAGTTGAACCTAATATTGCTATCGTTAAAGATCTCTTGGTTGATAATATTGATGGGCATGTTATTTACTTCTGTGATGAAGCTGCTAGAATTGCTAGGCCTGATACTAAAAATAAACATAGACCTATTGTAGGCATGCCTGTTATTTCTGTTAAAATAGGAGATCATTGTTATCATGGCTTATGTGATATGGGTGCTAGTGCTAGTGCAATACCTATTTCCTTATACAAAGAAATTATGCATGATATTGCACCAGCTGAGATAGAAGGTATTGATGTTACCATTAAGCTTGCTAATAGAGATACTATTTCACCAGTTGGGATTGTTAGAGATGTTGAAGTCTTGTGTGGGAAGGCTAAATATCCTGTTGATTTTCTTGTTCTTGGTTCCCCTCAAGATAGCTTTTGTCCCATTATATTTGGTAGACCCTTCTTGAACACTGTTAATGCTAAGATAGATTGTAAGAAGGATGTCGTTACTATTGGTTTGGATGATATGTCTCATGAGTTTAATTTTCCTAAATTTCGTAGGCAACCCCATGATAAAGAATTGCCTAGTAAAGATGAAATTATTGGTCTTGCTTCTATTTCCGTGCCTCCTACTGATCCATTAGAACAATATTTGCTAGACCATGAAAATGATGTGTTCATGAATGAAAGAAGGGAAATAGATGAAGTATTCTTTAAATAGGGACCTATTCTTAAACACAACTTGCCTATTGAAATCCTAGGGGATCCTCCTCCACCCAAGGGTGATCCTGTGTTTGAGCTTAAACCATTACCTTATACTCTTAAATATGCTTATCTTGATGAAAAGAAAATATATCATGTTATTATTAGTGCTAACCTTTCAGAGAAGGAGGAAGAGAAATTATTGAAAACTCTGAAGAAGCACAGTGCTACTATTGGATATACTGTTGATGATCTTAAGGGCATTAGTCCCACTCTATGTCAACACAAAATAAATTTGGAGGAAGACGCCAAACCAGTTATTGATCATCAACGACGGCTGAATCCTAAGATGAAAGAAGTGGTAAGAAAAGAAATATTAAAGCTCCTTGAGGCAGGTATAATTTATCATGTTGCTAACAGTCAGTGGGTAGGTCCTGTCCATTGTGTCCCTAAGAAGGGAGGTATTACTATTGTTCCTAATGATAAAGATGAATTGATTCCGCAAAGAATTATTACAGGTTATATGATGGTAATTGATTTCCGCAAATTAAATAAGGCTACTAAAAAAGATCATTACCCCTTACCTTTTATTGATCAAATGCTAGAAAGATTATCCAAACATACACATTTTTGTTTTCTAGATGGTTACTCTGGCTTCTCTCAAATACCCGTGTCAGCTGATGATCAATCAAAGACCACTTTTACTTGCCCTATCGGTACTTTTGCTTATATATGTATGCCTTTTGGTTTATGTAATGCACCTGCTACCTTTCAAAGATGCATGATGGCTATATTTTCTGACTTCTGTGAAAATATATGTGAGTTCTTCATGGACGATTTCTCCGTTTATGGATCGACTTTTGATGATTGCTTAAGCAACCTTGATCGAGTTTTGTAGAGATGTGAAGAAACTAATCTTGCTCTGAATTGGGAGAAATGCCACTTTATGGTTAATGAAGGTATTTTCTTGGGGCATAAAATTCCTGAAAGAGGCATTGAAGTTGATAAAGCTAAAGTTGATGCTATTGAAAAGATGCCATATCCCAAGGACATTAAAGGTATAAGAAGCTTCCTTGGTCATGCCGGTTTTTATAGGAGGTTCATTAAGGACGTCTCAAAAATTTCTCGGCCTCTGACTAACCTATTACAAAAAGATATTCCTTTTGTCTTTGATGATGATTGTGTAGAAGCATTTGAAATACTTAAGAAAGCATTGATTTCTGCACCTATTGTTCAGCCACTTGATTGGAATTTACCCTTTGAAATTATGTGTGATGCTAGTGATTATGCTGTAGGTGCTGTTATAGGGCAAAAGGTTGATAAGAAATTAAATGTTATTCAATATGCTAGTAAAACTCTAGACAATGCCTAGAGAAATTATGCTAGTACTGAAAAGGAATTCTTAGCAGTTGTATTTGCTTGTGATAAGTTCAGACCTTATATTGTTGATTCTAAAGTAACTATTCACACTGATCATGCTGCTATTAAATACCTTATGGAAAAGAAAGATGCTAAACCTAGACTTATTAGATGGGTTCTCTTGCTACAAGAATTTGATTTGCATATTATTGATAGAAGGGAGCTGAGAACCCCGTTGCAGACAACCTGTCTAGTTTAGAAAATGTTCTTGATGTCCCACTACCTATTGATGATAGCTTTCCTGATGAACAACTAAATGTCATAAATGCTTCTCGAACTGCTCCATGGTATGCTGATTATGCTAATTATATTGTTGCTAAATTTATACCACCTAGTTTCACATACCAGCAAAAGAAAAAGTTCTTCTATGATTTGAGACATTACTTTTGGGATGACCCACATCTTTATAAAGAAGGAGTAGATGGTATTATTAGACGTTGTGTACCTGAGCATGAATAGGAACAAATCTTACGCAAGTGTCACTCCGAGGCTTATGGAGGACACCATGCTGGAGATAGAACTGCACATAACGTATTGCAATCCGGTTTTTAATTGGCCTACTCTCTTCAAGGATGCCCGTAAGTTTTTCTTGTCTTGTGATGAATGTTAAAGAATTGGTAATATTAGTAGACGTCAAGAAATGCCTATGAACTATTCACTTGTTATTGAACCATTTGATGTTTGGGGCTTTGATTATATGGGACCTTTTCCTTCCTCTAATGGGTATACACATATCTTAGTTGCTGTTGATTACCTTACTAAGTGGGTAGAAGCTATTCCAACTAGTAGTGCTGATCATAACACCTCTATTAAGATGCTTAAAGAAGTTATTTTCCCGAGGTTTGGAGTCCCTAGATATTTAATGACTGATGGTGGTTCACATTTTATTCATGGTGCTTTTCATAAGATGCTTGCTAAGTATGACGTTAATCATAGAATTGCATCTGCATATCACCCACAGTCTAGTGGTCAAGTAGAATTAAGTAACAGAGAGCTCAAATTAATTTTGTAAAAGACTGTTAATAGATCTAGAAAGAATTGGTCCAAGAAACTTGATGATGCAATATAGGCTTATAGAACTGCATATAAAAATCCTATGGGTATGTCTTCGTATAAAATGGTTTATGGTAAAGCATGCCACTTACCTCTTGAATTGGAACATAAGGCATATTGGTCCATTAAAGAGCTCAACTATGATTTCAAACTTGCCGGTGAGAAGAGGTTATTTGACATTAGCTCACTTGATGAATGGAGAACCCAGGCTTATGAAAATGCCAAGTTGTTTAAAGAAAAAGTTAAAAGATGGCATGATAAAAGGATACAAAAGCGTGAGTTCAACGTAGGTGATTATGTATTGCTATACAACTCTTGTTTAAGATTTTTTGCAGGAAAACTTCTCTCTAAATGGGAAGGTCCTTACGTTATCGAGGAGGTCTATCGTTCCGGTGCCATAAAAATCAACAACTTCGAAGGAACAAATCCGAAGGTGGTGAACGGTCAAAGAATTAAACATTATATCTCAGATAATCGTATAAATGTTGAAACTAATATTATTGAAACCGTAACCCCGGAGTTATACATAAGGGACACTGTCCGGAACGTTTCAGACTCCAAAAAGGAAGAGGTACGTGGTACGGTAAGTAAACCGACTCCAAAACAGTTCTAATGGCAATATTTCTTCGTTTTGGAATATTTAGAAAAATAGGAAAATAAGAAGCAGACCAGAAAGGACACGAGGCTCCCACAAGGGTGGGAGACGCGCCCTACCCCCTGGGCACACCCCCTGCCTTGTGGGCACCTCGTGCGCTCTCCGGACTCCGTTTTCTTACACGATACTTCTTTTGGTCGATAAAAATTCATTATATAATCTCCCGAAGGTTTTGATCACCGTATCATGCAAATATCTCTTGTCTTTGTTTCGTGCTATTTTTCTGACAGATCTAGGTCGTCATGTCGTCTTCAAGTGCCCCCAAGGACCAGTTCTTCGAGAGGGTCATCAACCACTACCTCCCGGAGGTGCTGCAACATCCTCAAACCATTGAGATGCGCGAGGGGTTGTTGCACATCCGCGATGTTGAGGGACCAAGGAGAACCGGAAGCACGGAGGCAAGGCTCGAGGAATTGGAGCAACAAGTTTTCAAGTGTCAGGAGATGGTGGAGCGTGGACACGACTCCAATCACATTATGATCACGGAGTTCACCAACAAGCAAGAGCTGGACGTCAAGGACATTGGGGAGGCCATCTTCAGGCTTCATGAGAAAATCGAGCACCTCCAAGCCCAGATCTATGACCTGCAAAATCAAAACTATGAGTATGAATATAGATTCAAGAGGATGAGTTTGTCTACAGATTTGAGGATTCAGGAGACTCGGTCATCCTTCTATAATGGTGAGCCTATGCCTTGGAAGAGGGACGACAAGCCTACATCATCAACAACTCCACCCTCGCCACCAACAAAGAAGAACTGAGTATCTGGACCGGGCACTCCCCTTGGCAACTGCCAAGCTTGGGGGAGTGCCCTGGTATCGTATCACCATCACTTTTATCTTTACCGTTTTTCTTAGTTCGATCCTTTTGATAACATCTTGATCTAATAGAATAAAGTTTTAGTATGATCTAGTTGTGAGTTTTGCTTTGTGATCCTTCTATGTAATCGAGTCCGTGAGCTATATATAATAAAGATTAGTGTTGAGTCAAGGGCTTGATTATTTTGCTATGATCTTGAGGGAATTAAATAAAGTAAAATAGAAAGAATAAAAAGAAACAAAGAGATCATATGGATCTTATGGAGAGTAATGAGCTCACATATAAAGAGTATGATGAATAAAAGTTGTTGAGAGTTGACAAACATAGTTTTGGTCATCGTTGCAATTAATAGGAAGTAATAAAGAAAGAGAGGTTCACATATAAATATACTATCTTGGACATCTTTTATGATTGTGGGCACTCATTAAAGTATGACATGCTAAGAGTTGACGTTGGACAAGGAAGACAACATAATGGGTTATGTTTTCTTTCATCTGAGATAAATTATATTGTCATGGATCATCGAACATGTTGAGCTTGCCTTTCCCTCTCATGCTAGCCAATTTCTTCGCACCAAGTAGAGATACTACTTGTGCTTCCAAATATCCCTAAACCCAGTTTTGCCATGAGAGTCCACCATATCTACCTATGGATTGAGTAAGATCCTTCAAGTAAGTTGTCATCGGTGCAAGCAGTAAAAATTTCTCTCTAAATATGTATGACTTACTAGTACGGAGAAAATAAGCTTTATACGATCTTGTGATATGGAAGAATAAAGCGACAGACTGCATAATAAAGGTCCATATCACAAGTGGCAATATAAAGTGACGTTCTTTCACATTAAGATTTTGTGCATCCAACCATAAAAGCGCATGACAACCTCTGCTTTCCTCTGCGAAGGGCCTATCTTTTACTTTTATATTATACCTTACATAAGAGTCATGGTGATCTTCACCTTCCCTTTTTACATGCAAGCACAATGTGTTTGAAAGATCCTGATATATATAGCTAATTGGATGTGAGTCTTCATGAACTATTACTGTTGACATTACCCTTGAGGTAAAACGTTGGGAGGCAAAACTATAAGCCCCTATCTTTCTCTGTGTTCGATTAAAACTTCATACCCATAAAAATTGCATGAGTGTTAGAAATTGTGAAAGACTAAAAGATGGTTGAGTATGTGGACTTGTTGAAAAGCTCTTATATTGACTCTTTCCTATGTTATGATAAATTGCAATTGCCTCAATGACTGAGATTAGAGTTTGTTGGTTCTCAATGAAGTTTATGATTCATACTTCAAATTGTGATTGAATTGTTACTCTAGCATAAGAGATCATATGACAATATATATATGTTGTTGTTCTAAGAATGACAATGATGCCCTCATGTCCGTATTTTATTTTTATCGACACCTCTATCTCTAAACATGTGGACATATTTTTTGATTTCAGCTTTCGCTTGAGGACAAGCGAGGTCTAAGCTTGGGGGAGTTGATACGTCCATTTTGCATCATGCTTTTATATCGATATTTATTGCATTATGGGCTGCTATTACACATTATGTCACAATACTTATGCTATTTTCTCTTATTTTACAAGGTTTACATGAAGAGGGAGAATGCCGACAGCTGGGATTCTGGGCTGGAAAAGGAGCAAATATTAGAGACCTATTCTGCACAGCTCCAAAAGTCCTGAAATTTCACGAAAGCTATTTCCAGAATATATAAAAAATACTGAGCGCAAGAAGTTCCAGAGGGGGGCCACACCCTGGCCACGAGGGTGGGGGCGCACCCTACCCCCCTGGGCGCACCCCCTACCTCGTGGGCCCCCTGGTGGCCCTCTGATGCCCATCTTCTGCTATATGGAGTCTTTCTTCGAGGAAAAAATCATAAGCAAGCTTTCGGGACGAGACTCCGCCGCCACGAGGCGGAACCTAGGGCTCTGGCGGAGCTGTTCTGTCGAGGAAACTTCCCTTCGGGAGGGGTAAATCATCACCATCGTCATCACCAACGGTCCTCTCATCGGGAGGGGGTCAATCTCCATCAACATCTTCACCAGCACCATCTCATCTCAAAACCTAGTTCATCTCTTGTATCCAATCTTTGTATCCAAACCTCATATTGGTACCTGTGGGTTGCTAGTAGTGTTGATTACTCCTTGTAGTTGATGCTAGTTGGTTTACTTGGTGGAAGATCATACGTTCAGATCCATTATGCATATTAATACCCCTCTGATTATGAACATGAATATGCTTTGTGAGTAGTTACGTTTGTTCCTGAGGACATGGGAGAAGTCTCGCTATTAGTAGTCATGTGAATTTGGTATTCGTTCGATATTTTGATGAGATGTATGTTGTCACCTCTCTAGTGGTGTCATGTGAACGTCGACTACATGACACTTCACCATTGTTTGGGCCTAGAGGGAGGTATTGGGAAGTAATAAGTAGATGATGGGTTGCTAGAGTGACAGAAGCTTAAACCTAGTTTATGCGTTGCTTCATAAGGGGCTGATTTGGATCCATATGTTTCATGCTATGGTTAGGTTTACATTAATACTTCTGTTGTAGTTGTGGATGCTTGCAATGGGGGTTAATCATAAGTGGTATGTTTGTCCAAGTAAGGATAACACCCAAGCACCAGTCCACCCACATATCAAATTATCAAAGTACCGAACGCGAATCATATGAACGTGATGAAAACTAGGTTGATGATAATTCCCATGTGTCCTCGGGAGCGCTTTACTTCATATAAGAGTTTGTCCAGGCTTGTCTTTTGCTAAAAAAGGATTGGGCCATCTTGCTACACCTTATTTACTTTTATTACTTGCTACTCGTTACAAATTACCTTATCACAAAACTATCTGTTACCGATAATTTTAGTGCTTGCAGAGAATACCTTACTGAAAACTGCTTATCATTTCCTTCTGCAACTTGTTGGGTTCGACATTCTTACTTATCGAAAAGGATACGATAGATCCCCTACACTTATGGGTCATCATAGGCGTGTATTCTGAATATAGTCATACGTGCTTATGGAAAAGAACTTGCATGACATCTTTTGTCCTACCCTCCCGTGGCAGCGGGGTCCTATTGGAAACTAAGGGATATTAAGGCCTCCTTTTAATAGAGTACCGAACCAAAGCATTAACACTTAGTGAATACATGAAATCCTCAAACTACGATCATCACCGGTAAGTATCCCGATTATTGTCACTTCGGGGTTAACGGATCATAACACATAATAGGTGACTATAGACTTGCAAGATAGGATCAAGAACTCACATATATTCGTGAAAACATAATAGGTTCAGATCTGAAATCATGGCACTCGAGCCCTAGTGACAAGCATTAAGCATAGCAAAGTTATAGCAACATCAATCTTAGAACATAATGGATACTAGGGATCAAACCCTTACAAAACTAACTCGATTACATGATAAATCTCATCCAACCCATCACCGTCTAGCAAGCCTATGATGGAATTACTCACGCACGGCGGTGAGCATCATGAAATTGGTGATGGAGGAAGGTTGATGATGACGATGGCGATGGATTCCCCTCTCCGGAGCCCCGAACGGACTCTGGATCAGCCCTCTCGTGAGAGATTAGGGCTTGGTGGCAGCTCCGTATCGTAAAACGTGATGAATCCTTCTGTCTGATTTTTTTATCCCTGAACGCAGATATATAGAGTTGGATTTGAGGTCGGTGGAGCATCAGGGGGCCCACGAGGTAGGGGGTGGGCGCACCCCCACCCTCGTGGACAGGGTGTGGCCCCCCTTGCGTTGATTCTTTCGCCAGTATTTTTTATATATTCCAAAAATATTCTCCGTGAAGTTTCAGGTCATTCCGAGAACTTTTATTTCTGCACAAAAATAACACCATGGCAATTCTGCTGAAAACAGCGTCAGTCCGGGTTAGTTCCATTCAAATCATGCAAGTTAGTGTTCAAAACAAGGTCAAAAGTGTTTGGAAAAGTAGATATGATGGAGACATATCAACTCCCCCAAGCTTAAACATTTGCTTGTCCTCAAGCAATTCAATTGACAAACTGAAAGTGATAAAGGAAAAACTTTTACAAACTCTGTTTGATCTTGTTGTTGTAAATATGTAAAGCCAACATTCAAATTTTCAGCAAAGATTATGAACTAACCATATTCACAACAACATTTAGGTCTCATGTTTACTCATATCAATGGCATAATCAACTAGCGAGCAATAATAATAAATCTCGGATGACAACACTTTCTCAAGACAATCATAATATGATATAACAAGATGGTATCTCGCTAGCCCTTTCTAAGACCGCAAAACATAAATGCAGAGCACCTCTGAAGATCAAGGACTGACTAAATATTGTAATTTATGGTAAAAGAGATCCAGTCACAGTCATACTCAATGTAAACTAATAGTAATACATGCAAATGATAGCGGTGCTCTCCAACTTGTGCTTTTTAATAAGAGGATGATGACTCAGGATAAAAGTAAATAGGTAGGCCCTTCGCAGAGGGAAGCAGGGATTTGTATTGGTGCTAGAGCTCGATTTTGAAATAGAGATAAATAATATTTTGAGTGGTATACTTTCATTGTCAACATAACAACCAACAGATCGCGTTATCTTCCATGCTACACACAGTATAGGCGATTCCCAAGCAGAATGGTAAAGTTTATACTCCCCCTACCACCAACAAGCATCAAACCATGGCTTGTCTGAAACAACGAGTGTCTCCAACTAACAACAATCCTGGGGGAGTTTTGTTTGCAATTATTTTGATTTGGTTAGAGCATGGGACTGGGCATCCCAGTTACTAGCCATTTTCTGGTGAGTGAGGAGCAGAGTCCACTCCTCTTGAGAATAACCCGCATAGCATGGAAGATACAGACAACCCTAGTTGATACATGAACTATTTGAGCATACAAAACAAAATTTCATTTTGAAGGTTTAGAGTTTAGCACATACAAATTTACTTGGAATGGTAGGTAGATACCACATATAGGAAGGTATGGTGGACTCATATGGAATAACTTTTGCGGTTTATGGAAGTGGATGCACAAGCAGTATTCCCGCTTAGTACAAGTGAAGGCTAGAAAGAGACTGGGAAGCGACTAGCTAGAGAGCGACAACAATCATGAACATGCATTAAAATTAATCAACACTGAGTGCAAGCATGAGTTGGATATAATTCACCATGAACATAAATATCGTGGAGGCTATGTTGATTTTGTTTCAACTACATGCGTGAACATGTGCCAAGTCAAGCCACTCGAATCGTTCAAAGGAGGATACCACCCTATCATTCCACATCACAACCATTTTAATAGCATGTTGGCACGCAAGGTAAACCATTATAAACTCCTAGCTAATCAAGCATGGCATGAGCAACTATAATCTCTAACTGTCATTGCAAACATGTTTCATTCATAATAGGCTGAATCAGGAACAATGAACTAATCATACTTACAAAAACAAGATAGGTCGAGTTCATACCAGCTTTTCTCATCTCAATCAGTCCATCATATATCGTCATTATTGCCTTTCACTTGCACAACTAAGCAGTGTGGATAATAATATTAGTGCACATGCATTGGACTAAGCTGGAATCTGCAAGCATTCAATATACATGAGAAGACAAGGTAATATGGGCTCTTTGTTAGATCAACAATAATGCATATGAGAGCCACTCAACATTTTCATCATGGTCTTCTCCTCTCGACCCTGAATTAAAGAAAAGAAACAAAACTATTTACACGCGAAAACTCCCAACAAGCAAAAGAAGAATGCGAAATCTTTTGGGGTTTTCTTTTTAATTATTACTACTACAGGCTTCGAAAGTAAACTAGCTAAAAGCTACAACTAATTTTATTTTTTTGGTTTTTATTCAGGTTTTTCAAACACACAATAAGGAAGCTTAAAAAGAAATTAAACTATCATGGATAGTACAATGAAAAAGTATGAGCACCGACAACTGTCATGAGTGTGTGAACATGAATGTAATGTCGGTGAGAGATACATACTCCCCCAAGCTTAGGCTTTTGGCGTAAGTTGGTCTATGGCCACGACTCAAAGCCGCCCTCTACGGTGTACTGAGGAGTCTCCTCTGGGTGCCACTGGTTGGCGATCTCCTCCAGATCCCACTGATAAACAGACTGACGGTAAGGATCAAGTGGTGGCTCCGGCTCAGGCTCTGGAGCTAATGTCAGGCTCCAGTATGCATGAACAGCCTCTGGCAAAACAAGGTACGTGCCTGAAAATATGTTAAACAAAGAGGGAGCAGGCAAAGTAACAGTCTCAAAGTATTTTTTTATCAAATATCAATCTATATTTAAGCATCTTCTTCTTTTCCTTAACAATACAATCATGTGCTACCATACTCTTCTAATATAGAAAAATAGGAGGCATCAACTTTTCCTCTTTCTCATAATGCCTAATAGGTATGTTAAAGAGTGCAGCAAGGCACAAGGCAAAGCTGCCTCCAAAGACGGGACCCTTTGTACAGTTCAGATTTAACCGTTTAGCAACAATAGCGCCTAGACTGAAAGTTGTATCATGAAACAAAGCATGGCGCAAAATAACAGTATCAGGGGCACTAAGGTTTCCATTGTTCCCGCGACCAATTAAGCATCTACTAGCAAATATTGCAAAGTAACGTAGAACAGGAAAATGTATGCTAGTAATTCTTGCATCGGAAACTTTCCTCGTTTCCCCTACAACAATTGTATCAATAAACCCCTCCACATCATTACGATGTGGTTCCTCTATGCTGCCCTCAAAGGGTATCTTACAGACCCAACAAAAATCATAAAGTGACATCTCCTTAACCTCATCATATAAATGAAATTCCACTGAAGGTGGTGATTTCTTAGCATGAAAGTAAACTGTTTGCACGAAAATATTATTGAGGAGGAGATACTATTCGCGCTGGTCGCAGAGGAAGTCGACGGGGCCTGCATTCCCTGCCAAGTAATAAAATTCCTCATAAATCCCGCTGCTCTCAAGAAGTCATCACAAGGCCATTCGCACGGCCTAACTTTCGCAGTGCGAGGGAGATTATATTTGGGCTTCTTATTTTCTTCACTTTGCTTATCCTTCGAGCTTCGGCTCAAAGAGCCCCTCAACAATCTCTTCACTATTTTCTGAAAATTTCTGAAAATTTTAGTAACTTAAAATAAAAGTGAAGCAAACTCAACAAGATTGATAGCAACTACTCCCACAAGTGCCTAGAGGCCATATCATGCAATAAAACTACTTTTGACCACATAAATTTGACATGCAAGGTCAAGAACAGGGTCACCTAAGCAGCAAATGTTTGTAATAAATAAAGCACTAGAACAAAAACTAATTAGACCATTGGAGGAATCACATAATGAAGAACAGTCCCCCAAAGCAGTTTTGTGAATGGAGCTTTGAGCAAGGAGATCGAAAACGGCAGCAAGATGAGCTAGAACTCGGGTTTGAGCTGGTGGATGATTTTTTCTGGAGGAATACGAAGTGTGTGGGTGCAGGAATACGTGGAGGGGGCCCACGTGGGGTCCACGAGGTAGGGGGTGCGCCCCAGGGGGGTGGGCTCGCCCTCCACCCTCGTGGGCACATGGTGGGTCCCCCTGGTGTGTTCTCAGTGCCAATAATTCTTAAATATTCTAAAAAATCATATAAAATTTTCAGGACATTTGGAGAACTTTTATTTTCAGGGTATTTTTTATTGCAAGGATAATTCAGAAAACAGACAGAAAATACTATGGACTTGAGGTTGTTTCCTCGGAAAGTGTACCGTATGCTCATTACCATTAACATGAAAAGTGACATTGCCTTTGTTGCAATCGATAACAGCCCCTACAGTATTCAAAAAGGGTCTACCAAGAATAATAGACATACTATCGTCCTCAGGTATTTCAAGAATAACAAAGTCCGTTAAAATAGTAATGTTTGCAACCACAACAGGCACATCCTCACAAATACCAATAGGTATAGCAGTTGATTTATCAGCCATTTGGAAAGATATTTCAGCAGGTGTCAACTTATTCAAATCAAGTTTATGATATAAAGAGAGAGGCATAACACTAACACCAGCTCCAAGATCACATAAAGCGGTTTTAACATTGTTTCTTTTAATGGAGCATGGTATAGTTGGTACTCCTGGATCTCCAAGTTTCTTTGGGATTCCCCTGTCTCATGGGCCCCCTGAAGCTCCACCGACCTCAACTCCAGCTCTATATATTCACGTTCGGGGAGAAAAAAATAGGAGAGAAGGATTCATCGTGTTTTACGATACGGAGCCGCCGCCAAGCCCTAATCTATCTCAGGAGGGCTGATTGATAACCCACAAGTATAGGGGATCGCGACAGTTTTCGAGGGTAGAGTATTCAACCCAAATTTATCGATTCAACGCAGGGGGAGCCAAAGAACATTCTCAAGTATTAACAGTTGAGTTGTCAATTCAACCGCACCAGAAAGACTTAATATTTGCTGCAAAGTATTTAGTAGCAAAGTAATATGGAAGTAACGGTAACGCTGGCAAAGGTAATACTAATAGTATTGGTTTTGTAATGATTGTGATAGTGGCAACGGAAAAGTAACTAAGCAAAGATCAATATGTGAAAAGCTCGTAGGCATTGTATCAGTGATGGATAATTATGTCGGATCTGATTCCTCATGCAACGGTTATAACCTAGGGTGACACAGAACTAGCTCCAGTTCATCAATGTAATGTAGGCATGTATTCCGAATATACTCATACGTGCTTATGGAAAAGAACTTGCATGACATATTTTGTCCTACCCTCCCGTGGCAGCGGGGTCCTATTGGAAACTAAGGGATATTAAGGCCTCCTTTTAATAGAGTACCGGACCAAAGCATTAACGCTTAGTGAATACATGAACTCCTCAAACTACGGTCATCACCGGTAAGTATCCTGATTATTGTCACTTCGGGGTTAACGGATCATAACACATAATAGGTGACTATAGACTTGCAAGATAGGATCAAGAACTCACATATATTCATGAAAACATAATAGGTTCAGATCTGAAATCATGGCACTCGGGCCCTAGTGACAAGCATTAAGCATAGCAAAGTCATAGTAACATCAATCTTAGAACATAATGGATACTAGGGATCAAACCCTAACAAAACTAACTCGATTACATGATAAATCTCATCCAACCCATCACCGTCCAGCAAGCCTACGATGGAATTACTCACGCACGGTGGTGAGCATCATGAAATTGGTGGTGGAGGAAGGTTGATGATGACGATGGCGACGGATTCCCCTCTCTGGAGCCCAGAACAGACTCTGGAGATCCGAACGGACTCCGCTTGATGTAGTCGAACGTCTTCGTGATCCAACGGATCCAATTACCGAACATACGACACCTCCGCGATCAGCACACGTTCAGCTCGGTGATGTCCTTCAAACTCTTGATCCATTTGAGGCCGAGGAAGAGTTACGTCAGCACAATGTGTGGTGACAGTGATGATGAAGTTTACCGGCGTAGGGCTTCGCCTAAGCACTACGATGATATGACCGAGGTGTGTAACTGTGGAGGGGGGCACTGCACATGGCTAAGAGAAACTTTGGTGTGCCTTTGGGGTGCCCCCTCCCACGTATATAAAGGGGGAGGAGATGTGGCCAGCCCTAGGAGGGGGCGCACCATGGGGGGGGGGGGTCCTACTTGGACTCCTAGTCCAAGTAGGATTCGGTCCCCCCCTTTCCTAGTCCAAGTAGGAGAAGAAGGGAAAGAGGAGAGAAGAGAAGGAAGGAGGGGGGCGCCGCCTCCTCCCCTTGTCCAATTCGTACAGGGCAAGGGGGGCGCCACCTCTGGCCGGCCCTCTCTCTTCTCCACTAAGGCACATTGTGGCCCATTAACTTCCCGGGGGAGGGGGGGTTCCGATAACCCCCGGTACTCCAAAACTTATCCGAAACGACCCGGACCATTCCGGTGTCCGAATGTAGCCTTTCGATATATGAATATTTATGTCTCGACCATTTCGAGACTCCTCGTCACGTCCATAATCCCATCCGGGACTCCAAACAAACTTTGGTTCATCAAAACATGAAACTCATAATACAAATCATCATCGAACGTTAAGCGTGCGGACCCTACGGGTTCGAGAACTATGTAGACATGACCGAGACATATCTCCGATCAATAACCCATAGCGGAACCTGGATGCTCATATTGGCTCCTACATATTCTACGAAGATCTTTATCGGTCAAACCGCATAACAACATACGTTGTCCCTTTGTCATCGGTGTGTTACTTGCCCGAGATTCGATCGTCGGCATCATCATACCTAGTTCAATCTTGTCATCGGCAAGTCTCTTTACTCGTTCTGTAATCCATCATCCCGTGGCTAACTCGTTAGACACATTGCTTGCAAGGCTCATAGTGATATGCATTACCGAGAGGGCCCAGAGATACCTCTCCGACACACGGAGTGACAAATCCTAATCTCGATCTATGCCAACTCAGCAAACACCATCGAAGACACCTATAGAGCATCTTTATAATCACCCAGTTACGTTCTGACATTTGATAGCACACTAAGTGTTCCTTCGGTATTCGGGAGTTGCATAATCTCATAGTCATAGGAACATGTATAAGTCATGAGTAAAGCAATAGCAATAAACTAAACGATCATAGTGCTAAGCTAACGGATGGGTCTTGTTCATCACATCATTCTCTAATGATGTGATCCCATTCATCAAATGACAACACATGTCTATGGTTAGGAAACTTAACCATCTCTGATTAACGAGCTAGTCAAGTAGAGGCATACTATGGACACTCTATTTTGTCTATGTATTCACACATGTACTAAGTTTCTGGTTAATACAATTCTAGCTTGAATAATAAAAATTTATCATGATATAAGTAAATATAAATAATAACTTTATTATTGCCTCTAGGGCATATTTCCTTCAGATAGGTAGGATTTTAGTCCTCACAGGGGCGAACAAGGGTGTGGAGGATAGCTACATGGCCTCCCTCCCACCTCTCCCACCAACAATGGCGATCTCTAGCTAGTCTAGGACGATGGAGGGTCTACTCCATTGGGATTTCTCCCCAGGCCATGCGGTGGAGACACAGGTGTGCAAAAGGTTTGGTTCCACTGTCCACTTCTCCCCCATTGGAGGTGCAAAGGAGTTCTTCCTAGTGGTGGCCTTCTCCTCTGCCTCCTTTTCTCTCTCGGTTGAATCGGTGGGTCTTGCTCCTCAATGTTGCATTGGTGGATCCTCTACTGGTTTCAATGTCAAACATCTTACTGGTCGGCATTTCCGTTTCTCAGTTGTCTCAAACAAAGTTGGTCATTTTATTTATGGTGTTAAGGATTGGGTTTGGCTAGATTTCATTTGTCATTTCAACCTATACAGGCACAATGCTTGGTTTACCTCTCAAAATGTTCAAAATTGGCATTCTGACCAAGAACTTCTGGAGGTGGTTTTACGTTCTCCTGTGGCTATCAAAACAAAGTTAAACTTTCTGTCTAGTGATGTTGATCAACACACTAATTCATCGAAGGAGTTAGCAAAATTTGGTTTATCACCTCCTCAATCAAGTATTACTTTATGCCATGATTCAAACACTCACAAAGATCATGCCCTGGTTCATAGCCAAAAGATTACTTTTGGTAGTTTTCATTCGGATATACTCATGCATAACGAAGGCAATACTTCTATCTGTTTTGGCAATTTCCATTCAGTCATTAAACCAGACAATCAAGAGCAACAATCTACATTTATTGGCAGTAATTACCGGTCCTCTTATTAGGATTCCATTCCAACTTTTATTCTTCTCCACATTATGGATTTTCGAAAGGCGGGATATGATGATTCGCATATTGCTAAAATTTGGGCCCTAGACTCGGTCCCGTCCGCTGATTACATTTTTACAAAAGTCAACAAATGCTCTCTTTGTAAGCAAATGGGCCACCTTGCCCCAAATTGTCCAATAGATGCCACAACCCGTAGACCGGCCCAGGTAAATCCCACAGACCTCAATCCGGCCTATATTAATTCTGAGGACATCTCTATCACTTTAAAGCAAGGATTTTCATGCAATATTTGTTCCTCTATGGATCACTTTTTGGATTTCTGCCCATCCAAATTATATTGCCAATATTGCCATCTTTTGGGTCACTTGCCTTTTGATTGCGGATATTGAGATTGCACCTATCTGTGGTGGCAACCCAAATTGGCTTCCCAGAAAAATTGCTCTGCTTTAGTATATGATGACGTTTCTTTGGACAAAGATAACAACTTGGATGGTATTCCTAAGCGTGTACCGCTAGCAATGCAATTTGATGCCTCATGTGTTATCAAATCAACATCACATCATAATCAGATTTCCACTTGCCATAGTCCATTTATTACCTTCCCTGAGCGCAATAAGAAAGCAAATGAATTTACATCCACCCGATGCAGCATCTGTGGCCGGTATGGACATCTGGCATATTCCTGTTGGAATGTGAGAGAGGCGCAAAGACTAGTTTGGAAGCCTAAAATAATCACCACTGCCGCTCCGCATTCCACTTCCCCTTCTCTGGCTGCCTCGAGAGCTCCTCCTCCTACAACAATGGCAAACTTCCCTGTCAACATCGTCCCCTACATCCCCACAGGGATGGCCATTGAGCTCGGCCCGGCGGATCGGATCATTCGCAGCGACATGGCGGTGCATCCGGTCCCTCCTCTCAACCACGACTTCCTTTCCATTGCCGAGGTAAATCGCCATGTCCCATTCCATCACAAAGTTGCTCTGAGACAGGTAATCACTGGCCTACTACATGAATCCGACTTTGCTCCAACCGAAGTAGATGACCACCCGTTCAGCATTGCTATATATGGATTTCCTAGCCCACTAATGCGTGACAATGTGGTGGGTACTAATTTTGAGATTGATGCTGAGGAGGAGGGTGATATGAACACCATAGTTTCTTTTGTTCCACGTGATGAGGCACTCAATATGAGGCTCACAACCTATGGCCTAGATGTCTGGATTCTCTATATTGGCTTTCCTCAAGATTACCAAACATATCACTATTTGCATAGATCTGTTGATGGTTTTGGCAGTCTGGCTCATTGGCACAATCCAAGAGGAGATATGAAGTTTGTTCTCATCAGGGTTAAAGTCATCCATCTCAGATTAGTGCCAAAAGCCTGGTTATTTGTCAACTTGGCGGAAATCGCCACTGCTGGACAGTGTGTGTCACAATGCTGCGTAGTTCTGATTGGAATACTCATCTGCCTGAAGTTCCTCCTGCTAGAGAGGATCCACCACCTGAGGATGGAATTCCTCATCCTCTATATGGAGAAGGCCTCAATGCTAAACATATTTACCAGATGCAACTTAATAATTGGATGGCTCAACAGGGTGCTGGCAACAATGTTGCAGAGGATGTGGGTGAAAATGCTGCAGTTCAGGTGGATATTGAAATTCAGCCCCAATGGGGGGAATGGCCAGCTCCTCCACCCCCTGCCCCACCTGCTCTGTATAATGTTTGAAGAATGGCTTGCAAACGAGGGCCTGCAAGTTCAAGATGGCATTCTGCCCAGCAACAACCTCCAAGACAGTCCTTATGCAGCTTGGAATGATTCTATCTCTCAGAGCAGCTCTGCTACAAGTTCTAACTCAGAGGCACTGGTGCTTGTACCAGCCAATACTCTGCAGGCCCTACAGAGGAATGGCTCTCTCAACTTTGCTACTACTGCTTTGAACACCCCAACAGTGCAGCAAAATGAGCTGATAACCCCCCCCCCCAGTTTTGTGGAACAGACTCTACAGATCCAGATCAACATCTCTGTCACAAATGCTGATACGAACATTAGCTTCTCAGCCGACAATGAGTTCATGAATGCAATGTTAATAGCTGAGCCTCTGTCATATGTGCCCATAACTAATTTCCTATCGAGCTCCATTCTACCAACACTGGCCACTATTGGTCCTTGGGCCCATGGATATGGCATGAGGCCAACCAATTTGGATATCCAACTCTCGCTCTCTAATACCACTGATGGCTCTATCCAAGTGACTTCAGTCATTTCTCAGGGAGAGTGTGATGGAACAGTTACTTCTACTGTTCAGTTTTGGTCGATGGATAGAGAGGATGTGGCTACTTTTTCTGAAGATACCCAGGCAATTGCTTTCTCTAAAGTTTCTGAAGCTTAGGAAACTAACACTGAATCTGGGGCTCTACCGGTAGTTCAGGCTGGATCTTCAAGGGGGGTGCTCACAATAAAAGCAACAAGAATAAAGCACCTATCTCTGTTTCCAGTGTGTGTAGAAGCTCTCGCTCCAATAAGTATGATGGTTTCAAGGTGCCAGCAATCACTGATAGCAGGACCAGATCTTCCAAGGTGAAGCCCAGAGTGGTCCCGAATGTAGTTTCTGCAGTAGTCATTACTGAAATCACTGAGGAGCAGACAGAAGATGGAGACGTCCCTCCTCCCATGATTGTGGAACAAATCTAAACCATTACAGTGCAGAAGTGTGCTGTCCCATCGGAAGAGGTTAATGAAGTGTAACGCCCACGATGCAGTTATATCTCCCACGTGTCAAGGCACGACTTAGAGGCATAACCGCATGGTGGTTTTGTCACAAGAGGGGTAATCTTCACACAATCCCATGCACTGAATAAGGAAGGGATAGAGAGTTGGCTTACAATCGCCACTTCACACAAATAACAAGTTAAACATACATCATCCAGAGTACAATCAAGGTCTGACTACGAAACCAAAATAAAGGAAGACAACCCCAAATGCTAGATCCCCGATCGTCCCAACTGGGCTCCACTACTGATCATGAGGAAACGAAATATAGTAACGACCAAGGTCCTTGTCGAACTCCCACTTGAGTTCCGTAGCATCACCTGCACTGGTATCATCGACACCTACAACTGTATGGAAGTATCCGTGAGTCACGAGGACTCAGCTATCTCACACCCGCGAGATCAAGTCTATTTAAGCTTATGGGTAGGATAAGGTAATGAGGTGGAGCTTCAGCAAGAACTAAGCAAATATGGTGGCTAAGATACACAAATAAGAGTAAGGTGAGAATCTACGCAACGTTCGTGAAGCTACAAGTGATCAAGAAGTGATCCTGAAACTACTTACGTTCAAACATAACCCAAACCGTGTTCACTTCCAAGACTCCGCCGAAAAGAGACCATCACGGCTACACACGCGTTGATTCATTTTAATTAAGACAAGTGTCAAGTTCTCTACAACCGGATATTAACAAATTCCCATCTGCCACATAACCGCGGGCACGGCTCTTGAAAGTTTATACCCTGCATGGGTGTCCCAACTTAGCCCATCACAAACTCTCACGGTTAACGAAGGATATTCCTTCTCCCGAAAATACCCGATCAGTCTCGGAATCCCGGTTACAAGACATATCGACAATAGTAAAACAAGACCAGCAAAGCCGCCCGATGTGCCAACAAATCCCGATAGGAGTCACACGTATCTCGTTCTTAGGGCACACCGGACAAGCTACGAGTAAAATCAGCCCTCAAGTTTCCCCGAGATGGCCCCGCAGGTTGCCTGGTTCGGACCAACACATAGAGGAGCACTAGCCCCGGGGGGGGGGGGTTAAAATAAAGATGACCCTTGAGTCTGCAGAACCCAAGGGAAAGGTATAGGTGGTAGGTAGGCAAATGGTAAAACCAAGGTTGGGCCTTGCTGGAGGAGTTTTATTCAAAGCGAACTGTCGAGGGGGTCCCATAACCCCAACCGCGTAAGTAACGCAAAATCAAGGAACATAACACCGGTATGACGGAAACTAGGGCGGCAAGAGTGGAACAAAACACTAGGCATAAGGCCGAGCCTTCCACCCTTTACCAAGTATATAGATGCATTAATTAAAATAAGAGATATTGTGATATCCCAACATATCCATGTTCCAACATGGAACAAACTTCAACTTCACCTGCAACTAGCAACGCTATAAGAGGGGCTGAGCAAAAGCGGTAACATAGCCAAACAACGGTTTGCTAGGATGGTGGGTTAGAGGCTTGACATGGCAATATGGGAGGCATGATATAACAAGTGGTATGTAGCATGACATAGCGATAGAACGAACAACTAGCAAGCAAAGATAGAAGTGATATCGAGGGTATGGTCATCTTGCCTGCAATGTTCTCAGAGTTGTCAAAAGCTCGATCCTTGTTAGCGTACTCAACAGGTTCCTTGTTCAAGTACTCATCTCCTGGCTCTACCCAAAGCAAGAACACAAGCAATGGAACAACAATCAATCACGGTGCAATGCACAAACAACATGATGCAATACATGGCATGATATGCAAGATATGATATGCAATGCATGTGCGTGCTCCAGAAGGGAAAGAAAGATCAAGGCATCAACTTGGCAAACCAAGTATGCCGCTGGAGAGATGAGGTGATTTCGGTCAAAATCGATATAAGGATCACCGGAAACGGATGCACGGTTTGCAAATGACAAGCAACACAAGGATGGTGCAAATCTATGATTAACAACATGATGGCACTTAGAATGCAACAAGAAACTAAGCTACTGCACTCCAACCTAGCAACAAAGCATATGGCAGTGATGTACAGCAGATGCTTGACAAAACATGAACACTGAGCTACGGCTAAATCACACTAGAACATGTTCAAACAAGCATGGCAAAAGTGCAAAAGATATCAGATTCACAGACTTGGTGAAAATACTAGCATGTCAAAAACAACATCAGAAAGCAATGTTTAGAGCTTGCTAACAACATGCTACAGGATCATAACAAAGCAAACAAAGGCATGGCATGCTTCTACTAAAATCACTTAACAACACTCCCTTACTGATCATGAGCCAAAAAGGCACAGAAGATATGATGGCACCCATGCAAATATGGCAAGTTATATTAACAGTTCCAGACTTAGAAGAAAAACCAAACATGGCATAAACAGATTCATGATAGCAACTTTGCAAGCTCATGCCACTCATCACAAAGCATTACATGAAAACACAACCATACCAACAGTGAGAAGACATGTTTAAGAAGCTCAAAATGGCAAGATCAAGTTCATAGAATGCATGGATCACTAGCAAATCACATGGCAAGAATGAACCTCATGATAACAATCTGCCAGGAATGAAATATATCAAAAGTAGAGTATGGTAAAGACAATCTAGAGCACGCCATAATTGCAATCAGAGGCATGAATGAATAGATCATAACCATATGTTCAAAACATCCTTACTGAAGTATCTCAAAATAAGCATGGATCTCATGGTAGCAACAAGTTTACATGGCATCAAAATAACATCAAGAAAAGGACAGCAAAATCCTAAGTGGCTAAAAACAACAACATCACGGAGCCTACTTTGCATGCTTGTACTAGTCACCACATAGATCACAAAAATACAAGACTTTCACCTCTGTAAAGATGGCATGATGGATATCATAAAACATGTAGACATCATGCTCATAGGATGCATAGACAAAATGCAAAAAAATGACAAATCACCATGTTCTGTTAAGAACCAGCAGTTAACATTTTATAGCACTCTTGCAATGATGAAAATGTCATCATAATGGGCAGTAACATGCATGCAAATTCCACTAACATCAAGAGCTTAACGCGACAAACATTTTGACATATCATATGCATGATTTGGAGCACCGAGCACATAGATGTAGCATGATGAAGATGGCATAAAAATAATAGGATTTGAGGACTTGGAGAAATCGGGGTCAACCTAGGGTTTCGGTGGCATGCTTCCCGAGGTCGGATCGGACTCGCCGGAGACGAGGAGGACGCCGGCGGAGATGAGGGAAGAAGGTCGGAGCTCGAGGGAGGCCGGAGTGGGGCCGGCCGGACTCCGATGACTAGAGCACCGTGGGGGATGGCGCGGATGGCGATGGGCGACGAGGGGCTCCGCGAGCGGCGGCCGGCGACGAGGACTCCACGGGCGGCAGCGGTGCGCGCGAGGGCGACGCGGGCCGGGAGGGCCCGATCCGGGCTCTCCGGGCCGCGGCGGCGGCGGGCGCCCAGGTGGCCACATGGCAGCTCGCCACTGGCTGCGGGGCGGCGGCGACTTTGTCTGGCGGCGGAGAGGGACTATCCTAGGGTTTCATCTGCGTGAATTTTCGGGGGGAGGTGTATATTAATAGGTAGAGGGAGTTAGGAGAGTCCAAATGAGATGCAGTTTTCACCCACACGATCATGATCCAATGACGGAGAGCATGGAGGGGGTTTAGATGGGTTATTGGGCAGTTTTGGAAGGGTGTTGGGATGCAACCCCAACGAGGCTTTTGCAGTTACCCGGTTAACCGTTGGGGCATCAAACAACCTCCAAACAGAACGAAATTTGACAGGCGGCCTACCGGTGATGTACCAAGGCCACTCGACAAATCTCTCCCCATTCCGAAAACGCTTTACTCCCGCTCACGAAAAGAGACAAGAGGGGTACATCGGGTGCATGCGGAAGTGTCGGATTGTGAAACGAACAACGGGGAAAATGCTCGGATGCGTGAGATGGACACGAATGCAAATGAGATGCACATGATGACATGAGATGAAATGCATGATATGAACAATTGCAAAACGAAAGACAAAACCCAACCACAAAGGGAATATCATATCACATCGCCGAAAATGGCAAGAGTTGGAGTTACAAATATGGAAAGTTACATCCGGGGTGTTACATGAAGATGTGCTCCTTGCTGATAAGGAGGCTGGTCCTTCCTCCTTACAATTTAGCTTTCTTTTATCCTCTTTAATGATTCTTCTATCGAACTGGAATGTTTTATGTTGGAATATCCGGGGCATGAACTCAGACCCCAAACTTTTGGCTTTGTCGAATGCTATTGCTGCTAGTGTGTCGGATCACGGGTTCCGGTAAAACCCTCAAGGTTCGAATAGTGGGGTGCGCGTGAAGATCCCCCCTACTGATTTACGTCCTAGCTTCACTAAGATCTCACAAACGAACTCGACGAACTCGCAACACAAAGGACACAAGATTTATACTAGTTCGGGCCACCATTGTGGTGTAATACCCTACTCTAGTGTGTGGTGGTGGATTGCCTCTTGGGCTGAGGATGAACAGTTACAAGGTAAGACAGCCTCACGAGGTGAGGTGTTCTTGTGCTTGGTGAGTTTGTGTGGCTGAGGATGGTCTGGATTACCCGTCGTCGATCCTCTCTCGATTAGCCGTTCCCCCTAGCTTCGGTGGTGGCTAGTCCTATTTGTAGAGGCCTTGGTCCTCTCCCCAAATATTGAGCGGGAAGGGATCTCACAACGGCCAAATTCGAAGGGAGACAACTAGTACAAGTTATCCTGACAAAAGTAGTCTTCGCCTGCCAAAGGCTCTGGTGGTGACGTCGTCTTGGGCTCCACGGTGACCTCCGTCTTGCTGTCCTGCCGGTCTTGGTCTCGTTGCACCGATATGGAAACCTTTGCTTGCCGCCTCGGTACTCCGCGCCTGCACTTGCCCCCTTAGCACCAAAGAGGAACACAAGGACACTGTGCGCACTGGCGCCTGCCTGGCCTTGGTCGTCATGGCTCACGTCATTGGGACCTCGCGAGGTTTGTCTGGCCTTGATCTCTCCACCCCTCGCGAGCCAGCCTGGTGAGGCCGCTCCTGAGGAGGTCTTGTGTCGTCCGCCTCGCGAGGCTTGGCCCCTCGCGAGGGTCTTGAGTCCTTGCTGGTGAAGATGGGCTGTACGGGCCCTCTCGCAGAGCCACGCCGTGGGCCGCACGCAGGCAAGTCTGGGGACCCCCGTTCCCAGAATGCCGATAGTAGCCTCCGGGCCCAAGGCGTGCTCGGGCTTGGCTTCGAGGCGAAGCCAAATGCCAAGGGTGGAGCACCGCGGGGCCCAATAGCCTGCGGCCTTGGTCGACGTGTGGCGGTTGATTGGATGTGGGTGTCTCTGCTTCCCCATGCTACCTCGGCAACTGCCCAGCCGACAAAAGGTTGGGGTAGACAGCGCTTGCCTTCATTGCTTCCTTTTGCCTTGCTCAGATCCCCTTTCTTGTGCCCTGCCTCCGAAATCTCCAGATCTACTCCCATCCTTCCTGCACCGACGACCAATGGCGCCCCGGAGGGTCAAGCCCGCCTCGTCGCCGGCTTGGTTTGAGCCAGCTCTCGGCGTGCCCAATGTTTAAGAGAAGAACCTCGCCGCCACGTGCTTGCTGACGGCGGGGTAAAGCAACAAGAAGGGGAAGACTGGACTCCGGGTCGGCTCTGACATGCCCGAGCCCCAGGGAAGCACCTTCTACCCCTTCTTCACGAGCAGCATCACTGCCGGGCTGGTTCCCCCTTCTCTGACTTCTCATTCAAGGTCCTCGACCATTACGGACTGCAGGCGCTGCATCTTCATCCCAATTCTATCCTTCTCTTGTTGATCTTCGCCTACTACTGCGAGGCGTACCTTGCTGTGATGCCGTCTGTGGCCCTTCTGCGCCACTTCTTCTCCCTCCGCACCAAGGAGGGTCACGCCACTGGGTATGTCAATTTCATCGCGACTGGCAAGGCCAACTTGATCTCGAAGACAGGGATGAAAGCCGATGGCTTTCGGAGCAAGTGGTCCATGATGGATGCTAAATGCATCCACCCACGTTTGACACTGCCGACGGAGAGGCCCCAGCCTGACAAGGGGTGGTCCTGCGTGAAGCTCACCGACAAGCAGGCGACGTTGGTGCTGGAGCAGATGAAGTCCGACCTGAAGCCGGGCAATGCGAAGGCTGCGAAGATTACAGGGGACATGCTGCTGAGGGAATTCCTGATGCTGCACGTGGCCCCGCTTCAAGCCTGCACGCGTCCCTTGTGGGAGCTCGGGGATGAAGAGGACAAGGTTCGCTTGAGCTCGAAGGCCTTCTCCGGCGAGGAGCTGGCCGCAGCTCTCCGCCTCCTGGTTGGGGACGATCAGGAGTATCCGCCGAGTGTCTTCACTCCCTTGTTCCGCCACAAGGACGGGGCGCTGGTCGTGGCCTCCAGGCCGACCTTTGACGGGCGCGGACTGTTGCCGCCGGTGCTCACCGGGGCTCCTATGGCGCCGACGCTGATGGAGCTGTCTTCCGAAGAGTCCCGCGGGGAGGAAGAAGAGGAGGAGGAAGAAGAGGAGGTGACCCCCGAAGGGATGGGGGAGACCTCCCCCTTGAGTAAAGCTAACATCCTCCACGCCTTTCCTGACAATGATGAGGCTAGAAACTGCCTGGAAAGGGGGGAGCCGCCCATCGTCCTGACGAGGGACCGAACGGCGTTGATCTCCCAGGACGTTGCTTCTGTCCCGACGCCACCTGGAGCTGCTTCCGGTCCAACCACCGCTCCTGCTTCTGCTTCCGGAGCTAGCGCGCCCGCGCCTTGGGTTGCGAAGCTCTCCGGCTTCAAGCTCACCAAGCAGAGGGTGGACGATGCTGTTGTGGACCAGTAAGTGCTTGGGATTCATCTTGTTCTTGCTTATACTGCTGCCTCTTGATGTGCGTCCTTGTTTTTGCTGTCGGTGCTTGTTTCCGACTCTTTTTCCTTGTTGTGCAACCAGACCGACGCCTGTGGTGAAGAGGAGGAGGGAGAGCGAGGTGGTGATGCCTAAGGTTGGGTCGCCTCCTGCGACCGTGCCCCTTTCCCAAGGTGGGGACGAGGCTCGCGCTTCTCCAGCCCGATCGTCCTCGCAAGGCGGGGTGGAGCATCCTCGGGAGGAGTCAGCCCCCGAAGTGTTGCTGACTTAGGAGGTGCTAGTGCCTGGCTCGGGTGTTGAGGCCCAAGAGGCTCAGGAGCTTCCTGCCTCCTAGGCCATGGTGACGATGACGCCTCCTCCTCCTTCTGCACCATTACTCCCAGGTTCTTCTGCCCCCTCTGATGTCTTGGAGCGTGCCCTTTCAGAGATGGCTCGGCTACGGGAAGATCTCCTGGGTGCGGATCCATGCCTGGTAGCTGGGCGCCTGGAGCTGGCCTCCGGCTGGCTTCAGTCTGATGCAGCAGTCCGAGCGGCGCTAAGCCAGGCCGCGACGACCTCCGAGAAGGAGAAGCAGGCCGTTGCTCAAGATGCGACCGATCGCGAGGCGGCGCTTAAGGACACCGGAGCCGCCCTCGACTGCTGCCGGGCGCTGGAGGGCGAGCTGAAGAGTCTGCATGATGAGCGCGCAGAAGAAGCTCGTGGCCGCCAGGCGAGGGAGAAGGAGATGAAGGCTCAAGAGGACGCCATCAAGGACTGCGACGCCGAGCTGGGGGAGTTGGCGAAGGCGCAGGCCTCCGAACGCAGCTGGCTGGAGGAGCTAGAGCGGAAGGTGGAGGCGAAGGGGGTTGATCTTGACGCCAAGGCAAAGGTTCTGGCCGAGGACCGCGTGGCCTTCGCGCTTCTGGAGAAGAGGTCTTGCGAGGCCCTGAAGTCACTCTATGAGAAGGGCTTGGAGAAGCCGCTGGCCACCAATAAGGACGGCCCCGCCCAGCTGCTTCTCTACTTGGTCGATGCGCTTGAGGAAGTCGTGCGTGGCATCGGCCCCATGTCAGAGGCAGAGGCTCGCGTCCTTTCTTCAGCCGTGCGAACACGCGTCTTCAGCCACCTCCATCTTCGCGATCCTGCCGCCCGCCTTGACGAGCTGCTGGAGCTTGTGGACGAGGAGTGTTGTGCGGCTGCCGCCGCAGCCGTGAAGGGTCAGGTGGATGCCCTGCTGGAGAAGTTCGACGCCTTCGCCCCCGCGCCTTTGACCGGTGGTGCAGGTGAAGAGGACGCCACCCAGGAGGGGGCACCTCTTGCAGGAGCCGGCGGTGTCGAGGGATGACTGGCTTGCAGCTTCTTTCCTGTTGAAACTCCTGCAGCATGTAGCGTGCCTCGCGGAGGCGTTTAAACTTGTGTTTGGTATTCGAAGAACAATATGTCTTGTAATATTTGCTTTGAGATTTTGCAATTTTCTTCCTATTTGCTTTATGTTCTATGTTGGTAGAGCCCGACCCCGCGCATACCTCAACCGCCGTTGGACCGACCGAAGACCAGGACGGAGCCAAGGAATGAGGGGCTACATGACCAGTTAGGCTCCTGAGTCGCGATGCTCAGGAGTCCCCCTTGATGCGCAAACAGCTTGTGGAAAGGAGATGCGATGGTTGGTCTTGTGTTCTACGTCGGCAGGGCCCGACCCCGCGCATACCTCAACCGCCGTTGGGCCGACCGGAGACCAGGACAGACCAAGGAGTGAGGGGCTACGTGGTCAGTTAGGCTCCCAAGTCGCAATGCTCAGGAGTCCCCCTTGACGTTCAAACAACCTTCATACCTTAGCTCCACTTGGAAGGGCACGCGACGACTAGGTCCGAGGGACCTGGCGGGGTGGCGTACGCTTGGGTGTGACCCGAGCGCAACCCCCGTGACCAGCCCCCTCGCGCGGCTCTCCCGAGGGGAGGCGTTGTGTTGAGGCCAGACACTGAGCCCGGAGGCTCCCTGAGGTTGATATGGCCGTGAGGCCGCCCTCAGTTGTTTATCACCAGGACAGACCATGGCTCTTCCGCACTTGCACGGCATAGCCGCTCCTCGGCAGTGTCGACTGGCAGCACGGGGCATGGTGCTTCCACTGGTACGTGGGAGGGGACTCCCTACTACGGAGAGCCCCCGGGGCGTGTACAGCCCCGCCCTGACATGTGGCTTGCATGGTAGGGCTAGACGAGGTGTGTCTGGGCACTCATGAGCCATCACGGGACTCACGAGGCCCTACCTCAAGGCGGGTTGCGCCTGGTCTTGATTCTTGTTCGCTGTCTTGGTCCTGTGAGGTGGTTAGACAACCTGCGCCGAACGAATCTCCTGAGGTTACGGGTGAGAGAGCCGAGCACCAATGGCCCCAGGAGGTGACGTGAACGGGGCCGGTCCGCCAGACAGAGCTCGGCCGCTGGATTTATCGATGCTGTAGGGACCGGCCCGAGCACAGACGCCGTGCCTAACCCTCTTACACGAAGGGTCCTGAAAAAAGACAACCGGCGTGCGGCTCCCGCGATGGGCGACAATCAAGCAGGTCATAGCCATGGATAGATTAAGCATCAAAGGCAACCTAGCTCAAGTAAATGCATGAACGATACGTGCCACTGGATTAGGCCTGAGCGGCTTGGGGATGATGCAGCCCGAGGGGCGACCCCAACGAGGTAAGCTAAAGACATAAAATGGAAGGGATACATGCCACATGGATGGACCGACACGGCCTGAGAATGATGCAACCCTGGGGGCGCTCCCAGCTAAACGAACTTGGAAAATGTCACCTGGTTCCATTGATGAAGGGGTGTCGAGGCAGCTGAAGGTACGCGGCGAAGGGGTTGCTCCTCACGAGCCACCGGGGCCCTGAGCCTCGTGAGGCTCTAGGGGTCCAGGTGGTTCCTTGAGGACCGTCTCCATCTCTGCCAGGACTGCGTGGTGCCTGGCCTCCTGACCCGCCATGATGCTCCGCAGGTTGCGCTGGAAGGTAGCGGCCATGCTTGGCAGGCCAAATGGCATGCGAACGTAGCTATGAGGTGGACCTTCGTAGCACCCAACACGCGAAGGCCAGAAGCGCTCCTGAGATGCGGCTCGGTTGAGCCCTGGTATGTCGATGCAGACGCGCAGCTCACCATCCTCGCCTGGGTGGGGAGCAACGCCAGGTGGGCGGCGGTCGCCGCGTATTGCTCTTGCTTCCTGAAGCTCCTGAGATACCTTGGAGATGAACTCGTGAGCGCCGGGCGCTCCTCGCCCAGCGTCCTCCTGAGGGAGGCGTGCCGCGAAGCACGCCTCCAAGTGATGCCCGAGCACCTTCCTTGTGACGTTGGCAAGGCAGAGGCCCTCTAGAAGAGAGCCCCTGAGCCCTGCCCGAGGAGGGTGCTGGGCGCGCCTTTCTATGCGATGGAGGGAGGCGCCCCAGGTGCGGGCGCTGATCCTGACGAGGTGCCACTTGCGGTGCTGCCCTCCTGAGGTCTTGTAAGTGCATCTAGTGCCACCCCTAGTTGGTTTTGGAGTATTGACGACAAACCTGGTTGAGGGACTAATGTGATTGTGAGAATTGCAGGATAACACAGGTAGAAGTCCCTCATTGATTCGGTTTTCCTACCAGAGATGACCCTTAAAATGTATGAAGACATTGAAGTCAAAGGTGGTATGTGAAGGCATTCACATTGAAGACTATGACAAGAAAAGACATCGCGTGAAGACTATGGAGCGCGAAGACTTAGTTGTTTCGTTGTTCTTTTTCTTCTTTGTTGAGTCATAGGAACCACTGTACTATTAAGTGGGGTCCAAGAGAACCTATCAGAATGAATGAAGTGATGCTTAACCAAAATCCTATGTCTTCGAGCAAAGACAATGAGAGCAAATCTTATCCAGAGCTGGATAAGTCAGCTTTGCTTGTAGCCCAAGTAAAGTTGTTGTGTGTGTTTGAAATCTGACCATTGGGACATGTGTCAGTTCCTCAGTGACCCAGGGTCATTTAGGACAAATCAGGTTGAGTTGCCTAGTGGCTATAAATATCCCACCCCCTACAACCATAAACAGTTGGCTGCTCAGAGTTAGTATACGGCTTTTGTCATTTGAGAGCAACCCACCTCGAAGCCTTTGAGAGAGAATTCCTTGTGAGGACAAAGCCCTAAACACCCAGAGGCAAAGAGTGTTAGGCATCACTGAAGTCTTCTTGTCTGTGTGATCTAAAGACTTATTACACTTGAGGACTGTGAATCCTCCAGCCGGTTAGGCGTCGCGTTCTGAGCATCCAAGAGTCATGTGGATCGCCGGTGAACGAAGTCTGTGAAGGTTTGGAAGTCTACCTCGAAGACTTACCAGAGTGATTGGGTGAGGACTGGGTGTCCTTAGCTCAAGGGGAATAAGGTGAAGACACGGTCTTCTGAGTTGAATCTCAGCCTCCCTAACCAGACGTACAGTTGTCACAGCAACTGGAACTGGTCCAACAAATCATTGTCTTCAACGAGGCACTGGTTCTATCCTTCCCATCTCTTTATTTACAGTTGGTCCTTATGAAGTCATTGCCTGTTTGCATTATCTTTTGTCTTCACTGAGTGACTGCTTGTTCTGATTGGCTTCATACTATCTTCCTACCTGATCTATACTGCCTAGCTGCTATTAGTCGTTGTGCTTTCACTTTATTGAATACTTGACTATGGCTTGCTTAGTGTAGTCTACCTTCCGCTGCATGGTAATAGGTTTATTTCTATCGTTTGTCTTCGAAACTCCCATGTTTCTAAGACTTTCTTAAAAATCGCCTATTCACCCCCCTATAGTCGATTACTAGCACTTTCAATTGGTATCAGAGCAAGGTACTCCCTTGTTCTGTGTGATTCAGTTTAACCACCTGGAGTTTTAGCTATGTCGACTGCAGGGATAATCAAAGTCTCCGTTGCGTGCCCAGTCTTCAATGGAACTGAATATCCCTACTAGAAGAATAAGATGCGCATGCATCTTGATGCCATTGATGTCGACCTCTGGTATGTCATCAAGAATGGCGTCCCCAAGGCTGGTGAAGGTGTCACCGCTGCTGATGTTAAGAAGTTCGTTCAACTGGACTCCATGGCCAAGAACATCATCTGTGATCATCTGACCAAAGGATAGTATGGCCGTGTGAGTTCTCTGTAAACATCTAAGCTAGTCTGGGACTGGCACTCCAAGGTCAACGAAGGCATCTCAACCTAGAGAGATCAAAGAATCAGTGTCCTTCGCAACCTCTTCAACCGCTTCAAGAGAAACGACAATGAGAATGTTCAGCTCACGTTTGATCGACTCACTGACATCACAAATGAGCTTCAAGCCCTCGGCGCTACTGAGATCACCAAGCATGAAGTCGTCAAGACACTCCTGAGATCACTTGACAGCTCGTTTGACACCCTAGCCCTGATGATTCAAGAACGTCCTGACTTCAAGACACTCGATCCGTCTGACATACTTGAAAGGTTCAACACACATGAGTTTCAGCTTTCTGAGAAAAGAGACATCTACGGTCCCAACTATGGGCGAACTCGTGCCTTGAAGGCAAAAGCTGTCTCCTCATCTGAAGAAGAATCTGACAGCAGTTCTGATGATCCTGAAGACATTGGAAAGGAGCTTGCTATGCTTGTGAAGAAGTTCCAAAAATTCACCAAGAAGAAAGGCTTCAGAAAGTCTTCACGATCAAGCTCAAGGAAAGATGAAGCTTCTGCTCATGACTACAAGAAGAGAACATGCCACAAGTGCAAGAAACCTGGCCACTACATCTCTGAGTGTCCGCAGTGGGACAATGAGAACAACAAGAAGAAGAAGAGCAAGGAGTATGATTCTGACGACAAGAAGAAGAAGAAATACTCAAAGTCTTCTTCCAAGTCTTCCTCAAAGTCTTCATCACACAAGAAGAGCTCATCTGGCAAGGCTCGTGCGTTTGTTGGCAAGGAAATGGATTCAGAGGAGGAGTCCACTTCTGGGGAGGCGGAGGTGGAGTCTGAGGAGGAGTCCGATTCTGGCGTTGCAAGTCTGGCTACAGCATACGTTGCCAAGTCCATCTTCAACACTGAAGACAATGACTTCATCACCGACGCCGATGCAAATGACAAGGACTACTCCGCTCCCACCTACTGCTTCATGGCACGCGGTGCCAAGGTAAACACACGCACTACTCACTATCAAACATCCAGTGAAGATGACTCTGATTGTGGTTCCAAACCCAGCTACAAAACACTTGCTAAAATTGCAACTGAACAACAGAAAGCTATGGAACATATTCAAAAACTGTTAGACGAAAGCGATGACCTGTTAGACGCTGAAATGACTCGATCTCAGTCCTTAATTGAAGACATAAAAAATCTTCATGTTAAGTATGAGGAACTTGAAAGTCGTCATGAAACGCTCTCAACAACTCATGAAAAGCTTTCCTATGATTATCTTCAAAGGAAGCAAGATCTTGAGAAATTGAGAGCGGCTCATGAAGATCTTCAAAAGGAAAATGAGTCACTTCGCGCCAAACAGATCAGTTCCGCTCAGGAAGGATTTGAACCACCATGTCTTAAATGCATTGAGCGTGACAACGCTACTTCTATTGCTGGATGTTCTACTGCTGCTACTATTGCAATATCTTCAACTGTTGATGTGGTAACTAACCCCTCTGCTGAGGATACCACTGCTATTGCTGATGAAAATGCTAGGTTGAAGACATTGCTTGAAACAGGGATGTACAAAAGTCTCAAAGGGCATTAGACACTATGTGATGTCCTCAAAAGGCAGATCCTGAACCAAAACCCTAGGAAAGAGGGTCTTGGGTTCGAAAGGAAAATGAATGTTGATGGCTCTTACTGGAAACCTGAGCATTACCCCAAAACCACATGGGTTGCTGCAAAGGAACCTTCAGTGGATCTATCCACCCTGTCTGGCTTCACTTGTGCTAATCCCATTGTTATTGATGAATCCTTTGATGCAAACTATAAACTGTTTAAGAATCAGAATGGTGAAGTGTTTGCCAAGTATATTGGTACTAACTGCATGAATGGGCCACCTATGAAGTCTGGGTGCTGAAAAAGTGGTTGGAGAATCTTCCTGTGAATGTCGTCATGACACCACAAGTGAAGAAGACAAACCCCAGACCACAGGCTTCATATGGTCCAAAGGCTTCATACAAACAAAGGACTCACCTGAGTCGCACTAACGCAAATGTTTTGCAGGGAAACCATACTCAGGCCTATGAATATGAGCGTGTTTCATCAAACCGCCATGTTCATAAGACCAAGAACTACTCTGCTTATTCTTATGAGTACTATTGTCCACCTGCAAGACTATTTGCTAGGGCTCCAAAGCCAAAGTTCTCAGATGTTGCACTTAGACTCATTGCTTCGAAGCCACCCTTGAAGATGTGGGTGGCTAAGAAAGCTTAACTCTCTTTTGCAGGGAAGGGTCTCCAGCCGAAAATCAAATTCGTCTGAAGCTATTGCTGGGGACCTTAAACATCTTGTAGGGCGCAAGATCAAATGCCCAAATGGTCTTATTATGTATTTTGTTCTGAGTCGCTTGCTACTTGCCCTATCAGTCCTAACCTCGATCTAAGCTTTCATAATCCACTTGCTCGTCAAATGTTTATGCTTCACAATTCTCTTCATGAAGCCTATCCCCCTAACTGCACTGTAGGGTATGACATCAGCTGCTTCAGAATGGATTATTGATAGTGGGTGTACTAATCACATGACTGGCAAGCGAAGTCTTCTCATGGACTCAACTTTACGTCCATCTAACAAGAGTCACATCACATTTGCTGATACTGGTAAAAGCAAGGTATTGGGTCTAGGTAGAGCTGCAATCTCAAGGGATCAACACATGGATAAAGTGATGCTTGTTGAATCTCTTGGTTTCAACTTAATGTCTGTCTCAATGCTTTGTGATTTAAATATGATTGTGATGTTTGGAAAATATCGTTGCCTTGTTCTAATGGAATCTGACAAGTCTCTAGTCTTTGAAGGGTATCGGAAAGATGATTTGTACGTGGTAGATTTCTCGGCAGGACCACAGCTTGTCGTATGTCTTCTAGCAAAAGCTTCAGAATGTTGGCTCTGGCATCGGAGGCTAGGGCATGCTGGCATGAGGAACTTGCACACTCTTGCAAAGAAGAAGCATGTCTTAGGCATCGAGGGCGTCAAGTTCAAGAAGGATCACTTATGCGGTGCATGTGAAGCAGGAAAGATGACGAGGGCTAAGCATCCCTCGAAGACAATCATGACAACGACTCAACCCTTCGAACTGCTCCACATGGACCTCTTCGGTCCCACTCACTACTCAACTCTTACTACTACTGCTTGTCTCTATGGCTTCATCATTGTTGATGATTATTCAAGATATACTTGGGTGCATATAATCCTCTACAAGACTGAAGTACAGGATGTCTTCAGACGCTTCGCCAATCGAGCCATGAACAACTATGACGTCAAGATCAAGCACATCAGAAGTGACAATGGCACTGAATTCAAGAACACTGGCCTCGACACTTATCTTGATACTTTGGGCATCACTCATGAATTCTCAGCTCCGTACACGCCGCAGCAGAATGGCATCGTGGAACGCAAGAACAGAACACTTATTGAGATGGCCCGGACGATGCTCGATGAATACAAGACTCCAAGAAAGTTCTGGCCTGAAGCCATTGATATTGCATGTCATATCATCAACCATGTTTATCTTCACAAGCTTCTGAACAAAACATCCTATGAGCTCCTCACTGGTAAGAAGCCAAATGTCAGTTACTTCAGAGTATTTGGTGCCAGGTGCTCGATCAAGGATCCACATCACACTTCAAAATTTGCACCGAAAGCACATGAAGATTTTATGCTTGGATACGGAAAGGACTCGCACTCCTAGAGAGTCTTCGACCTCTTTCACTATAAAGTGGTTGAAACTGTGGATGTGCGGTTCGATGAGACTAACGGCTCGCAAAGAGAGCACCTGCCAAATGTGCTAGATGAAGTTCCATCCAGTGAAACCATCAAGCTCATGGGAACTGGAGAAATCATACCGTCTGAAGCTCAGCCTGAAGAGGAACTCATCATGTCTGCACCTGATCAACCTGAAGACAATGCTCAGCCTGAAGACAATCCTTCTAATGATGACAATGAGCAGCAAGAGCAAAATCTTTGCCCTGTTCATCCTCGTGTTGCAAATGAAGTACATATTGAGAGAATAATTGACGGCATCAATGCACCAGGTCCACTCACTCGTTCAAGGGCAACACAACTAGCAAATTTTTGTGGACACTTCGCATTTGTCTCAATATCTGAACCCAAGAAAGTTGATGAAGCCTTCATGGAACCTGAATGGATTCAAGCTATGCAAGAAGAGCTTCAATAGTTTGAGTTGAATAATGTATGGGAACTGGTCAAGCGTCCTGATCCTCGTAAGCACAATATCATAGGCACTAAATGGATATATCGCAACAAGCAAGATGAGCATGGTCAAGTTGTCAGAAACAAAGCTCGTCTCGTTGATCAAGGATACACTCAAGTTGAAGGAATTGACTTTGATGAAAAATTTGCTCCTATGGCTAGGCTTGAAGCTATACGCATACTGCTGGCCTATGCAAATCATCATAACATTCTTCTGTACCAAATGGATGTGAAGAGCGCCTTTCTCAATGGAAAGATTGAAGAAGAAGTGTATGTTGCACAACCGCCTGGCTTTGAAGATCCAAAACATCCTGACATGGTTTACAAGCTCAACAAGGCACTGTATGGCCTTAAATAAGCCCCTCGAGCTTGGTATGACACACTCAAAGACTTCCTAAAGAGCAAAGGCTTCAAACCTGGTTCCCTGGACCCCACTCTCTTCACGAAGACATATGATGGTGAACTGTTCGTGTGCCAAATATATGTGGATTACATTATCTTCGGCTACACTAACCAGAAATACAGTGATGAGTTTGGATATATGATGCAAGAGCAATATCAGATGTCCATGATGGGTGAGCTGAAGTTCTTCCTTGGTCTTCAAATACGATAGCAACGCAACAACACCTTTATATCTCAAGAGAAATACCTCAAAGATTGCCTGAAGAAGTTTGGAATGCAAGACTACAAAGGCTACACAACGCCAATGCTAGATAAACACCATCTGGGTCCCCATAGTGGCTTCAGAACTGAAGAAAACAAGGGCAGCTGAAGCTGAAGCCTGAAAGCGCAAAACTAAGGCCACCACTGATGATGCTCCTCCAACCAAGAAATGCAAAACCAAGAAGAAAGACCGGGATGCTCCCACAGAGCCCCTTGAGGTCGAGCCAATCTCAGTGGCTCGTCCTGCGTCTGAACATCAAGAACGTCAAATGATAGTTCATGAGCCTGCTTCCACGGAGGCTCATGAAGCTGAAGACAATCCAGCTGTTGACCCCACCGCAGCTGAAGACATTGGTCCTCACGACAATGTTGAAGATGATGAAGTCCTTCCTCAGATCGAGCACCAGTTGGTATCATCGCCTGTGCTCATGCACAACGAACTCATCAGCATTCATCGTCCTCAGACGCCAACTGCTCAGGATGCATCATGGGCTGATCACCCACAACGACAAGACACCCCAAGTTCTGGTTCGATGGCCCATTCTGGTTCCTCCACCTACTGCGGGTCCACAATTTGACTATCATGTCGAGCACAGACCTCCCGTACAGAAGCCCAAGCCAAGACTTCCACGATTCCCAGGCACTGAAACTTCACTTGGGGTCTTCAATGTGAATGACTTCGTGGCACACAACACCTTCTTCAACAGCGCCAAGAACCCTTACACCAAACCTCGCATTTCATCAGATCGGTTCTGGAGCTATCAGCAGCGCAGCTACTATTCCTGCATCTTATACAATCAAGGGTGCATATTTCCACATATGCATCTCGACACTGAAGCTATAGCTGGCCTGCCCTGCCTTGAAGAAGCGTCGGATTGCTTCAGAGATGCTGGACTCCTGCAGTTTGTCACAGATAAGGAACGCTGGAATGAAGAGCTTCTGCTACAGTTCTATGCAACTCTTCACATTCGAGGCTACAACATGGATCCAAAGACTTGGGTCCTTGAGTGGATGATAGGCAATGTCCATCATGAAGCCAAAGCTCTTGATATCATTGAGCTCACAGGCCTGCCCACTCCTGGTGAATACTATGAACCAGGTTGTCAACAACACCAGAATGCTTGGGAGAGCATCTTTTAGAAGCCAGGACCCAACATGAGCCAAATGTTGAGCATGATGAAGCCTTTGCCTCACGATGCTGACTACCCATCTGAATTCTTTGTTGAAGACCTAGAGTATCTGCCTCGCACCATTTATCATATCATCAGAAAAACTCTATGGCCCGTCAAAGGACATTCATCTGCAGCGAAGCTTGAAGGAGCAATGAAGACTTTGGTCTTCTATATCTTCAATGGCATCAGCTTCAATGCTCAAGACTTCTTCATCAGGCAGTTGGCTGCATCAGGCTCTGACATATTTGGTCTGAAGTTCAATGCTCCTTGGGTAATGCGCCTTATCAAGCGTCATTCTGCCATCAACTATCAACCGTCTGCGCGCAATCATCTTGTCTTCTTGCCAGAGGTTGATCTGTCTATTGAAGCTATTTACCCAGAGCCTGCTAAGGATCCCATTTATCTTCACAATGCTGATCACCAAAGCTTCACCTAGCCCATTGAAGGAGTTCAGGCAGTCTCACGTGTTTATCCCTTGGCTGGCAACACACGTGCCCCTCGTGCTCAAACTGACGCCACTGGAAGCACCATTGCGCAAAGGCCTCGAAGGCGATCTCGTGTTCTCATTGACCGAGAGATTCTCGTCGCGCTACACCAGAAACAGGACAAGCATCACAACTGGCTCAAGCGTCAGATGCAAAGCCTCTTGGTGGATGTCAACCGCATTCGCAATCTTGCCACCAAGAATGCCTTTGTCACTCATGAAACCTGTCGGAGGTCGTGGAAGAGTTTGACATTGCTTAGTGCTGAAGCTGATCTGCAAGACGATGGCTTCACTGAAAGATTCAAGTTTGACTCAACTCCTCCCAAGAATGCTCACTTGCGTCGGACTCCCTCACTTGAAGACTCTGACTATTCATCCTCAGCTGCGACAGTGAATGCCAGAGTCATCGATGACCAAGATGATGCAACTTCACCTCCTCCAACTTCAGCGCGTGTCGACACTACACCAAGTTCTTCTGCACCACCAGACCTCAACAACGACCCTGATGCCTCGCCTACACCTCATGGGAACGAGTAGGCGCTCTATGTCTTCAAACCTTTTTGGTCATTAATGACAAAAGGGGGAGAAGCATATGAGTTGATAGTCTTCAAGCGGGTCCATATGGGTGGTTGCTTTACCTTTTGCTACTTTTGCCAAGTGCTTACAACTCTTGCTTTTCGATACATTTGGTTCTTCGAGTTGTAACGCTTAAACTCGATGGTCGTCTGCTACTTATTTGTTATTCTGTGATGCGATGATAAATTCCGCATGTGCGATGATAACTTCCGCACTTAGGTCATTTTGCAGACGTCCATTTTTCATTATGCATGTCATTATCTTCGTTACATCAAATCATGCATGATGAATTGTCATCATAAGTTGAAGAGGATCTCCACAAGTACAACCTGCCATGTGCATTTGCATTCCAAGAGCAAATTACTTATATGCACATCTTCAGGGGGAGCCTTTGCCACTTATGAAGACAATACCCTATCCTTTACAATTTCACATACTTTATTCCCCATTGAAAACTTCAACCAATTTGTCATCAATCACCAAAAGGGGAGATTGTAAGTGCATCTAGTGCCACCCCTAGTTGGTTTTGGAGTATTGACGACAAACCTGGTTGAGGGACTAATGTGTTTGTGAGAATTACAGGATAACACAGGTAGAAGTCCCTCATTGATTCGGTTTTCCTACCAGAGATGACCCCTAAAATGTATGAAGACATTGAAGTCAAAGGTGGTATGTGAAGACATTCACATTGAAGACTATGACAAGAAAAGACATCGTGTGAAGACAATGGAGCGCAAACACTTAGTTGTTTCGTCGTTCTTTTTCTTCTTTGTTGAGTCATAGGAACCACCGTACTGTTAAGTGGGGTCCAAGAGAACCTGTCAGAATGACTGAAGTGATACTTAACCAAAATCCTATGTCTTCGAGAAAAGACAATGAGAGCAAATCTTATCCAGAGCTGGATAAGTCAGCTTTTCTTGTAGCCCAAGTAAAGTTGCCGTGTGTGTTTGAAATCTGATCGTTGGGACACGTGTCAGTTCCTTAGTGACCCAGGGTCACTTAGGACAAATCAGGTTGGGTTGCCTAGTGGCTATAAATAGCCCACCCCCTACAACCATAAACGGTTAGCTGCTCAGAGTTAGTATACGGCTTTTGTCGTTTGAGAGCAACCCACCTCGAAGCCTTTGAGAGAGAATTCCTTGTGAGGACAAAGCCCTAAACACCCAGAGCCAAAGAGTGTTAGGCATCACTGAAGTCTTCTTGTCTGTGTGATCTGAAGACTTATTACACTTGAGGACTGTGAATCCTCCAGTCGGTTAGGCGTCGCGTTCTGAGCATCCAAGAGTCATTGTGGATCGCCGGTGAACGAAGTCTGTGAAGGTTTGGAAATATACCTCGAAGACTTACCAGAGTGATTGGGCGAGGACTGGATGTCCTTAGCTCAAGGGGAATAAGGTGAAGACACGGTCTTCTGAGTTGAATCACAGTCTCCCTAACCAGACGTACAGTTGTCACAGCAACTAGAACTGGTCCAACAAATCATTGTCTTCAACGAGCCACTGGTTCTATCCTTCCCATCTCTTTATTTACAGTTCGTCCTTGTGAAGTCATTGCCTGTTTGCATTATCTTTTGTCTTCACTGAGTGACTGCTTGTTCTGATTGGCTTCATACTATCTTCCTACCTGATCTATACTGCCTAGCTGCTATTAGTCATTGTGCTTTCACTTTATTGAATACTTGACTATGGCTTCCTTAGTGTAGTCTACCTTCCGCTGCATGGTAATAGGTTTATTTCTATCGTTTGTCTTCGAAACTCCCATGTTTTGAAGCCTTTCTTAGAAATCGCCTATTCATCCCCCCTCTAGTCGATCACTAGCACTTTCAGGTCTAGCACGGAGCTGCTTCTTCTTATTCTTGGGGACGACCTCCGAAGGGTACCGAGCTACATTGTGGCCAGGGTCTTCGATCGACGCTGCTTGGAAGGCGCGCTCGAGGGAGCACACCGCATCTCTTTCTTCGCAGGGGACTGTGATGATCCCACCGCTTCCTGGCATTTGAGGACATTGTAGCTGTGGTGCGTCACGGCCATGAACTTGGCCAGGGCTGGATACCCGAGGATGGCATTCTACGGCATACGAATGTGGGTGACGTCGAAGTCGATGAGCTCGGTGCGGTAGTTGTTGCACGGCCCGAAGGTGACTGGGAGGCGGACCATCCCGATCGGGGTGGTGGAGCCGTCGGTCACTCATGAAAAAGGCTTGGTGGGCTGGAGCTGATCATACGACACTTGGAGGCTGTCGAACGTCTCGACGGACAGGATGTTGAGCCCTGCGCCACCATCGATGAGGGTCTTGGTGACTTGCACGTTGCTGATGATGGGTGAACAAAGCATTGGGAGGACGTCGGCGGTAGCCGCGTGATAACCCACAAGTATAGTGGATCGCAACAGTTTTCGAGGGTAGAGTATTCAACCCAAATTTATTGATTTGACACAAGGGGAGCCAAAGAATATTCTCAAGTATTAGCAGCTGAGTTGTCAATTCAACCACACCTGGAAACTTAATATCTGCAGCGAAGTGTTTAGTAGCAAAGTAATATGATAGTAGTGATGACGGTAACAAAAGCTAACAGTAGTAAAAGTATTGTTTTTGGTATTTTGTGGTGATGATAACAATAGCAACGGAAAAGTAAATAAGCGAAGAACAATATATGGAAAGCTCGTAGGCAATGGATCGATGATGGAGAATTATGTCGGATGCAATCGATCATGCAACAGTTATAACATAGGGTGACACAGAACTAGCTCCAGTTCATCAATGTAATGTAGGCATGTATTCCGAATATAGTCATACGTGCTTATGGAAAAGAACTTGCATGACATCTTTTGTACTACCCTCCCGTGGCAGCGGGGTCCTTACGGAAACTAAGGGATATTAAGGCCTCCTTTTAATAGAGTACCGGAACAAAGCATTAACACATATTGAATACATGGACTCCTCAAACTACGGTCATCACCGGTAAGTATCCTGATTATTGTCACTTCGGGGTTAACGGATCATAACACATAATAGGTGACTATAGACTTGCAAGATAGGATCAAGAACACTCATATATTGATGAAAACATAATAGGTTCAGATCTGAAATCATGGCAGATATAAATCTTGGTTTTTGGATCTCTCAAGTTCTTCATAATGATAAGCAGATATAAATCCCAAGTGACTCAAAGAATAAAGCTGTGCTCCTCGGCAACGGCGCCAGAAAATAGTCTTGATAACCCACAAGTATAGGGGATCGCAACAGTTTTCGAGGGTAGAGTATTCAACCCAAACTTATTGATTCGACACAAGGGGAGCCAAAGAGTATTCTCAAGTATTAGCAGCCGAGTTATCAATTCAACCACACCTAGAAACTTAATATCTGCAGCAAAGTATTTAGTAGCAAAGTAATATGATAGTAGTGGTAATGGTAGCAAAAGGTAATGATAGCAAAATTAATGTTTTTGGTATTTTGTAGTGATGATAGCAATAGCAACGGAAAAAGTAAATAAGCGAAGAACAATATATGGAAAGCTCATAGGCAATGGATCAGTGATAGAGAATTATGCCGGATGTGGTTCATAATGTAACAGTCATAACCTAGGGTGACACAGAACTAGCTCCAATTCATCAATGTAATGTAGGCATGTATTCCGAATATAGTCATACGTGCTTATGGAAAAGAACTTGCATGACATCTTTTGTCCTACCCTCTCGTGGCAGCGGGGTCCTAGCGGAAACTAAGGGATATTAAGGCCTCCTTTTAATAGAGTACCGGACCAAAGCATTAACACATAGTGAATACATGGACTCCTCAAACTACGGTCATCACCGGTAAGTATCCCGATTATTGTCACTTCGGGGTTAACAGATCATAACACATAATAGGTGACTATAGACTTGCAAGATAGGATCAAGAACTCTCATATATTGATGAAAACATAATAGGTTCAGATCTGAAATCATGGCACTCGGGCCCTAGTGACAAGCATTAAGCATAGCAAAGTCATAGCAACATCAATCTCAGAACATAGTGGATACTAGGGATCAAACCCTAACAAAACTAACTCGATTACATGATAAATCTCATCCAACCCATCACCGTCCAGCAAGCCTACGATGGAATTACTCACGCACGGCGGTGAGCATCATGAAATTGGTGATGGAGGATGGTTGATGATGACGATGGCGACGGATTCCCCTCTCCGGAGCCCCGAACGGACTCCAGATCAGCCCTCCCGAGAGGTTTTAGGGCTTGGCGGCGGCTCCGTATCGTAAAACGCGATGAATCCTTCTCTCTGATTTTTTTCTCCCCGAAAGCAAATATATAGAGTTGGAGTTGAGGTCGGAGGAGCTCTAGGGAGCCCACGAGGTAGGGGGCGTGCCCTAGGGGGCAGGCACGCCCCCACCCTCGTGGCTAGGGTGTGGGCCCCCTGGTCTTCATCTTTTGCAAGGATTTTTTATTATTTCCGAAAAGATGTTCCGTGAAGTTTCAGGTCATTCCGAGAACTTTTGTTTCTGCACATAAATAACACCATAGCAATTCTGCTGAAAACAGCGTCAGTCCGGGTTAGTTCCATTCAAATCATGCAAGTTAGAGTCCAAAACAAGGGCAAAATTGTTTGGAAAAGTAGATACGACGGAGACGTATCAACTCCCCCAAGCTTAAACCTTTGCTTGTCCTCAAGCAATTCATTTGACAAACTGAAAGTGATAAAGAAAAACTTTTACAAACTCTGTTTGCTCTTGTTGTTGTAAATATGTAAAGCCAGCATTCACGTTTTCAGCAAAGATTATGAACTAACCATATTCACAATAACGCATAGGTCTCATGTTTACTCATATCAATGGCATAATCAACTAGCGAGCAATAATAATAAATCTCGGATGACAACACTTTCTCAAAACAATCATAATATGATATAACAAGATGGTATCTCGCTAGCCCTTTCTGAGACCGCAAAACATAAATGCAGAGCACCTTTAAATATCAAGGACTGACTAGACATTGTAATTCATGGTCAAAGAGATCCAGACAAGTCATACTCAATGTAAACTAACAGTAATGAATGCAAATGACAGCGGTGCTCTCCAACTGGTGCTTTTTAATAAGAGGATGATGACTCAACATGAAAGTAAATAGATAGGCCCTTCGCAGAGGGAAGCAGGGATTTGTAGAGGTGCCAGAGCTCGGTTTTGAAATAGAGGTGAATAATATTTTGAGCGGTATACTTTCATTGTCAACATAACAACCAAGAGATGGCGATATCTTCCATGCTACACACATTATAGGCGGTTCCCAAACAGAATGGTAAAGTTTATACTCCCCCTCCACCAACAAGCATCAATCCATGGCTTGCTCGAAACAACGAGTGCCTCCAACTAACAAGAGTCCCAGGGGGAGTTTTGTTTGCAATTATTTTGATTTAGTTTGCATAAAGCATGGGACTGGGCATCCCGGTGACCAGCCATTTCTCGTGAGTGAGGAGCGGAGTCCACTCCTCTTGAGAATAACCCGCCTAACATGGAAGATACGGACAGCCCTAGTTGATACATGAGCTATTCGAGCATACAAAACAGGATATTTATTTGAAGGTTTAGAGTTTGGCACATACAAATTTACTTGGAACGGCAGGTAGATACCGTATATAGGTAGGTATGGTGGACTCATATGGAATAACTTTGGGGTTTATGGAGTTGGATGCACAAGCAGTATTCCCGCTTAGTACAGGTGAAGGCTAGCAAAAGACTGGGAAGCGACCAGCTAGAGAGCGACAACAGTCATGAACATGCATTAAAATTAATCAACACCGAATGCAAGCATGAGTAGGATATAATCCACCATGAACATAAATATCGTGAAGGCTATGTTGATTTTGTTTCAACTACATGCGTGAACATGCGCCAAGTCAAGTCACTTAAATCATTCAGAGGAGGATACCACCCTATCATACCACATCACAACCATTTTAATAGCATGTTGGCACGCAAGGTAAACCATTATAAGCTCCTAGCTAATCAAGCATGGCACAAGAAACTATGATCTCTAGTTGTCATTGCAAACATGTTTATTCATAATAGGCTGAATCAGGAACGATGAACTAATCATATTTACAAAAACAAGAGAGGTCGAGTTCATACCAGCTTTTCTCATCTCAGTCAGTCCATCATATATCGTCATAATTGCCTTTCACTTGCACGACCGAACGATGTGGAATAATAATAATAGTGCACGTGCATTGGACTAAGCTGGAATCTGCAAGCATTCAATAAACAGGAGAAGACAAGGCAATATGGGCTCTTTTGTTAGATCAACAATAATGCATATAAGAGCCACTTCAACAATTTAATCATGGTCTTCTCCTATCGACCCCCAAAGAAAAGAAAAGAAATAAAACTATTTACACGGGAAAGCTCCCAACAAGCAAAAGAAGAACATGAAATCTTTTTGGGTTTTCTTTTTAATTACTACTACAAGCATGGAAAGTAAACTAATTAAAAGCTACAACTATTTTTTTTGGTTTTTCTTAAGGTTTATTAAACACACAAGAAGAAAGCATAAAAAGGAAATCAAACTAGCATGGATGATACAATGAAAAAGTATGAGCAACGACATCTAGCAATGAGTGTTAACATAAATGTAATGTCGGTGAGAAATACATACTCCCCCAAGCTTAGGCTTTTGGCCTAAGTTGGTCTATGGCCACGGTTGGCCTGGCGGATATCCATAGTAATAGATGGGGTCGTATTGAGATGCAGCGGCTATCGCCTCCTGAGCTGCAGCGTGGCGACGAGCGGCCTCCGCCCTCCTCTCGTACTCATCTGCCTCCTCTCTGATAATAACATATCTTCCTTTTGCCTGATAATAAAAGAAGGTAGGAGCAGGGAGAGTAATATGGACAGCACGACGTCTGTCAAAGATTAAGCGATACTGGAGAGGTGATTCATTCCTCTCAACAAACTGGTGGTGAACCATAGCATTAAAGTCTAGGTAAGCAGGAGGCAATTCAATATCATCATTACGTATGGTTACACCAAGAAAATCAGCTAAGCGGGTTGCATAAATTCCACCAAAGAAATCTCCATTAAATCTATTAAGATGCAACCTACGTGCAACAATGGCTCCCAAATTATAAGATTTATCTCCTAACACAACACTCCTAAGAATACTGAGGTCAGGCACACACATGTGACATGCCTCATCTTTACCATTAATGCATCTACCTATGAAGAGAGCAAAATAATGTATAGCGGGAAAGTGAATGCTCCCTATGGTAGCTTGTGTTATATCTCTAGATTCCCCCATAGTATACTAGCAAGAAAATCTCTAAATTCAGATTTGCGAGGTTCCCTAACACTACCCCATTGTGGAAGTTTGCAAGCAGTGGTAAAATCCTCTAAGTCCATAGTGTAAGAATTTTCATAAAGATCAAACAAGACAGTTGGAGAATTATGTGAAGATGAAAATTCAAACCTCCTCACAAAGGAACTAGTGAGATAGTGATACTGGCTGCACTTTTCTTCCTCAAAGCTCACAAGATCAGTGTTACACAAATATGCGTTAAATTCTTCCTTAATTCCTGCTCGATCCATAAAGTTTTCCGAAGGCCATTCACAAGGACGCACTGGAGCGTCTCTTGGTGGCTCATCATTAGCATCACGCATTGCAAGCCTGGGCTCTTGTTTCCTTGAAGAGCCACCTTGGTACATTTTCCTAAACATATTTCTTCCTCTGAAAAATTTCTGGAATGTTTAGTAACTTCAAATAAAAGTGAACCAAACTCAATAAAATTGATAGCAAGTACTCCTACAAGTGCCTAGAGCCTATATCATGCATCAAAACTACTTTTGACCATATAAATTTGACATGCAAGCTCAAGAACAGGGTCACCTAAGCAGCAAAATTTGCAATGAATAAAGCACTAGAACAAAAACTAATTGGACCAATGGAGGAGTCACATACCAAGGAACAATCTCCCCAAGCAGTTTTGTGAGAGGTGCTTTGAGCAAGGAGATCGAAAATGGCAGCAAAATGAGCTTGAACTCGTGCTTGAGCTGGATATTGGTGTTTGTGGGAGGAAGAAGAAGTGTGTGGGTGCAGGAATAAGTGGAGGAGGGCCATCGTGGGCCCACGAGGCAGGGGGCGCCCAGGGGGTAGGGCGCGCCCTCCACCCTCGTGGCCAGGTGGATGCCCCCCTGCTGTGTTCTCAGTGCCAAATATCTCAAATATTCTAGAAAAAATCATATTTAAATTTCAGGGCATTTGGAGAACTTTTATTTTCGGGGTATTTTTATTGCATGGATAATTCAGATAATAGATAGAGAAATACTAATTTTATTTTATTTAATATAAATAACAGAAAGTAAAAGGAGGGTACAGAAGGTTGTGCCTTCTAGTTTCATCCATCTCATGCTCATCAAAAGGAATCCACTAACAAGGTTGATCAAGTCTTGTTAACGAACTCATTCCGAATAACATGGAACCGGAGAAATTTCGAATAACACTATGTTACCTCAACGGGGATATGCACATCCCCAATAATAAGAATATCATATTTCTTCTTGACAGTAGGAAGAGGAAATTCAAAACCTCCAAATATAATCGATGGAATTTTTCCAATAGAGTTGATACTATGAACTTGAGGTTGTTTCCTCGGAAAGTGTACCGTATGCTCATTACCATTAACATGAAAAGTGACATTGCCTTTAGTGCAATCAATAACAGCCCCTGCAGTATTCAAAAAGGGTCTTCCAAGAATAATAGACATACTATCGTCCTCGGGAATATCAAGAATAACAAAGTCCGTTAAAATAGTAACGTTTGCAACTACAACAGGCACATCCTCACAAATACCGACAGGTATAGCAGTTGATTTATCAGCCATTTGCAAAGATATTTCAGTAGGTGTCAACTTATTCAAATCAAGTCTACGATATAAAGAGAGAGGCATAACACTAACACCGGCTCCAAGATCACATAAAGCAGTTTTAACATAGTTTCTTTTAATGGAGCATGGTATAGTGGGTACTCCTGGATCTCCAAGTTTCTTTGGTATTCCACCCTTAAAAGTATAATTAGCAAGCATGGTGGAAATTTCAGCTTCCGGTATCTTTCTTTTATTAGTAACAATTTCTTTCATGTACTTAGCATAAGGATTCATTTTAAGCATATCAGTTAATCGCATACGCAAAAAGATAGGTCTAATCATTTCAGCAAAGCGCTCAAAATCCTCATCATCCTTTTTCTTGGATGGTTTAGGAGGGAAAGGCATGGGTTTCTGAACCCACAGTTCTCTTTCTTTACCATGTTTCCTAGCAACAAAGTCTTTTTATCATAACGTTGATTCTTTGATTGTGGGTTATCAAGATCAACAGCAGGTTCAATTTCTATATCATTATCATTGCTAGGTTGAGCATCATCATGAACATTCATTAACATTATCACTAGTTTCAGGTTCATTACCAGATTGTGTTTCAGCATCAGAAATAGAAATATCATTTGGATTCTCGGGTGTATCAATAACAGGTTCACTAGAAGTATGCAAAGTCCTATCATTTTTCTTTTTCTTCCTTTTAGAAGGACTAGGTGCATCTATATTATTTCTTTGAGAATCTTGCTCAATTCTCTTAGGGTGGCCTTCAGGATACAGAGGTTCCTGAGTCATTCTACCAGTTCTAGTAGCCACTCTAACAGCATAATCATTATTCTTACTATTCAATTCATTGAGCAAATCATTTTGAGCCTTAAGTACTTGTTCTACTTGAGTGGTAACCATAGAAGCATGCTTACTAATAAGTTTAAGTTCACCTTTGACATTAGCCATATAATCACCCAAGTGTTCAAGCATATTTGAATTGTATTTCAATTGTCTACAAAAATAAGCATTGAAGTCTTCTTGCTTAACCATAAATTTATCGAACTCATCTAAGCATGGGCTAGCAAACTTAGTAAATGGGATTTCAGCTTTATCATATCTATAGAGAGAATTTACCTTTACTACATGTGCTGGTTATCAAGACCATGAGTTTCTTCAATAGGTAATGGATTAAGATCATATGTTTCTTCAACAGGCGGTAAATTAAGACCGTGTATTTCTTCAATAGGAGGTAAATTCTTAACATCTTCAGCTTTAATACCTTTTTTCTTTCATAGATTTCTTTGCCTCTTGCATATCTTTAGGACTGAGAAATAGAACACCTCTTTTCTTCAGAGTTGGTTTAGGAATAGGCTCAGGAAGTGCCCAATTATTTTCATTTGTCAACATATTATTCAATAGAATTTCAGCTTCATCCGGTGTTCTTTCCCTGAAAACAGAACCAGCACAACTATCCAGGTAATCTCTGGAAGCATCGGTTAGTCCATTATAAAAGATATACAGTATTTCATTTTTCTTAAGAGGATGATCAAGAAAAGCATTAAGTAACTTGAGAAGCCTCCCCCAAGCTTTTGGGAGACTCTCTTCTTCAATTTGCACAAAATTATATATATCCCTTAAGGCAGCTTGTTTCTTATGAGCAGGGAAATATTTAGCAGAGAAATAATAAATCATATCCTGGGGACTATGCACACAACCAGGATCAAGAGAATTAATCCATATCTTAGCATCACCCTTTAATGAGAACGGAAATATTTTGAGGATATAAAAGTAAAGAGTTCTCTCATCATTAGTGAACAGGGTGGCTATATCATTTAATTTAGTAAGATGTGACACAACAGTTTCAGATTCATAGCCATGAAAAGGATCAGATTCAACCAAAGTAATTATATCAGGATCAACAAAGAATTCATAATCCTTATCAGTAACACAGATAGGTGAAGTAGCAAAAGCAGGGTCAGGTTTCATTCTAGCATTAAGAAATTGATGCTTCCATTTAGCTAATAACCACTTGAGTTCGTATCTATCTTTGCAAGCTAAAATAGCTAGAGCAGCTTCTTTCTCAAAAACATAACCCTCAGGAATAACAAGTGATGCATATTCATTAGAGGGAGAGTCTTCATCATCACTTTCATCAATATTATCAGATTCAATATTTTCATTCTCTCTAACCCTAGCAAGTTGTTCATCAAGAAATTCACCAAGTGGCACAGTAGTATCAAGCATAGAATTAGTTTCATCATAAGTATCATGCATAGCAGAAGTGGCATCATCAATAACATGTGACATATCAGAACCAATAGCAGAAGCAGGTTTAGGTGTCACAAGCTTACTCAAAACAGAAGGTGAATCAAGTGCAGAGCTAGATGGCAGTTCCTTACCTCCCCTCGTAGTTGAGGGATAAATCTTGGTTTTGGATCTCTCAAGCTCTTCATAATGATAAGCAGATATAAATCCCAAGTGACTCAAAGAATAGAGCTATGCTCCCCGGCAACGGAGCCAGAAAATAGTCTTGATAACCCACAAGTATAGGGGATCGCAACAATTTTGAGGGTAGAGTATTCAATCCAAATTTATTGATTTGACAGAAGGGGAGCCAAAGAATATTCTCAAGTATTAGCAGTTGAGTTGTCAATTCAACCACACTTGGAAACTTAATATCTGCAGCAAAGCATTTAGTAGCAAAGTAATATGATAGTAGTGGTAACGGTAGCAAAAGGTAATTATAGCAAAATTAATGTTTTTGGTATTTTGTAGTGATGATAGCAATAGCAACGAAAAAGTAAATAAGCAAAGAACAATATATGGAAAGCTCATAGGCAATGGATCGGTGATAGAGAATTATGCCGGATGTGGTTCATCATGTAACAGTCATAACCTAGGGTGACACAGAACTAGCTCCAATTCATCAATGTAATGTAGGCATGTATTCCTAATATAGTCATACGTGCTTATGGAAAAGAACTTGCATGACATCTTTTGTCCTACCCTCCCGTGGCAGCGGGGTCCTAGCGGAAACTAAGGGATATTAAGGCCTCCTTTTAATAGAGTACCGGACCAAAGCATTAACACATAGTGAATACATGGACTCCTCAAACTACGGTCATCACCGGTAAGTATCCCGATTATTGTCACTTCGGGGTTAACAGATCATAACACATAATAGGTGACTATAGACTTGCAAGATAGGATCAAGAACTCTCATATATTGATGAAAACATAATAGGTTCAGATCCAAAATCATGGCACTCAGGCCCTAGTGACAAGCATTAAGCATAGCAAAGTCATAGCAACATCAATCTCAGAACATAGTGGATACTAGGAATCAAACCCTAACAAAACTAACTCGATTACATGATAAATCTCATCCAACTCATCACTGTCCAGCAAGCCTACAATGGAATTACTCACGTATGGCGGTGAGCATCAAGAAATTGGTGATGGAGGATGGTTGATGATGACGATGGCGAAGGGTTCCCCTCTCCGGAGCCCCGAACGGATTCTAGATCAGCCCTCCCGAGAGGTTTTAGGGCTTGGCGGCGGCTCCGTATCGTAAAACGCGATGAATCCTTCTCTCTGATTTTTTTCTCCCCGAAAGCAAATATATAGAGTTGGAGTTGAGGTCGGAGGAGCTCCAGGGGGCCCACGAGGTAGGGGCGCGCCCTAGGGGGGCAGGCGTGCCCCGACCCTCGTGGCTAGGGTGTGGCCCCCTTGGTCTTCATATTTTGCAAGGATTTTTTATTATTTCCGAAAAGATGTTCCGTGAAGTTTCAGGTCATTCTGAGAACTTCGGTTTCTGCACATAAATAACACCACGGCAATTCTGCTGAAAACATCGTCAGTCTGGGTTAGTTCCATTCAAATCATGCAAGTTAGAGTCCAAAACAAGGGCAAAAGTGTTTGGAAAAGTAGATACAACAGAGACGTATCACCGCGCACTTGAGCTGATCTGCTGAGCTGAATGTGATGGCGCACTGGGACCACCTGAGCGGGCGTGTGGCCTCAAGCTTGGGGAGGACTGCATTCACTTCACGAGCAAACTGCTTGAAGATACGCTATGAGACTGGGGCTTGAGCTCCACCCAAGATGCAGGCAGTAGCACGCGGCTCCTGGAAGCCCTCAGCCCCCTCGTCTTGGTGGTGATCATCGTTCCTTCTTGGTGGCGGCAGTGGAGGAAGCCCGGCATTGCCCTGAGGGCGATCCTCGCGAGGCTGATCCCTCCAGGCACCTTCGCGAGGCTGGTCCTGCCAATTGTCCTCACGAGTCCGTTCACGTCACTCCTGACGCGAGCCACGGTCATCCTAGCGTCTGCCACCACGTCCTCCTCCTCGGATATAGCCCCGGTCGCTGTGCTCAGGGCGTCGACCGAAGCATCCTTCTCTAATGGCTCTGAGCTCTTGACAGTCGCTGGTGTTGTGGCTGTGCAGGTTATGGAAGGCGCAGAACGGTCGGCTGCTCTTGGATGACTCAGGCAGGTCCCTGCCGCACTTGGTGTCCGGCTCCGCCGCGAGCACGGCTGCTCCCTTACACTTCACGTCTTTGGCCTTGGCTTTCTTCTCCTCCGGATCCGCAGCCGGGAGCTCGAGGAGGGAGAGGCGCCCCTCCTCAGCTCTTGCGCACTTGGTCGCCAGGTTGAACAGTTCCAGAGACGTGCACAGCTCCTCGTGGACAATGAGCTCCTCCTTCATCTTGACATCATGGATGCCATCGAAGAACGCGGAGATGATGGCCTCGTTCGTCACCTTGGGGATCTTGAGGCGAACGTTGTTGAAGCGCTGGATGTACTTCTGGAGAGTCTCTCCTGATTGTTGCTTGACACGGTGTAAGTCACCCGCAGCCGGTGGGCGGTCGCGAGTGCCCTGGAAGTTGGCGACGAAGCAGTCGCGCATTTCATTCCAGGAAGAGATCGAGCCTGGAGGCAGGTTCAGGAGCCAGGAGCGGGCACCATCATTGAGAGCCATGGGAAACCAGTTCACCATGACTTCCTCGTCGCTGTTGGCCGCCTCGATGCTCAGCTCATAGAGCTGCAGGAACTCCGCGGGGTCGGGGGTGCCATCATAGCAAGGAGGTAGATCCAGCTTGAACTTGCCCGGCCACGCGACGCTATGCAACTTTGGGGTGAAGGCGCGGCAGCCCGCCGTGGTCACTGGGACTCTGCGCTGGTGGAGAACTTGTCCTTGATGGGGTCCGCACAACGCCGCCGCAGGCGGCATGCGGTCTTGCCGCGGTGGCGCAAGGAGCGCGGGGGCGTTTTCTCGCGATCGAGGGACTTCTTGGTAGCTTCTTTCTTCTTGCGCGGGTGCCAGGCGCGGCAGGTCGCACCGTGAGGCCACGCGCCTGGACGCCAGGGCTCCGTCTTGGGGCAGAGATGGTGGAGGCGCTCCATGGGCCATGCCGCCCGCGGTTGGCGGAGGGCGAGGCGGCGAGAGGGACGGTGCTGGGGAGCCCCCTGCGGCGCTGACAAGCTCAGCGATGCGGTCGAGCCAGTCCTCGTAGAGGTCGTCGATTGGGCGGTAGCGCAGGAGCTCACGCGCCATGCACAGAGCGGCCTGCGCGTCCACGGGAGCGCGACGAGCGTGAGATGACGAGCCGGCGGGGGTCAACGATGGAGTGGCGGTGTGGCCGCCCCGCCGCACCGAGGGGTGCAGTGAGGATACTTGCTGCTCGTTCCCCGCCCGACCGATGGCGGCATTGACGGCAGGCAACGGAGAACGACGGGGTGGCCCGCTGGCGGGGGCCGTCTGAGCAACACGGGTGGCGAGGGCAGCCCGGCGCTCAGCGCGTGCGCGGCGAGCGTCCGACATGGAGACGATCAAGCAACGGGGCGCGGAGCGACGGAAGGGAAGCTTCGACGCACCCCTACCTGGCGCGCCAAATGTCGGATCACTGGTTCTGGCAAAACCCTCAAGGTTCGAACACGGGGGTGCGGGTGAATATCTCCCCCTACCAATTTATGTTCTAGCTTCACTAAGACCTCACGAATGAACTCGACGAACTCGCAACACAAAGGACACAAGATTTATACTGGTTCGGGCCACCGTTGTGTTGTAATACCCTACTCCAGTGTGTGGTGGTGGATTGCCTCTTGGGCTGAGGATGAACAGTTACAAGGAAAGAACAGCCTCGCGAGGTGAGGTGTTCTTGTGCTTGGTGAGTTTGTGTGGCCGAGGATGGTCTGGATGACCCGTCGTCGATCCTCTCTCGATTAGCCGATCTGAAAGTGCAACTATCCCTAGGTGGTTTTGGTAATTCATAACAACATATAGCTCATTGAGCTAATGCTATTCCAAGATGATTATTTCAGGAAAGCTCAATGATTGGCATGGCATGGATGTGAAAGTGGAACCCTCAAAATGCTAAGGACAAAGGATTGGCTCAAGCTCAAAAGCTCAAGACTCTTCATTTTATATTTTAGTGATCCAAGATCACATTGAGTCTTTAGGAAAAGCCAATACTATCAAGGAGGGATGAGGTGTTGCTTAATGAGCCTCTTGCTTCATGTGCTTAGTGATATGCTCCAAAACCCTCAACTACTTTCCCATATCCACATATGACCTAAACCCTAAGCCAAACTCGGTCCTACCGATTCTTTCTATCCGGCGCCACCGAGTTTCACTTGTCATAAGCCACTGCCAAACCCTAGCAATTCGGTTCTACCGATAGGGATCTCGGTCTCACCGAGATGGGATTGCAAACTCTCTGTTTCCCTTTCGTAACTTTTCGGTCTCACCGAAAGAGCGAATCGGTCCCACCGAGATTGCAATGTAAATTCAGTGTTTCCTTTTTGTAACTTTTCGGTCTCACCGAAAGAGCAAATCGGTCCCACCGAGTTTGCCTGACCAACTCTCTGGTTAGCTAATTACCAAATTCGGTCTCACCGAGTTGTGTAATCGGTCTCACCGAGATTACGTTATGCCCAAACCCTAACCATATCGGTCCTACCGAGTTGCATGTCAGTCCCACCGAAAATCTCTAACGGTCACTAGGTTTACCTTTTCGGTCCGACCGAGTTTGTTGATTCGGTCCCACCGAGATTGGAAAACTGTGTGTAACGGTTGGATTTTGTGTGGAGGCTATATATACCCCTCCACCTCCTCTTCATTCGTGGAGAGAGCCATCAGAACACATACACAATTCCAACTCATATGTTCTGAGAGAGAACCACCTACTCATGTGTTGAGACCAAGATATTCCATTCCTACCATATGAATCTTGATCTCTAGCCTTCCCCAAGTTGCTTTCCACTCAAATCTTCTTTCCACAAAATCCAAATCCTATGAGAGAGAGTTGAGTGTTGGGGAGACTATCATTTGAAGCACAAGAGCAAGGAGTTCATTACCTACACACCATTTGTTACTTCTTGGAGAGTGGTGTCTCCTAGATTGGCTAGGTGTCACTTGGGAGCCTCCGACAAGATTGTGGAGTTGAACCAAGGAGTTTGTAAGGGCAAGGAGATCGCCTACTTCGTGAAGATCTACCGCTAGTGAGGCAAGTCCTGTGTGGGCGATGGCCATGGTGGGATAGACAAGGTTGCTTCTTCGTGGACCCTTTGTGGGTGGTTGCTTCTTTGTGGACCCTTCGTGGGTGGAGCCCTTTGTGGACTCGCGCAACCGTTACCCTTTGTGGGTGGAGCCCTTCGTGGACTCTCGCAACCGTTACCCTTTGTGGGTTGAAGTCTCCATCAACGTGGATGTAGGATAGCACCACCTATCCGAACCACGGGAAAAACATCCGTGTCTCCAATTGCGTTTGAATTCTCCAAACCCTTCCCTTTACATTCTTGCAAGTTGCATGCTTTACTTTCCGCTGCCAATATACTCTTTGCATGCTTGCTTGAATTGTGTGATGATTGCTTGACTTGTCCTACAATAGCTAAAATCTGCCAAGAACTAAAATTGGGAAAAGGTTAAGTTTTTATTTGGTCAAGTAGTCTAATCACCCCCCCTCTAGACATACTTTCGATCCTACAAGTGGTATCAGAGCTTTGGTCTCCATTTGCTTTGATCTCCATAGCTTTTGGTGGTCATAGCCTTGGTTTCACAACCTAGGAGAGTATGGCGTCTAGCGAGGGAAATTATCACCGTAGAGGTCCTTACTTTGATGGTACTAATTTTGCTAGTTGGAAGCATAAAATGAAAATGCATATTCTTGGACATAACCCCGCCGTTTGGGCTATTGTGTGTGTTGGTTTGCAAGGTGACTTCTTTGATGGGAAAGAACCAAACCGTGAAGCTACCGCGGATGAGTTGAAGATGTTGCAATACAATGCTCAAGCTTGTGATATTCTCTTCAACGGATTGTGCCCCGAAGAATTCAACAAAATCAGCCGTCTTGAGAATGCAAAGGAAATTTGGGACACTTTGATTGATATGCACGAAGGTACCGACTCCGTCAAGGAATCCAAGTTGGATGTGCTTCAAAGTCAACTTGACAAGTTCAAAATGAAGGATGGTGAAGGTGTCGCTGAAATGTACTCTAGGCTTGCTCTCATCACAAATGAGATTGCCGGCTTAGGAAGTGAAGAGATGACCGATAGATTCATCATCAAGAAGATTCTAAGAGCCTTGGATGGAAAATATGATACCGTGTGCACATTGATCCAAATGATGCCCAATTACAAAGATCTCAAGCCAACGGAGGTGATTGGAAGAATTGTTGCTCATGAGATGTCACTTAAGGATAAAGAGGAACTTCACAACAAATCAAGTGGTGCCTACAAAGCCTCATGTGAAGCCCCTACATCATCAAGTGAGAAACAAAACTTCAATGAAGAATTGAGCTTAATGGTGAAGAACTTCAACAAGTTCTACAAGAGTAGAAGCAAAGATAGAAGCTTCAAGTCAAGGTCCTACAATGACAAAAGATCTTCTAGTCGAGAGCGAAACTGCTACAGTTGTGGAAGACCCGGACACTATTCCAATGAGTGTACGGCTCCCTACAAGAGAAGAGAAGATTCTCCAAAAAGAAGAAGCAAAGAATCACCACCAAGAGAGAGAAGGAGTAGAGATGATCGTTATGAACGAAGATACTCACGGAGAAGCAAGGATTCGGAAAGGAAGGAAAAATCATCAAGGAGCTACACAAAACGAAGACATCAAGCTCATGTTGGTGAATGGGTATCCGGCTCCGACTCCGACAGCCACTCCGAGAGAAGTTATCACTCCGACTCCGAAGATACTCAAGATGAAGGTGTTGCCGGTCTAGCACTTGTGTCAACCAACTCCTACGACATATTTGACTCACCAAATGAAGGAATTGGAAGATGCTTCATGGCCAAAGGTCCTAAGGTAACACACCCCGAGTATGTTGATTTCAATAGTGATGAAGATGACTTGTTAGGTGATGATTTGCTTGTTGACAACTCTAGTGATGAATACTATGATGAAACGTCAATTAATCATGCTAATCAAGATAAAACGAATGACAATGATAAGGAGAAGATTGAGGCTCTAACTAAAGAACTAAACACTCTTAAGTTAGCTCATGAAACTATCTTCGAAGATCATCGAGAACTTTTAAGAGCTCATGAGAAATTACGCTTTGAAAAGCTCAATCTTGAGCAAGAGCATGAGTTCTTAAAAGCAATCAATGATGATCTCCGCAAGAAAAGTTCTTCTTACATTGCCAAGCGTTTACTCTTATCCACTTACATGCCTCAAGTCAAGTCTAGTAACAAGAACAAGAAAGATTCTTCCTCTAGCAGTAACAATGATCATGCTAAATCCAATATTGTTGCTTCTAGTAGTTCTCTTGATTCCACTAATGATTCTCTTAGCCAAGTTACACTTGAGCAAGAAAATAGCTTATTGAAGGGAATTATAGAGAAAGGAGTGTACAAAAGCCTTGCCGGGAGTAAGCAATTCGAGGAAATTGTGCGCAAGCAAGGAATGCACCGGAAGAATCAAGGTGTTGGTTTTGAACGAAAGTTCAATGCCAATGGAGTTGAGTGGGAAGAAGATCAATACCCCAAGACAAAGTTTGTTCCTCAACAAGAGAAGTATGATACTTCTTTCAAGGGGACACAAGCTCAAGATGATCTTCCACCACAAGACTACAAGCAAAAAGGCAAGGACAAGCTTCAAGAGGAAATTGATGCATTTGAAGAAGCTCCTAAGACCTTAGTCAAGTGGATTCCCAAGACTACTTCAAGTTCCACTTCATCAAGTACGACTACAACTCCAAGGATTCCCATCAAGATGGTGTGGATCCAAAAGAAGAAGAACTAGAGAGTTCTTGAGGGTGACTCCGCCAACATACTTCACTCTTATCATTTTGGCAAGAACAAGTGCAATCAACTTCCACATCTTGCACTAGTTCAAGGAGTCACAAACCCTCTTGTTGGTAAGACAAGGGACAAGGTAACCTAAAAGTTTTCATGGACATCATCTTGTGTGTGCATCACTCTATGTCTATGGATATCCTTGTTTGTTCCTTGTGGGACTAACCCATGTAGGTATTGAAAGTGCAATTCACTCAAATGGATAGCTCCAAGTGATCTACATCAACATTGAGCATCCACATCTTCAACATCTACATGAAGTCATCATCGACAAAACCCGAGGTTAGTTCATCCCTCTAAGGGGGGATATCACATCTAGGGGGAGCTTTACTCTAAGACTTGAGCTAAAGCAACTCTAAAGATGTGAACACAACAATGCTTTATGTAAAAGTGGTAACCCCACTTGAGCTTAAACGATGAGTATGACCTATGATCAAGTGTTCTCACTTGACTCCTAAGTCAATATACTCATATATAGATGACCTTGTCATCGCAAATTGCTTGATAGATGCTAGAATTGGTTGTGCATGCCTTGTCACATATTTCATTTGCCATCTTATTGTGTGAGCATGCTGGTTGCATATTTTACTCATTCGAGGACATCCACTTGTTGTTTTGATTGTTTGGTTTTATTTCCTTTTGCCAAGTGGATGGACAAGAATGCCTAAGAACCTCCTCTAGCTATCTATGCTTTTCTCGTCTCAAACTCTATTCATGCTACATCACAAAATTTGATCAAGTCAGATTCGAACCACTCTGTGTGAGGAGCGCTCGGAGTCCCCGATTCGTCATAGACTTAAACTTCCAAAACCTCTTTATGATTCTCGGTCTGACCGATACCCCACTTTCGGTCCTACCGAGATCATTAAGTTGATCTAGGTTTTCGATCTCGGTGCAACCGATTTGAACCTTTCGGTCACACCGAGTTGCAGTAACTGCTATACAGTTTTGCATCTCGGTGCCACCGAGTTGTTCCACTCGGTCACACCGACAGGGTCGGGCTATATATAGTCACGGGCAAAAATTTGGAAATTTCTCCGAACCCCTTCGCCCGCGCGATAGCCTGCTCTGCCAACGTGGTCTCCGGATCGTCTCCTCGCCGCCAGCCGCCTCCAGTCGCTGGTCTCCGTCGCCGTCAACGGGAATTCTACCCCGCCGTTGCCGCCGTAGCGAGTCTCCGCCGAACTAGGGTATGGACTCGATCTTTGTGCTATTCCCCAATCCGATTCTTAGCACATTGTGATCATCATGATTCTTGCCACGATTGAAACACTCCTATCCAGTCAATGACTCGTAGATTAGGTTTGATTCGAAAATTTTAGGGTTAGGTTTCCGCCGAAACCATCTCGGACCCACTGAGTTGAAAAACTCGGTCCCACCGATTTGGCTTATGCCATTGCACAAGTGAGACTCGGTCTGACCGAGAATTACTTATCGGTGTGACCGGTTTTGGAACTCTATGAAACCCTAGCAGTCTCGGTGCCACCGAACTGTGACTCGGTCCAACCGAGTTCACTAGTTTAGGTTCCAAAACTGCTTCGGTATCACCGAGTTTAAAAATCGGTAGATCCGAGATGATTTCAGTGGGAAACTAAAACTATGTTTTTGGATCATTCTTTTTGCAAAAATCTCTGCATTTTGTGATGCTCATCTATTCTACCTCATCTATAAACTGCTCACAGGGTCAACAGTCAGCTTGTTCATCATGTCAGACCAGAGTGACAGCCAGAATGTGTCAGAAGAGCAAGTGCACATGAGTGAGGGCACTAGTCCCTCCAGCTCTTCAGATGATGGCAGCAGGAGCACCCCAAGCAATCTGCCAAAAGCTGCCACCAGACAGAGGAAGAAGAGAACTTCTGATTCTGAAGATGAAGATTATGTGGCAGAGGAAGAGGCCACATCAAAGAGAGTTGAGCCAGCTCAAGGCACAAAGCCAGGACTGAAGATCAAAAGGCCAGCAGGCAGGCAGCCTATGTCAAAGGCTAGAGCTTCAACTGAAAAGCCTGCACCCAAAGAGCCAGTTGCTGCTGAAGGCAAGAAGAGGAAGGAAAGGGTCAAGAAGACCGTAGCCAAAGTGCTTGGAAAGGCTTCCATCATGGAAGAGGAAGAGGAAGAAGAGGTTGCTGCACCAGCACCTAAGGCACCTAAGCTAATGGGTGATGCTATCAAATCAGGGGCTGCTGCATCTAAGCCCAAAGAAGCACCCAAAGCTGCCTCCAAGCCCAAGTCTGCACCAAAGAGGAATACAAGGAGCATACCAGCTGCTGAAAAGAACAAGGCCCCAGTGCCTGAAGCTGCAGAAGAAGATGATGAAGAGCAAGTACTCAGAAAACTCAAGCCCAAGATCCCAGACCACAACGATGCTCATCCTGTGGCTGAGGACATGAAGCTCAGGAGAGACTCAGGGCTCAGGAAGTGGAGAGAAGCAGATCTGTATGCTTCAAGGAGAAGGACTGCTATGGATTATAGATTTCACACCAAGGAACAGCAAGATTTCTATGAGACAGTACTGCTTGACAAGAAGCCCATTGTTTGTGACATGAGATGGGTCGACTGGACCTACATGAAGGAAAATGAGGAACACTACCCTGGAGTGTATGACAGCTTTAGTGCGTGTGGAGTTGCAGACTTTGTTGGGCAGAAGCTCACAAAGTGGAACGAGGAGCTAATCATGCAGTTCTACTCCACAGCACACTTCTACCCATATGGAAGGATCACATGGATGTCTGAAGGTACGAGGTACCAATCAACTGTTGAGGAATGGGCAAAGTTGATCAATGCCCCAGAGGAGCAAGCAGATGACTTGGACATTTATGCCAAGAAGAAGATGGATCATAACTCAATGTCCAATATGTACAAAGAAATTCCAAATGAAGCTCTTGAAACTTTCAAATTTGGCTCAGTGCATTATCTTCTGTCAGGGCTGCCAACTATCAATTGGATCTTGAGGCACACCTTATTGCCCAAGTCTGGAGATCACAAGATGATCAGAGGCCATGCAATCAATTTGCTTCATGTATTTGATGTGCCACAGAAGTTCAAGGTGATGAGCCTCATAGTAGAGACAATCAAGAGGACTGCAACAGACCAGAAGAGGAGCTGTGGGTATGCCCCACAAATTCAGGAGCTCATTAACTCAAAGATGGGCACGGGCATATACTTATTGAACAAGGAACACCTGCCCATCCGTCCAGATTTTGAGGACAATCAAGTTGTAATGACTGAGAATGAGCCATCATCAGTTCAAGCACAAGCAAAGAAGGAGAAGGCAAGGAAGGAGAAAGCTGCCAAGATGCCAACTCAAGAGGAGGCATCTGAGTATTTCTTCAAAACTAAACAAGAGAAGCTTGGTTACCTGATTGCATCCACCCTGCGGATTGAGAAATGACTAGCCACCCTAACTCAGAACCAGGCAAGCCTAGAGAGAATCATGGAACAAAAGTTCTATGACTTGGATGTCAAGGTGACAGAGATTCAGACTGCAGTGGAGCAGCTCCAGGATGACATGCAGGAGAGGAGAGGCAGGACTACCACTGATGCCTTTGCCAGAGTGCCATGAGGTCCGAGGTCGTCTGCCGTGCCATTTGCTGACACTAGAGCCACCACTTCTGCACCAGCTATAGCCTCAGTTCCACCAGCTCCAGCATCTACTTCAGCTCCAACTCCAGCATCTACTTCAGCGTCTACGGAAGCCTTCGTCCTTGGAGTGATCCGGACTCCACCACCACCTGAAGATCAAGCCTGAGCGTCGACTTAGCACTATGCATTTTCTAGGAACTTTTTGGTAACTTGTTGCCAAAGGGGGAGAAAAATGTATAGATCATAGGCTTCGAGAGAGAGAGTGTTGCCCTTTTCTCTCTTGCTTTATTTGGTGGTTTTTCGAACTTTGTTTGCTTTTGAGTGCTTGAGATACTATGTCATTGCTCGTGAGACATTGATGATCATGTGTTTGATCATAAGCTACACTTAATGCTATTATCTTATCTATCTTATGTGATCATTCACTATTCTTGGTGATGAGTGCATGCATTTCATTCTTATCATTTTAAGCGCTCCACCAAGATGTATGTGACATGGAAGAGTAACCCATGACTCTAACTCCTTGTGCATTTGCAGTCCAAAGCAAATTTTAAATATGCACAAATTTAGGGGGAGCTCTTACTTATCACATACTTCTCAAAGCGACAATATATTTCATGCTTATTATCATTTGTCGAAGCTTTGATCTATATGTTGTCATCAATTACCAAAAAGGGGGAGATTGAAAGTGCAACTATCCCTAGGTGGTTTTGGTAATTCATAACAACATATAGCTCATTGAGCTAATGCTATTCCAAGATGATTATTTCAGGAAAGCTCAATGATTGGCATGGCATGGATGTGAAAGTGGAACCCTCAAAATGCTAAGGACAAAGGATTGGATCAAGCTCAAAAGCTCAAGACTCTTCATTTTATATTTTAGTGATCCAAGATCACATTGAGTCTTTAGGAAAAGCCAATACTATCAAGGAGGGATGAGGTGTTGCTTAATGAGCCTCTTGCTTCATGTGCTTAGTGATATGCTCCAAAACCCTCAACTACTTTCCCATATCCACATATGACCTAAACCCTAAGCCAAACTCGGTCCTACCGATTCTTCCTATCCGGTGCCACCGAGTTTCACTTGTCATAAGCCACTGCCAAACCCTAGCAATTCGGTTCTACCGATAGGGATCTCGGTCTTACCGAGATGGGATTGCAAACTCTCTGTTTCCCTTTCGTAACTTTTCGGTCTCACCGAAAGAGCGGATCGGTCCCACCGAGATTGCAATGTAAATTCAGTGTTTCCTTTTTGTAACTTTTCGGTCTCACCGAAAGAGCAAATCGGTCCCATGAGTTTGCCTGACCAACTCTCTGGTTAGCTAATTACCAAATTCGGTCTCACCGAGATTACATTATGCCCAAACCCTAACCATATCGGTCCTACCGAGTTGCATGTCAGTCCCACCGAAAATCTCTAACGATCACTAGGTTTACCTTTTCGGTCCGACCGAGTTTGTTGATTCGGTCCCACCGAGATTGGAAAACTGTGTGTAACGGTTGGATTTTGTGTGGAGGCTATATATACCCCTCCACCTCCTCTTCATTCGAGGAGAGAGCCATCAGAACACATACACAATTCCTACTCATATGTTTTGAGAGAGAACCACCTACTCATGTGTTGAGACCAAGATATTCCATTCCTACCATATGAATCTTGATCTCTAGCCTTCCCCAAGTTGCTTTCCACTCAAATCTTCTTTCCACAAAATCCAAATCCTATGAGAGAGAGTTGAGTGTTGGGGAGACTATCATTTGAAGCACAAGAGCAAGGAGTTCATTACCTACACACCATTTGTTACTTCTTGGAGAGTGGTGTCTCCTAGATTGGCTAGGTGTCACTTGGGAGCCTCCGACAAGATTGTGGAGTTGAACCAAGGAGTTTGTAAGGGCAAGGAGATCGCCTACTTCGTGAAGATCTACCGCTAGTGAGGCAAGTCCTGTGTGGGCGATGGCCATGGTGGGATAGACAAGGTTGCTTCTTCGTGGACCCTTTGTGGGTGGAACCCTTTGTGGACTCGTGCAATCGTTACCCTTTGTGGGTGGAGCCCTTTGTGGACACGCGCAACCGTTACCCTTTGTCGGTTGAAGTCTCCATCAACGTTGATGTAGGATAGCACCATCTATCTGAACGACGGGAAAAACATCTGTGTCTCCAATTGCGTTTGATTTCTCCAAACCCTTCCCTTTACATTCTTGCAAGTTGCATGCTTTACTTTCCGCTGCCAACATACTCTTTGCATGCTTGCTTGAATTGTGTGATGATTTCTTGACTTGTCCTACAATAGCTAAAATCTGCCAAGAACTAAAATTGGGAAAAGGTTAAGTTTTTATTTGGTTAAGTAGTCTAATCACCCCCCTCTAGACATACTTTCGATCCTACACGATCCCCCTAGCTTCGGTGGTGGCTAGTCCTATTTGTAGAGGCCCTGGTCCTCTCCCCAAATATTGAGCGGGAAGGGATCCCACAATGTCCAAATTCGAAGGGAGACAACTAGTACAAGTTATATTGACAAAAGTAGTCTTCGCCTGCCAAAGCCTCTGGTGGTGACGCCGTCTTGGGCTCCACGGTGACCTCCATCTTGCTGTCCTGCAGGTCTTGGTCTCGTTGCACCGATATGGAAACCTTTGCTTACCGCCTCGGTACTCCGCGCCTACGCTTGCCCCTTAGCACCAAAGAGGAAACAAGGACACTATGCGCGCTGGCGCCCGCCTGGCCTTGGTCGTCATGGCTCACGCCATTGGGACCTCACGAGGTTTGCCTAGCCTTGATCTCTCCACCCCTCGCAAGCCAGCCTGGTGAGGCCGCTCCTGAGGAGGTCTTGTGTTGTCTGCCTCGTGAGGCTTGGCCCCTCGCGAGGGTCTTGAGTCCTTGCTGGTGAAGATGGGCCATACGGGCCCTCTCGCAGAGCCACGCCATGGGCCGCAGGCAAGCAAGTCTAGGGACCCCCGTTCCCAGAACGCCGACATAGTGGTTGTTCGGTCATTTGCTTACAGGAGACCAAGAAACCTACTTTTGATATCTCTTATATTAAAGCCTGTTGCCCAAAATGATTTGATAAATTTGCTTTCATACCCTCGAGAGGTGCTTCTGGTGGCATTTTGACCATATAGAATAGTGATATCTTTACTAGCACAGTTTTAATTGAGGAGGAATTTGCTCTGATTACCAAATTTAAATCTAATCAATCTGCCCAAGAATGAACTTTGGTAAATATATATGGCCCTTGTCAAGGAGACTCCAGAATTGATTACAAAAACTGGTTACTTAATCTTTGTATACCTAACAATGAAAAGTGGTTTCTTGTTGGTGACTTCAATTACATCTGCAACCCTAACAATATAAATAAACCTAGTGGAAACTTTAATGATATGATTACATTCAATGATTTCATTCACACACAGGGACTGATTGAACTTCCTCTAAAGGGAAGGTATTTTACTTGGAGTAACATGCAGGAGGACCCTTTACTTGAACAATTAGATTGGTTCTTCACCTCCACAAATTGGACCAGATCCTACCCCAATGCCACTGTAAAACCCCTCTCTAAACTAGTCTCTGACCACATACCTTGTGTGATATCCATTGAAACAAACATCCCTAGAAGTAATCTTTTTAGGTTTGAGTCATATTGGATTCAACACCCTGGCTTTATGGATTTGGTTGCTTCATCTTGGAACAAGATAGTCCCCTCAAATAGCTATGCCACAATTATCTATAGAAAATTCAAGGCACTCAGATATGAGCTCACACAATGGAGTAAACAGATATCTAAACTTGCTACTGCTATAGCTAACTCTAATTCCACACTTGCTGACCTTGACTCATTGGAAAATAAAAGAATTCTTACAACACCAGAGAGTAACTTCAGAAGAATTCTCAAAAGACATCTACTCAGACTATTAGATTATCAAAAGTAATATTGGAGAAAAAGATGCACCATACGATGGGCCAAATTTGGTGATGAAGACCCACATTTTTTCAAAGCAATGGCATCTGAGAGATATCGCAGGAACAATATTACTTCTCTACGTCTAGACAATGGTACCACAATAGAAGATCACCTTGGTAAAGAAGCATTAATATATCAAAGTTTCAAACAGAGATTGGGCACATCAAGAGAATTTCAAATGAAGTTCAACCTAGTCAATATAATCAAAAAAAGAAATGGCATGGACCAATTAACAAACCCCTTTTCCAGAGAAGAAATTGATGAAGTCATTAAAGAAATGCCTGCTGACAGAGCACCAGGACCAGATGGTTTTACAGGGTTGTTTCTTAAAACCTGCTGGCACATTATTGAAGAGGAATTCTACAAACTTTGTGACCAGTTCCATGCAGGGACCTTAAATCTTGAAAGCATCAATGAAGGGTATATCACCTTAATCCCTAAAATATCCTCCCCAGCCACAGTAAATGATTTCAGGCCCATCACACTCCTTAATTGTTGTCTCAAATTAATTACAAAATTGTTGGACAGTCGTCTTCAAAAGTTTATTCTAAAGATCATACATAGTAATCAATATGGTTTCATCAAGGGGAGAGCAATCCAAGACCGCCTTGCTTGGGCCTTTGAATATATACACCAATGCCAAGCCTCTAAGAATAAGATTGTACTCCTTAAACTGGATTTTGCCAAAGCATTTGACACCACTGGACATGATGCAATGTTGGAGATAATGAAACACATGGGATTCAATGATAAATGGCTTCTATGGATCAAATCAATATTCTCCACTGGCAAATCATATGTTCTCCTTAATGGAGTCCCGGGCAAGCAATTCATTTGCAAAAGTGGTGTGCATCAGGGTGACCCCCTTTTTCCACTCATCTTCGTTCTTGCAGCAGATCTTTCACAAGTGGCCATTAATGATGCCTTCAGCCATGGATTAATACATCTACCTTTCCCAAGACAAAACCAAATTGACTACCCTGTCATTCAATACGCTGACGACACTATAATCATTATGCCTGCATGTCATGACCAAGCGCAAACAATGAAGAAAATACTCACTGACTATGCCACTTCAATCGGCCTCAAGATCAACTTCCACAAATCAACCTTGATACCTATGAATTGTGACGAGGACTTAAGTAAAGATATAGCACAAAATTTTGGTTGTACAATTGGAAAGATGCCCTTCACGTACCTCGGACTACCCCTTGGCACATCCAAACCATTTGTCCAAGACCTAATGCCTATTGTATGCAATATGGAAAGAAGGCTTACTTCCACACTGTCCATGATGTCGTATGGTTCCAAACTTTCCTTACTAAACACGGTTATTACCTCACTAACAATTTTTGCACTCTACACACTACAATTTCCACCAAAAATACTTGAGTTGCTGGATAAACTAAGAAGGAAATGCCTTTGGACAAAGAAGACAGACCAAGGAGAAAAATGTAACTCGTTAGCTGCATGGGACAGAGTTTGTAGGACAAAAAGTGTGGAGGACTAGGATCATAAACCTTAAGATACAAAGTGATGCACTCCTACTGAAATATCTACACAAATTTTACAACCGACATGATCTCCCGTGGGTTGAACTACTATGGTCCACCTATTACACCAATAAAATCCAACATGCCTCTGATCCATGTGGATCATTCTGGTGGAGAGACATTCTCAAGCTAACTCCTATTTTTAGAGGAATATCAAAAGTTGAAATACACCGTGGAGACAATGTACTACTGTGGAAAGACCTATGGCTTGATGAAATCTTAACAATCACATATCCTAGAGCATTTTCTTATGTGAGAAATGAAGATTGTTCGGTCAAGGATTTATTGACCATCAATTCCCTTGAAGAAGCATTCTTTCTAACGCTCTCCAGACAAGCCCTTGAGGAAGTACAAGATATGCAAAGACTAATGGCTCACATTACCATTGACAATAATCAACACACAAAGGATGTCTGGACCTACGCTTGGGGAGGCAGAGAGTTTTCAGCGAGCAAATACTACAAATTCTGCTTCCGGGATATGAAGGCCCATAAAACATATCATTGGCTATGGAAATCAAAGGTCACTGCCAAACTCAAGGTCTTTGGTTGGCTCATGCTCTCTGATAGATTAAACACAAGAAACATGTTGAAAAGAAGGCACTATGATGTTGGTACTAACCTCAACTGCCTCTTGTGTGGCCAAAAATAAGAAGACATAGATCACATGATCCTCACGTGCCCATTCAGCAGGAATTGTTGGTCCACCTTTAGTTTGGACCCTGGTTGTCAAGCCACTCGGTTGTCCTAACTAGAACAAGCTAAAAAGACTTGGGACCGACCTCTATTCATGGAAATCATACTACAAGCATCCTGGAGCATTTGGAAAGAAAGAAATAACAAACTATTCAGAGATATAAGCCCCTCATACCACTCTTGGCTGACCAGGTTCAGGGAAGATTTTAGTCTTCTGCGGTATAGGGTTAAAGACAATAAGAAAGAGTTTATCTTCTTACTTTTAGACTCCCTACCCTCTGATTAATAGAACCCTGTAGCCCTCTACTATCCCCACCACAAAGTGGGATGGGGGAAGACTTGTACATGATGTAACTACACCTTGTAATTGTGTTATGATGTTTAATATATAACAGCGGGAGCCTCTCCCACTATCTCAGATCCTAAAAAAACGTTTGAACGGATGGCGGCACTTCTTCTTCCGAGTCGGTCTTCCGGGCTCCGATTATCGGAGTAAATGACCACGGGTAGCCTAGCCGGCTCCCCCCGGCACTTCAGAAAAATTATAGGCCGATTGAGCCTTCAAGCATCCAAGACGTGGGGCCGCCTTCCCCCAGCCAGCTACCTCTCTGGCCGGCTACACGAAGGCGGCCCAGCCCTAAAATCCTCATGAAGAAGACCACGAGGGGGCCGGCTCCAAGAAGCCGGCCATGAGAAGGCCGATTCCAAGAAGCCGGCCCCCCAGCGGGCGGCCAAGATCGTGCCCTCAGAGTCTGCACCCACTTAACGATGATGAGACGGGGCGTGGCTACAATGAAGCCTGCCACCCCCGAATCCCGGGGCACGCATGGCCACAGCGCGTCGTACGGGGCGGCCATCACCTGTCCGGCGCGGCACTGTTGCCATGTTGACCATGACGTCACCCACGATGAGCTGTCAGTACGACCCGTGGGTGATGGGCCCCCTCAGTCAGGGAGACACCTAAAGGCAGCCCGGCCTCCCCCAGTCGGCCTGGGGCATGGCCGACTCCCCATTGCCGGCTAGTTCACTCCCTCGAAGAAGGCGCCCCATTAAGGAGATAAGACGGGGTAAGGCTACAGTGATAAACCGCCATGCGGCAGCACTGTAGCCATGCTTACCACGGCAAAGCCCTCGTCACCAGTGGCGAGGCAATAGTGACTGGCCTCCGACAAGACCCCCGAGCGGTGGGACCGACTGTCGACCAGAAGGCCGGCAGCCGGCGGGGTCCACCAGTCGGCGAAGAAGCCTGCGAGCGTAGACATAGACGACTAGGGCCCACGCCCAACCGGATTACCATTGTACCCCTGGGGGGTAGGCCTATATAAACCCCCCATGGCACCCATGCAGAGGGGGATCTTTTGAGTAGTTTTTAGACACCACAACGGGAGGAGAAGCGAGCCAGCCTTGCCTCTCTTCTCCCTCTCACCGAACAGCTCAAGGAACCTCTTGTAGCTACTTATCGATCTAGTGATCATGCGGAGACCCCGCAGAGCAGCAGTAGGGGTGTTATCTCTATGGAGAGCCCTGAAGCTGGGTAAGATCCACCGGCGTGCATGTCTTCGCCTTATCCCGCTTCCAGGCACCGGCGATGTTTTATTGGCTCCCACAATGATAAGCCACCCGTTGGCATATGTCGCACCAACCACCCGACATTTGGCGCCCACCGTGGGACCAGGTGCACCGTCGTCCGGAGACCTGCTCTGGATGGGAACCCTCTTCCTTCCTAGCGTGCATAGCCAGCCCGGCTCGCCCGATGGCGCTTGCCCCGACACGCTGCAAGGCGTCGCCGACGCCTGCGTGGCGAGCTGCCTCGCCGATCTTCTTGGCGAGACTCGCATCTCCAATGAGCCCGCATCCGACGCGGGCACAGGCTGCCCCGAGAGCCACCTCGTCAGTCTCCTCGACCAACTCCACATCTCCGGCGAGCTTGCCGCGGACTTGGAGTCGGTTGGCTCCACCGACCGATGCTTGTCGACTCTGACACGGCATCGCTTGACGCCTTCCCCTCCAACGTGGTAATCATCAACGACCCTCTTCCTTGAGCCGACAGCAGCGACAGCACCATCACCGAGGTACTGGTCATCAGCCACGGCGCCGCCTCTGGCGAAAACGCCCACGACGCCCTGTGGACGGCGCTGCATGACTTGTCCGCCCCATCCCGGTTGAGGCCGACGCTGAGACGTTGGAGGCACGCCGCCTCGCTCTCGTTACGGAGGGCCAGAAGCTAGCTACCATGAGACGCCTCACCGAGGCTCACCAGCGCGAAGTCGACCATGCCGCCTTCGGCACGCCGCCTCCCGACGGGCCGAGCCGCGTCGGCGTCATCAAGAAACGCGGTGCGGCTATCGCCGACGAGCTGGGAGCAGACCGCCCAGTCTATGCCACGCCCCTCGAGAACTTACGTGCCGCCCAGGCGGCCGCAGACAAGCTGAATGGACTGGGGCCCGATGAGCTCCCCTACATGACCAAACGCATTCGGCAGCTTATCGACACGGCCACAGAGCGACATGAAGCCGATGCCTGCGCCGAAAGTCCTCCCCCACGCCGAGAGCACGGCGTGACGTCCCGAACGCCGACTGCGGGCAACACCCGCGCAAGGAAAGAAAAGGAGCCGGCTGCCAGCCGCAGCCGGACTCGAATCTCAATCGAGCGTGACGCTGAAGGCCTCCCTCGAGCTGTGGAGTGGCGGGGCGACCCTCCTCCTCCGCTGCCTCGTGGGGAGAGATACCCTACCCCGCCACATGTCACGCATCGGACTCTCAGCGGCCGGCTGGGCCGCCGTGAAGGAGTCGGCGAGAATGACGCCCGCCACCGGATCGACCGCCTAGCGCGATCCCTGGCCCTAGAAGAAGAAGATGATGTCGGCCCGCCTTTCTTCGGCCCCCGCATCCGCGACGAGCCCTTTCCCAAAGGGTTCTCGCTCCCAAAAGACACGCCCAAGTACAACGGCTCCGTGAAGCCGGAGGATTGGTTGATCGACTACTCCACTGCGGTTAGCATCGCAAACGGCAACAGGCGTGTTGCCGTGAAGTATGTGCCCCTCATGCTCCAAGCCACGGTGCGCACCTGGCTCAACAGCCTCAAGCCTTACAGCGTCAACAGCTGGCTAGACTTCACAGAAGCCTTCATCCGTAACTTCACCAGCACCTACAAGCGGGCTCCCAAGCCCCGATAGCTCTCCTTGTGTGTCCAAGGGCCCAACGAATCGACTCGTGACTACCTCACGCGTTGGGCCGAGCTCCGCAATTCCTGCGAAGGGGTGCACGAGGTTCAAGCTATAGAGTACTTCACCGTCGGGTGCCGAGAAGGCACCCTCCTCAAGCACCGACTCCTCTACGACGAGCCAACTACCCTCGACGAGCTGCTGATCATAAGCTGATAAATACGCCACGGCCGATTCCTCAATGAAGACCGAGCTCCGAGTAGACGCATCCGGGAAGGTGCTCGCTCCGAGTCCCAAGACGCCGGCTGGAGACTCCAGCCGGCGCCCGTACCAGAACAACCACAAGCGCAAGGCTCCCCTGCCGCCTTCCGCCAGTCGGCAGGTGGCCACAGTCGAAGACGAGAAACCCAAAGGGTAACCTACGCCCAATAAGCAGAAGGGCGGCAGGCCGGCTTGGCAGCCGGCTTTCTCCTACGAGCAAGCGCTTGATGCCCCCTGCAAGTTCCACAGCGGCGCGAAGCCTTCAAACCACACGACCCGAAAATGCCACTAGCTCATGCGGATTCCAAGGGCGAGGGAATAGCACCGCCTCCGCCTGCTGGTCAGCCGCCTCCGGCCCCTCCGCAGTCGGCCGCTCGACCAGCAGTCGGGGCTGTTCAAGACGAGTTCCCCGACGAGCATGCCGCCTACGTCGTCTTTACAAGCCAACCAGAAGATCGGCGTAGCCGGCGCCGACAGCATCAAAAAGTCAATGCAGTCGCCTCCAACAACCCCGAGTTCATGCACTGGTCAGAAAGGCCTATCAGTTGGAGCCAGACAGATCACCCAGAGGTGATGCCGTCCCCCGGCTCTTACGCATTGGTTTTGGATGCCACCCTCGCAACAGAAAGGCGAGCTACCCGTTTCTCCCGCGTGCTGATAGATGGCAGGAGCAGCATCAACATACTGTACCGTGACACCATGGAGAAACTCAGCATCAAGACGATGCAGCTCATGCCTAGTCGGACTGTGTTCCATGACATCGTACCCGGCCGGTCTTGCTCCCCAATCGGCAAGATCAAGATAGATGTCCTCTTTGGGGACAAGGATCATTTCCGCCGAGAGGTGGTGTGGTTTGAGGTAGTGGATCTGGAGAGCCCTTACCACGCGTTGCTTGGCCGACCTGCTCTGGCCAAGTTCATGGCTGTGCCCCACTATGCCTACCTCAAGATGAAGATACCGAGTTCCAAGGGCATAATCACCATATCCGGAGACTACAAGAAATCCTCCGAGTGTGCGGCAGCTAGCAGCCGGCTAGCCGAGTCCCTCGTGATTGCTGAAGAGAAGAAGATACTGGATCGAGTAGTGGCCATTGCCGGCAAGCAGTCGGCCCTGTCCCCCGACCCCAAGGAGTGTGATGCCCAAGGTTCTTTCCAGCTGGCCGAAGAAACAAAAAAGGTACTTATGGACCCGGAGCACCCAGAAAGGTTTGCCACCATAGGGGCAAACCTAGACAGCAAATAGGAAGGCAAGCTCGTCGATTTCCTCCGTGAGAATCGGGACATCTTCGCATGGTCCCCCAAGGACATGCCGGGTGTTCCGAAGGAATTCACCGAGCACAAGCTACATGTCCGAGAAGGTGCAAAACCAGTCAAACAGCCCCTCCACCGACTATCAGAAGAGAAGAGAAGGATTGTAGGAGAAGAGATAGCCCGGCTCCTGGCAGCCGGCTTCATTATGGAGGTTTTCTTTCCAAAATGGCTTGCCAACCCGGTCCTCGTGATGAAGAAAAATAACAAGTGGCGCATGTGTATAGACTACACTAGCCTTAACAAGGCCTGCCCCAAAGATCCCTTCGCCATGCCAAGGATTGATCAAGTAATAGACTCCACAGCCGGATGCGAGCTGTTGAGCTTCTTGGATGCTTACTCAGGCTACCACCAGATAAAGTTGGATCCGGCTGACCGCCTGAAGACCGCTTTCATCACGCCATTCGGAGCTTTCTGCTACCTGACTATGACATTCGGCTTGAGAAATGCCGGTGCCACTTTTCAGCGTTGTATGCAGAAATGCCTCCTCAAGCAGCTCGGCAGAAATGCCCACGTCTATGTGGACGATATTGTGGCGAAGACGGAGAAGCGCAGCACCTTGCTGGAAGACCTCAGAGAGACATTTGAAAACTTGCGCTGTTTTCAGATCAAGCTCAACCCCGAGAAATGCGTGTTCGGAGTACCAGCCGGCCAGCTCCTGGGCTTCCTGGTTTCCGAACGCGACATCGAGTGCAACCCGATGAAGATCAAGGCCATAGAGAGAATGGAAATTCCCACCAAGCTACGAGACGTCCAGAAGTTCACCGGATGCTTGGCTTTCCTGAACCGCTTCATCAGCCGGCTCGGAGAGAAAGCTCTCCCCCTCTACCGACTTATGAAGAAGTCCACTGACTTTGAGTGGAACGACCAAGTAGACCAAGATTTCCACGAGCTAAAGAAGATGCTGACCACGCCGCCTGTCTTGGCGGCGCCAACTGAAAAAGAGCCCATGCTCGTTTATATTGCCGCCACTAGTCGGGTGGTCAGCACGGTTATCGTGGTCCAGCGCCCAGAAGAAGGCCGAGCTCAGCTAGTCCAGAGGCCGGTGTATTATTTAAGCAAAGTATTATCCGCCTCAAAGCAAACTACCCACACTACCAGAAGATGTGCTACAGTGTGTACTTCGCTACCAAGAAGCTCAAGCCCTACTTTCAAGAGCACGCCATCACGGTCGTATGTACTACCCCGCTCGCCGAGATCATGGGCAGCCGGGATGCATCCGGCCGAGTGGCAAAATGGGCCATTGAGCTAGCTCCTTACACGGTCTTCTACCAGCCCCGCACCGCCATTAAATCCCAAGCACTGGCCGACTTCCTCGTCGACTGGGCCGAAACCCAGTACCTGCCACTGGCCCCCGACTCCACTCATTGGCAGATGCACTTCGATGGGTCCAAGATGCACACCGGCTTGGGGGCCGGCATCATCCTCACCTCTCCCAAGGGCGACAAGCTCAAGTACACATTGCAAATTCATTTTTCTGCCTCCAACAATGTGGTCGAGTACGAGGCGCTCATACACGGGCTCCGGCTAGCCAAAGAGCTCGGCATCCGCCGGAACCTGTGCTAGGGCGACTCGGATTTGGTGGTCCAGCAGTCATCTGGCGACTGGGACGCCAAGGACACGAACATGGCGAGCTACCGCTTCCTTGTTCAGCAAATCAGTGGATATTTTGAAGGATGCGAGTTCCTTCATGTACCACGGGCCGACAACGTGCAAGCAGATGCCCTGGCATGAATAGGCTCCACCCGGCAAGCTATACCAGCCGGCGTTTCTCTCCACCGCCTCCTCAAGCCGTCTATAAAGCCGTCTCCTGAATCTGATTCCATCTTTGTGCCGCCTGACCCCGACGCAGTCAGATCCGACTTGGGGAACCAAGCAGGCGGCCCGGGGACTTCGACAGGCGGCCCGGGGACTTCGATAGGCGGCCCGGGGACTGCCATAGTCGCACCCGGCCCGGGAACTTCGGAACTCGGCCCGGGGGCTATTGCAGCCGGCCCGGGGACTGCACCGACACAACAGACGGTGGCCGACTCCAACTCTTCACCACCTAGCCCGCCCGCCCTGGTCACAGTAGCAGTTTTGACAGTAGAAGAAGTCCCAGCTCCATCATGGACCCAGCCCATCCTCAACTTCTTAGTAAAAAGAGAGTTGCTAACTGACGAGATCTCGGCAAGACAAGTCCAACGCCGAGCCGGAGCATACACAATAATAAACCGGGAGCTTGTTAGGCGCAGCATCACTGGAGTCTTCCAGCGCTGCGTTGAACCAGAGAAGGGCATATCAATCCTCAAGGACATCCACCAAGGTGAATGCGGCCACCACGCGGCCTCAAGATCACTCGTCGCCAAAGCTTTCCGCCACGGATTCTTCTGGCCAACTGCTTTGGATGACGCCAAGGAGCTAGTCGAACACTGCAAAGGGTGCCAAGTCTTCAGTTCCAAGCAACACATGCCGGCTTCTGCACTCAAGACCATCCCCCTCACCTGGCCTTTTGCCGTCTGGGGGCTGGACATGGTGGGCCCATTCAAGACGGCACGCGGCGGCATGACACATCTGCTCGTCGTTGTGGACAAATTTACCAAGTGGATTGAAGCAAAGCCGATCAAGAAGCTGAATGGGCCGACTGCTGTAACATTCATCGCGGATATCACAACCCGGTACGGCCTACCGCACATCATCATCACCGTAAATGGCACAATTTTGCAAAGGGAGCACTGGCACGTTTCTGCGCAACACAAGGCATCCGGCTGGACCTAGCGTCTGTTGCCCACCCGCAGTCAAACGGCCAGGTCGAGCGAGCAAATGGCCTCATCCTCTCCAACATCAAGCCCCGAATGGTCGTGCCACTGGAGCGTTCGGCCGGCTATTGGCTCGACGAGCTGCCGGCCATCCTCTGGAGTTTGCGCACTACCCCAAACAAGTCAACCGGCTTCACCCCTTTCTTCCTGGTATATGGTGCCGAGGCTGTCATCCCAACTGACATCGAGTTCGACTCACCTCAGGTCACCATGTACACGGAGACGGAGGCCAAGGAAGCACATGAAGACGGCGTCGACTTGCCGGAAGAAGGCCGGCTGTTAGCCCTCAGCCGGTCCGCCATCTATCAGCAGGGTCTGCGCCGCTACCACAGCCGGAAGGTCAAGCCAAGATCCTTCCAAGAGGGTGATCTTGTGCTCCGGCTGATCCAGCGAACAGCCGGCCAGCACAAGCTCTCGGCCCCTTGGGAGGGCCCCTTCATCATCAACAGAGCTTTAGGCAACGACTCCTACTACCTAATCGACGCACAGAAGCCGAAGGCACGCAAGATAGATGATTCGGGCAAGGAGTCGGAACGACCGTGGAATGCCAATCTCCTCTGAAGATTTTACAGTTAAAAAGCAGTACGTAGCACGCTACCTTTTGTACTAAGTACGAGACAAAGGGTACCCCGAGGAGCACACGGGGACTACCCTCTCTTGTCTATGAATGATGAATATCACACATATGATTATGTTACTACATTCGCTTTTTTCGTCCGGCACCGGGTTCGACCAGTCGGCTCGGGGACTCGCCGCCTCGAGTTATATCTGAAGTTCTGCCTGCAGTCAGACAAGTAGTGTGCCGGCACCCAAGCCCCCTCTTGCCAAAAGTCACAGCTCGAAGAATCGACTGTCCGACTGGCAAGAGCCAAGGGCAGGAAAGGATGCCCACACGAAAAACGGCTAAGGACTAACGAACTTATATAACGCGAGCCGGCCTCCCGCCCCGCCAGCCGGCTACCAGAGCAGCCGACTGGCCGGCTTCCCGTTCACCTGGCTGCAATCTAAGAAAGCTCGAGTACTTGCCTTCCCAAAACAACCAAGTCCTTCTCCAGCCACAGATTGCAGAGCAGCTGTCCGGCTGGGAAGGCGGTGGCCAAGGGAAGGCAGCAAAGGAAAAAGCCAAAAGGATGAAAAGCAAACATGAACGGAAGCCAAACACATGCATAATTATATTTACACAAAAGACCTTTGAAAGGCCAGCATTCAACATAGTCTGAATACACCCCGAGTGGGTGGAACTGCGCAAATTTAATAGAAATTGTTTAAAAGAGTAACAAGCAGGAAAGCAAGGACGGCGGATCAGGCCAAGGGAACGACAGGCGAGTCTGGCACGTCTTCACCATCCTCTCCCTCTTCCCCTTCGCCCTCATCGCTGGAAGCAATCTCCTCCACCGAGTCCTCACCTTCTACCGGTTTCAGCCCAAACCACTCCTCCGGCTGAGCGATGCCGGCATCATCCACCTCAGGGGCAAAGGCGCTGGTGTCGGTGTACTCGGCGATCGCCGAGGCACGCTGGACGATAGCGGGCCGCACCGCCTCCAGTTCCTCGTTAGCCTCCTGCCGCCAGGTGCTTAGCTGGTCCAAGTTCAGCCCAGGATACCAGGCTCGGACGAATTCCAGCGCCCGCCCAGCGCCGGACCGGGCGGATGACGCCTTCCAAGCCTCGAAGCGGCCGACTGCGACCTCCAGCCAGTTGGCAGTCCGACTTGGGTGCGGGGAACCGCCTCGCCGTGCTAGAGGGCGGCCAGTACTTGTGCCCCGGCGCACTGAAGACGGCGGAGCATGCGGTGGGCCGGCTGCAGGCGGGCTTGAAGCGCCAGAAGCCGCTCCTCAAGTGACCGGCTGGCACCCGGTGCGATCTTAGCCCCTGCCTGCCATCGCGCATCGCGGTAGGCCTCAATGGCTTGGGTAGCGGCAGCAGAGTAACCGGGGAAGTAATCTGCACAAAGAAGAAAGCAGTAGCACAAAATCAAAAGATGAACAAGATGGCGGGAGGCAGGCAAAGAAGCGAAGAAGAAGGCGGCCTACCGTCGATTAAGTCTTCCACCCGGCTGTAGCCTTGGCTCAGCGCCTGCCTTGTCTCGGCCCAGTTCGCCGCCTCGGTCTCATACTCGGCTTTGAGGGTGGCCTCGGTGTCCTGCGCCGCCTTCAGGGCCGCCTTGTGGCTCTCCTCCTGGTCGGCCAGCTTCTTGACCAGGCGATCGCGCTCCTAAGCCAGGGTGGCGCACTCGGCCTCCTTGGCGGGAAGGGCGGTCTGGGCTCCGCTTAGCTGGCCCCTCAAGTCAGCATTGGCCCCTGCAGATATGAAGAAAGAAGTCGTCAGGAAAAGATCCGACCCGACTGCTCAGCAGTCGGCCCGAATCTCGGGGACTACACCCAGTGGGTGCGCTGACGCGCCCCCACTTGAGACAAAAGATGAAGCACTTACTCTGGCTCTCGGTCAGGTTAGTGGCTTTTTGATTCAACTCCTGGGCCTGGGAGTTGAAAGCAGTTGCGCGGAGGTTGTGGTACTCCTGCAGATAAGACAAGAGACGTGAGTAAGAACAAGACGGTGATCAAAGTCTGCCAAGAAGTTCAAAGCCGCCTGCTCAGCAGCCGACTCGAAACTCGGGGACTACACCCAGTGGGTGCGCTGACGCGCCCCCACGGAAGAAATCAGGAGCAATCGATGAAGAGCGGGAGGACTCACCCGAATAACCATTCACGTCGTGAGGAACTCCTGAGTGTACTACTTCAGCGCGGTAGCTTGGGCCTGAAGCCGGTTCCAGACGTCCTGCGCCGCCACATTCAGCACGGTCGTCCCGCCGCCTGGCGTCCACCTGGACGAGTTATCGCTGGCCGCTTCCAGGTCCTGGGCCGACAAGCTGGCGCTTGCGGTTTTTTGCGGGTCCGGCGCCGAAGTCCCCTTCCCCGTGCGCTGACAAGATGGCGATGAGACCACAAGATCCGCCCCCACAGTCGGCTCGCCTCCAGCTGGCTGCACGGGCAGCGCATCAGGCCGGCTTCCTTGGCCCGCTCCAGTCGGCGGCGACGGCACCACCTCCCTCTCCATCCCCGGATGGTCGCGGCCGGCCTCCTCCGTCGGGGGCACTGGGATGTCGGGAGCCGCGGTGCGAAGGGGGATGACGAGCTGCGGAGGCTGGTTCTGCAGGACCTCCGCCTCCCTCTCCGCGGTCACGGCCTCCGCCTAGGCCTTGGCAGCCGCGTCGGCTCGCGCCTCCGCCGACTTCTCCCTCGCCTCCTGAGCCGCCCTCTGCTCCTCCGCCTCACGCTTCTCCCGCGCCTCCCGCGCATTCCGCTTCGTCGCCTCTAGGAGGTCGGCGCGGGGATCCACACGGCGGGAGCTTGAAGACCCTCCCACGGCTCTGACTATGGAGGCGGCCGGGACCCGCCCGAGGGAAAGAGGGGCCCTGTTCGATAAGTCAAGGAGAAGGCTTAGAAGAATATCAACCGAAGAAGAAATAGAAAGGCGTAAGAACAGCGACACTTACGCTGAAACCGCCTGCGGCAGCTTCACCACCTTGCGGAAGCGGGCCACCTTCGTGGCCGCTTCGTCCCGCTTGGTCGCCGTCGCGGTACTCTTGGGCTTCTTTGGCCGACTGCCGAAGTGGGTCGACGCAGCCCGGCGCTTCTGCGCGCTGCCATGAGAAGCCGGCGCGGCGGATGGGCCCGCGCCTTGGTGATCGGGCGCCGGTCGGCGGCGCGGAATGACTTTGGCCTTGTTGTCATCCGGCCAGTCCTCAAAGGCGGCCCCGAGTGCATCGCCGCCTTCCCCCGTGACGTCGTCTTCCATGGCGGCCGCCCCCAGGTCCGGGTCGTCAACGTCATCCATTGTGCGGTCGGGGAGAAACTGGCGTTCCACCCCCGCAGCCCCGGTTGCCGGTGGAAACATGGGGTTCTACCAAAAACAAGCCGACTGGTCAGCAGTCGGCCATCATGAACCCGACAACAAGAAAAGAAGATAAACTTACCATAGGCGGAGGATTGGCGCGAGAGTACAGCTCCTTGCCGTACTGCCACTCCTCGGTGAGCTTGCAGTTGGCAATATAGTTCACCATATAAGACACCTCGGCATGAGGCATCTCCTTGGTGCTTAGCCGGCACGGGTCGAAGCGGCCGCTCATCTGGCAGATCATGTGAGGTCGGCCTTGGAGCGGGAGCACTCGGCGCTCCACGAAGGCGGCCACCAGGTCGGCCCCGGTCAGACCCTCTGACTAGATCATCACCCGAAGTCATGCAATGGAGGCGGCCCCACCCTGAGACAGCGACCTGTCCTGGAAGGACCATGAGGGCTGCTTCCCAGCCGGTGGGCCGGCTACGTAAGCCGGCAGGTTGACGAAGTCGCCTTGCGGAGCGATGTTCTTCACATAGAAGTAAGATTTCTGCCAGAGCTTCACCGACTGGATCAGCGGGATTGGCGGAAACGGATTGTTGTCGCTCGTCCTCCGCATGGCGATGAAGGCGCCGCATGGGGCGGGCACGCCCGCGACGACAGTGCCGAGCTTGCACTGGAAGAACTCCCCCCAGAGTTCAAGGATGGGGAGGACGCCAAGAAAACCCTCGCACAGGGCGACGAAGGCCGACAGCAGCATCACCGCGTTCGGAGTGAGGTGATGCGGCTGGAGATGATAAAACTCGAGGAAGGAGCGGAAGAATCCGCTCACCGGCAGGCCGAAGCCACGCAGGCAGTGCGAGCGAAAGACTACCTGCTCGTCCTCCTCCAGTGCCGGCGAGATCTCCCTCTCCGGCGCGAGACGGACCCGCACGTAGTTCGCGCCCGGCAGCCGCCGCGTCCGGCGGAGGAAGTCGACGTGGTCATCGTGGACGTTGGAGCCATCCCAGGAGCTCGACAGCGCCATGAGGACGACGCGGCAATGAGAAAGATGCGGCGGCGGAGAGGCACGCGACCCTGTCGCGACCAAGCAATAGGCGAGCCAAGAAGATTGGCAGAAGCGCCGGGCGGCGGCAGGGAGTTGTGGTATCGGAGAGGAAGAAGAAGGAGGGGCGGGGCGAGGGCAAGCGTGCGAACGTTTGCCGCTCCCCCTCCTCCCCCTACTTATAGCCTCGTGCGGCGAAGCCGAGGAGACGAGGCGTGGGGGCGTGGGATTAACTGCGCCCACTTCCCCATGACCTGCGATTATTGCGCCTTCGCGGCGTGCGGTAACCGCCGCTGGGAGACGCGCGGTCCATCCGGGCCGCAGAAGATCCGTGCGTAGACTGGGGCCCGGTAGTGGCGGGCCCCGAACTGTGGCGGCGTCCCGTCGCGCGCGTGGGCTGGCAGGCCTTTCCAGCCATAGGGTGCCACGTGGCGCACGGGAGACGAGCGGTCAGCTCGCGGCCTGACTCGCGCGCCGCCTGGTTCCCGCCGTCAAGCTCCGAAACCTCCAGAAGACGGCGCAACTAATCAAAGTTGGCTCCCACCTTCCGGCTCCTCAAGATAGGAAGCTGATTGAGCTTCTCGTCTTTTTTCTGCCTCGAAGGCTAACCAGCTTCAGGGACTACTGTCAGAATAAATGACCACGGGTAGCCTAGCCGGCTCCCCCCGGCACTTCAAAAAAATTATAGGCCGATTGAGCCTTCAAGCATCCAAGACGTGGGGTCACCTTCCCCCAGCCGGCTACCTCTCTGGCCGGCTGCACGAAGGCGGCCCAGCCCTAAAATCCTCATGAAGAAGACCACGAGGGGGCCAGCTCCAAGAAGCCGGCCACGAGAAGGCCAATTCCAAGAAGCCGGCCCCCCAGCATGCAGCCAAGATCGTGCCCTCAGAGTCTGCATCCACTTAACGGCGATGAGACGGGGCGTGGCTACAGTGAAGCCTACCACCCCTGAATCCTGGGGCACACATGGCCACAGCGCGTCGTACGGGGCGGCCATCACCCGTCCGGCGTGGCACTGTTGCCATGTTGACCATGAAGTCACCCACGACGAGCTGTCAGTACGACCCGTGGGTGATGGGCCCCCTCAGTCAGGGAGACACGTAAAGGCAGCCCGGCCTCCCCCAGTCGGCCTGGGGCATGGCCGACTCCCCATTGTCGGCTAGTTCACTCCCTCGAAGGAGGCGCCCCATTAAGGAGATAAGACGGGGTAAGGCTAGAGTGATAAACCGCCATGCGGCAGTACTGTAGCCATGCTTACCACGGCAAAGCCCTCGTCACCAGAGGCGAGGCAACAGTGACTGGCCTTCGACAAGACCCCCGAGCGGTGGGACCGGCCTGTCGACCAGAAGGCCGGTAGCCGACGGGCCCCACCAGTCGGCGGAGAAGCTGGCGAGCGTAGACACAGACGACTAGGGCCCACGCCCAGCCGGATTACCATTGTACCCTGGGGGGTAGGCCTATATAAACCCCCCATGGCACCCATGCAGAGGGGGATCTTTTTGAGTAGTTTTAGACACCACAACGGGAGGAGAAGCGAGCCAGCCTTGCCTCTCTTCTCCCTCTCACCGAACAGCTCAAGGGGCCTCTTGTAGCTACTTATCGATCTAGTGATCATGCGGAGACCCCGCAGAGCAGCAGTAGGGGTGTTATCTCCACGGAGAGCCCTGAAGCTGGGTAAGATCCGCCGGCATGCATGTCTTCGCCTTATCCCGCTTCCAGGCACCGATGATGTTTTATTGGCTCCCACAATGATAAGCCACCCGTTGGCATATGTCGCACCAACCACCCGACACCGATCCTCCTCAAGTTCGTCCTTTGGGACGAATTAGACGAAGCTCCGGCGTAGATTCATGTCAACTCTTCGGGGCAGCGAGGTTAGGGTTTCTCGTCATGTGTGCGCAATGACCATATTTGGTGTCAGGTTCTTCAGATCTATTCAAGGATACAATGGAAACAATTGCGGTTCCAGGGCATTGGTGCTTAGGGGCACGTGCACGAAGACTTCCCAGTTGTCATCGACAAGGTCAGGCCGGCTCCGGTATGGGAGCGGGGACAGTGGCGCATCAACAACTTGTTCTGGCGGCGGCAACGGTCGTTCGGTGATCCATGGACCTTGATGTAATTTTTATTATGTTTGAGGTGTTCTGTACTTTTGGTGAATTTTTATAATAGATCGGATCCTTTTTGCAAAAATTAGTCTTCCTTCTATCCCCCTCCTACCTCCTTCACCGGCATGCCCGCTCCTTCGTCGCTGCATTTGGAAGGAAGGGCCTGATGCCACCACTTCTTTCTGATTATGTCGAGAGGAGATAGGTTGATATTTGCTAGAGGGGTCTGGAGGAGTTCTAGGCAAGGAGAATGGGGCGGGACTGGATGGGTGGTTGCAGAGGTGATATGCATGGAGCAGGGGTGCACATATTGAGCCCATCGAGCCACCGCCCAGCTCGTTGCCTAAAGAGTGCATTTGAACTCATCTTTTTTCCTTAAGTTTAATCATGTTACTCTTGGTTTTATCTAAATTTATTAATTAATTTCCACCTTGTCACTAACGAATCACCGTATGTGCAAATCCTATCCTTTTAATATTTTTCGTGTAGAATCACCGAGATATCAATGAAAAATCCTCCACATTTGAGAAGCACTCATCAAGAGGAGCATTCCCATATGGCACACACCATAATCGGAGCTACCAGAAGACAATACCACCATTAGTAATGGCACGTGCGGTCGTGCCACTAGTCATACCAATTGAATTTGGATCCGTCTAGTCAAGTCAAACCATGCTTGCGAAGGCAACCAAGTGGAATTCTCAATTGGCGCACTGTCAAACTTATCGCGAAGGATGTTGCTCAATACAAGGAGGAGGAGAAACTAGGAGAAGGTTCAAATTCAGCTTTGGGTCATGGGCTGCCTATAGCCACCATAGCAACATCCCCTCAAAAATTTAAACAAGCACCATAAATATATAAAGAAGAGGACAAAACAAATAAGCATTACAAGAAATATGCATATTTATGTCCCTCTATTTTGGTCATAAAATCGTCACTAGAGCTGGTTAATGACATTTTATGATAAAATTTTGAAGATCAAAAGCTAAAAGTCCATAATGGACTCTAGTGAGACGTGTGACGTGGCTGAGCCAACACTGCAACATCCACATGGCATATGCGATTATGTGTCATAAATGATGATGTAAACTTCACAAATTTCGACAGCTAGTCTACCTGTCCTAATTTTTTTTTTTGGTTTTTGTTTCTTTCAATTTCTGTCATTTTGTTTTTTGCTTTTTTTCTCTTTTGGCTTTCAAATTTTTTGTTATGTTTTTTTTGTTTTTTCTGTTTACTTTTTGTTCCCTATAAATAAACTTTTTTACAAATATGTAATCGACATTTTATACTTAATTGATTAACATATTTATAGTATGTGATGAAAAAATTATGAATAATCAATGAAAATTTTATAAAATATCCATGACCATTTTTAAATATATGATTTTTTTATAGATATGCAATTATTATTTTTAAATACATAACATTTTGGATAGATAAATAAAAACATTGTGCATGAACCTTTTGTACAATACACATGATTTTTTTTGTTTAATACTCCCTCTGATTCAAAACTATGACACTTATTTTGGATCGAAGAGAGTGTTATTTAAACTGTCTTTTCAAAATATTTTCCCACCTCAATTTTTTTAAACAAACGAAAACTTACATGGAAAGGGGGGGGGGGGGGGGGGGCGCTGTTTAAAATCGCAAATGGGCAGGCCCAAAAGAAGTCATGCGTTTGCATTTCCTCTCGCACCCACATGCATAGAATACGAGAAATCTTATTTGACGCTTCCTGCGTGAAATAGGCGGCCTCGCACACAGCTCCTTCCCTGGGCTGACACATTTAATTTAACAGGATTAAAAGAACTCTGTTGTATAGGTTTATAAACATGGCTTAAACAGAAAACGTGTATTGGCAGGAGAAATGAAAAAACAACTCTGATTTATAGGTTTAAGTAATAAAGTGAAAAACAATTTTTGAAATTGAAAAAATATTGCTAAAAATGAAAATGAAAACACGTACATAAAAATGTTCATACACTAGGGATAGAATGTTCATGCATATTTGAAGGAATTTGTATAAAAAAATTATATTTCTAAATTAAAATAGTTCATCTTTATGAAAACTACTCCCTCTATTCCTTGAAATAAGGTGTATAGTTTTGGAAGAAAAAGTCCAAAATATAAGGTGTATTGCGTTGCACCACTCATTTGGATATTTTTTTAGGGATTTGATTACATTTCATTATATCTGGCAAACTCTTCTATTTTCTCATGTCAATTAGTCAGGTGTAATCTCGCCAAAAACTTGTGATATTTTCCCTCCACATGTGTTCTTTAATTTTCATCCCAAAAACTATACACCCTATATTTAGGAACGGAGGGGGTAGTAAATTAGCCGGCCCAGGATGTGCACCAATCGGCGCAGCCATGAAGGTACCCTGGGGTGAGCACCTTTTTTGTGCAACAAGCAACAATGAAGGTACCCTGGGCTGAGCACCTTTTTTGTGATGACAGAGAATCAGAATGAACTCAAAGCCATGGTGACAGACTTCTGTAAAAACTTATATTCATCAGAAGGGGTGAGTGGCATAGAGGAGGTGCTAGAAATGGTACCAGTGAAGGTTACTGAGCAGATGAATGCCAATCTTCTAGCACCTTATACAAATGAAGAGGTTAAGATTGCCCTCTTTCAGATGTTCCCGACAAAGGCACCGAGACCGGATGGGTTCCCGGCCCACTTCTATCAACGGCATTGGGATATATGTGGGGACGAAGTTACCAAGGCTGTCTTGAGAATTATCAGAGGGGAGGAAAGTGCCGCATCTGTGAATGACACCGTGTTGGTTCTTATCCCGAAGGTACTGAATCCTACCTTACTCTCTCAGTTCCGGCCTATAAGTTTGTGCAATGTAATCTATAAAATTGCCTCCAAGGTTGTTGCAAACAGGCTCAAAGTGATCCTCCCAGATATCATATCTCAGGAACAGTCAGCATTCGTTCCACGCAGGTTGATCACAGATAATATCATTTGTGCTTATGAGTGTTTGCACTTCATGAAAAGAAGCAAAGCTAAATCCAACAGTTTCTGTGCACTGGAATTAGACATGATGAAAGCTTATGACAGACTGGAGTGGCCATATCTTCGTGCTATGATGGAGAAGTTGGGTTTTGCACACTCCTGGATTAATATAGTGATGGATATGGTTCAGTCTGTATCTTTTTCAGTCCTCTTCAATGGGGAGAAGCTTGAGCATTTTACTCCTACCAGAGGTATCCGACAGGGAGATCCAATCTCCCCCTATCTTTTCATGATTGCAGCAGAGGGCCTTTCGTGCCTCTTAAGATCCAGTTCTTAGTCGTCCAGTCTTCAAGGGATCAAGGTGGCTCCGACAGCTCCGGCGGTCAACCATCTCCTTTTTGCTGACGACAGCCTGTTGCTTTTCAAGTCAAGTGCTGAGGGGGCTCCGAGGGTTTCAACCTTATTGGAGATATATTGTAATGCTTCGGGTCAGAGGATAAACAATGAAAAATCTTCAATTTTTTTCAGCAAGAAATGCCCAACTATAGTGAAAAATGAGGTCAAACAGATTTTGAATGTGACAAATGAATCTTTAAGTGAAAGATACTTGGGGATGCCCACGGAAGTTGGCCAATCTAAAATGGGTACCTTCAAGTATTTGAGGGATAGAATCTGGGAGAAGGTGAGAGGATGGATGGAAAAACTTCTTTCGGTTGGAGGGAAAGAAGTGCTCATCAAGTCGATGGCTCAAGCAATCCCAGTTTACTCAATGGTGTGCTTCCGATTACCCAGAGGTCTATGTGAAAACATTGAATCCATTATCCGGCAGTTCTGGTGGGGGAGTAAACAAGGAAAGAGGAAGCCAGCTTAGGTATCTTGGGACGTCATGACAAAGCCGAAGTATCTTGGCGGCATGGGGTTTAGGGACATGGAAATATTTAACCTTGCTTTGTTTGCGCGCCAGGCATGGAGAGCACTGGAAGATTCAAACTCTCTTAGTGCACGGATATTGAAGGCTGCATATTTTCCTAACACAAGCTTCTTGGAGGCAGAATTAGGCCATCACCCATCACAGAGTTGGAGGGCTGTTCTTGATGGAAGAAACATTCTGAAGCAAGGCATAATTAGGCGTATTGGCAATGGGCAAACAACGAATATATGGAGAGATAACTGGTTACAGAGGACTGGACCTTTTAGACCCATCACAGCTCTCACTCCTAACCCGCCCAAGATGGTGGCCGAACTCATAGATTCGACCACATCGTTGTGGAAGGAGGAACTAATCCTAACCACCTTTGTGCGGTTCGACGCTGAAGCCATCTTGTCCATACCGATATGCACCAGGGAGGTAGAGGATTTTTGGGCATGGTCAGCTGAGAGGAGCGGCAGATTTTCTGTTAGTTCAGGATACCGGATGGTCATGACCAGGAAAGAGGAACGAGGGGACTGGCTGGAACAGACCCCGGGTGGCTCGTCAATGAACGCTAACCGAAGGGACTGGACGACATTGTGGAATATAAAGGTACCATCCAAACTTAAGGTCTTTCTGTGGCGGCTGGCGAGGCACACCATGCCGACGGCGGACCTATTGCATCATCGGCACATGTCAGAAACGCATCGGTGTTTGCTGTGCGGGAGGGAAGACTCATGGAGACACGCACTCTTGGAGTGCACTATGTCAAGGTGTGTATGGGCGCTCTCAGAGGATGAAGTGGTGCAAATGCTCAGTATGAACACGAACCCAAACGCGAAACACTGGCTGCTAGATATGCATGATCAACTATCGCATGAGCAGTTTGTCCTGTTGGTGGTCACCCTTTGGGCCACATGGAGAGCACGGCGCAAAGCGATCTACGAGGGAGTTTTTCAGAGCCCCCAAGGAACTAATCAATTCATCAAAACATACATAGCGGACTTGCAAACTATCGCCGTTGTGGGCTGTAGACAGATACAACAGCAAGTGGCGAGACCTAGTCACTGGATTGCACCACCTGATTCGTATGCGAAGATCAATGTGGATGCAGCGATCGTAGCCAACCGAGGACGTGGAGTTGCTGCTGCTATATGCCGTGATCAAGCTGGTATGTTTCAAGGTGCATCAACTTTGGTTATCAAGGGGACCGGGGACCCAGCAACGCTCGAAGCACTAGCAGTCAGAGAGGCTTTAGCGCTTGCTGAAGATCTTAATATTCACATGATACATGTTGCTTCTGACTGCAAAGTCATAGTGGATGACATCAAGAACAAAACGCCGGCTATCTGTGGAGCTATTCTGCATGAGATCATAGATCATAGTTCCACGTTTATTTCATGTACTTTTATGCATGAGTTTAGGAGTTCGAATTTCGAGACTCACAATCTAGCGAAGCATAGTTTGAATTTGGGAATTGGCCGCCATGTGTGGTTAGGCAATCCTGGTAATCTATCTTTTGTACCTTTGAACATTGGCACGAGTTAAATAAAGCTTCGTGTGATTGTCTCAGAAAAAAAGGTAGTACTACTATTTATCGCCCAGTTTTGGTTTGATTGTCTCTGGGGTGTGAATCGACTACTGTCGGATCGGTGATAATTAGGTTTTGTTGTTTTGGTTTTGTATTGGTCGTGCCTTCTTTATCAATGCATCATTTTCTTTTTCAATGAATACACACGCAACTCCTCTGCATAGGTTAAAATAAACAAGATAGTACTATGTGCTCCCACGCATATCGCGCCAGTGTTTTCCTAGATTTAATACGATATTTGAATAACTTGATAGGATAGGATAATCAAATTCGAATGATCCAGACGACCCCATTCTGAATTGTTCCAAGTTGCCGGCCGTGGTGTGGCCATGCCAGTACATCACATACGTACGACCAGTCAGGATACTCCACGTATCCATTTGGAACCGCCTTAGACAATCACCGAGAATAAATTTCCAGAGCATTTCAAACGATGCATCGAAGGGCAAAGCAACATCATTGCAGAATGCAGATACATCACACCGATAGCCTGGACATCAAGTTGGACACTTGCGATTGGAGCCCCCGTTCTCTTTAGCCACGAACAGCTCATTCTCCGTCCAGATTTGCCGTATTTTAGCACCGCTACTCTCTGCGATGGAGGCTTTATGCTTTGATGCATCACGAAGCACAAACACGTTGATTATCCACAGCCCTGTTGGCTCCCGGAGTAGCTCGCATGTAGTAATCGAGTGCACACTTGTTGGTCGCCTTTGGGTCCTGTCTGCGCGTCTCTACGCTGGCGCGTTGCTGCTGTCGTGGCCGATACTTCTAGCCTTTTGTATTCTAACACGTTGGAGAAAGACCAATGTTCATGTCTCTTAGGGCATCTCAACGTGGAACAGTAAAATGGACACAATATCCATTCACGGACACGTCCGTGTCCGCGTCAATGACATGGGAACATGCCACCCAACTGTGTATCTCAAACGTCCGTATATATTTCAAACAAAATTTGTGTAAACCGGACAATTTTCATGCAAACGGAATAATTTTTATTTAAATCAGACCAAATTCATTATATTTTTGACATGTTTCATTAAACAAAAGCGTCAGAAAGTTAACCTAGACTAAACATTCGCCAGCGGCCGTGCTCAAAGTCCTTATTGCTCCCCTCCATGTCCATGTCCGGTGGTCATGAGCCCGGGGAAATGAATTTACGGGTCATCAGCGAGGAAGACATAAGACACATAAGTGCTCACATGGGACACCGATGCCTCGGTCTCCCATGTCCCACTCTTCCTCGTCGAAATCCACGGCTTGGACGTCGTTGGTGGAGGTGGTGTCCACGATGGACGTGACGGGTCGACCTCGTGGTCGCAGGGCCATGTTGCCGTTGCACGCTGCACCTCTTAGGGTGTCGTTCTTGGAGCGGGTACCGGTGGTCGAGGAATGGTTGCCGGTGATCATGCTTGATCGACGCGATTGGGTTCTCGAGCAAGGCTACCAGTCCCGTAGTTTTTATCTGAAGGATATCGAAAAGGTAAGAAGAAAATAGAATAATCAAAGTTAAGAGATTTTGCGTTTCTCTTTTGATGGGAACAAAGCGAAGAGATGGGTTATCCCAAAAGCACACGTGCCCACGGTGTCCACCCACGCATACAGAAACGCGGCAAAATTATTCATCTCCCAACGAGAAAGTTGATATCCATTTCAATAGTGTGGCTCATGTGTCATGGTATGATAGCTTCGCCACGTTACCACCACATTTCCGTATAAAAACCATTACGACCACATTTATATTGACTGAAGCAGTTGTAAAGCACTCAGGAAAGAAAATAAGAAACGGATCCATGTGCATTGCTTTGTGATGAAAAACATGCAATTATCTGGCAACTGCAGCCTTTTTTGTTTAGAAATGCAAGATCAATCACAAGTGCGGCAACTCGGTGTCCAGGTGTATCTGCACTTGAGCGTGATGAGTAAGTTCAAATAAAATAGCAAACAAATTTGAAAAAATATGAAAAAAAAATTGTCATCCAGGATGCTCGAATGCGCAGTGTGTGTACAAATTCGTGGTGTTTGGACATCTAAGGAGATTGTGGAAAAAAATGCTTTAAAAGAAACTTTCAAAAAAAAGTATTTGTTCCTAATTTTTCTTTTGCCTTCAGATCCTCGAATTTCAAACACCCTGATAATTTGCCCGCTCCTTGTGCACCTGAGCATCTTCGATGCTAAAAATTTAAGGTTTTTTTAATATTTTTTGAATTTATTATTCATTGGGTGTAGTTGAGCCCGGACTCTAACGTTTTTTTTCCTCAAAAAAGAGGTTAAAACCCCAGTCTCTGCATCAATGCGATGCATACAACCATTTTTATTAATTATTCAGGAGAGTACAAAACGAAGGCAATCATAGCCGAACCATCACAAGATATGAAATTAACACCTACGACTAAGTCGACTTCTTCCGTAGCAACGCCTTCAAGAAGGTATACACTCGTCGTTGCTGAGCCCGACCAACAATGGTCAGGACAAGAGTTTTCACCCCGGACATGAAGCGGTATTCCAATCAGCATCTTGATGATAGATCATTATATAGTCGCCTTCGTCAGTACTCCACGCCCATCTTCACGCCCGTCGGGTGGACACCCATGTCTCGGTGCGGAACTGGCCGCTGCTACTCCACACTGGCGCCAGTCACACTGCAGCATGCTTCATACCGTCGGAGCTGCTGCTCCGGAGCTAGAAGTTGACGGGGAACCACCACTGCGCCCCTTGCTCACCAACGTAGGACTCCGTCGCTCGCGCCTCGAGCATCCTTGTGCGATGGCCACCACCCTCGCACCGGACGAAAATCCTCTTTGAGCCGGCATTGAGTGCCGCACACGACCACCGTCGCTATGCCTGCAAATACACCGACGCACTTGAATATGCACTGTTGTGCCACCTGATCTCCTTATCGCGGTTATCGAGGGCCGCCACCCCCACCGCAATGACCAACGGAGGCCACCGCCCCCGCCGCCATGACTACCCATGCATCCATTGCCGGCGATGTTGTGCGTGTCGTCGTCTCTGCGAACGCTGGCACCATCATCTTCACCTCTCTCGCACACCGAGACGCCGGCACCAACATATTGGCGCACGACAACGAAGCAGCATCGTCCAAATCTGCCTCGTCAGTAGTCGCCTCTGGTACTGCGATCATAGACGCCCGTGCATTGTTCCATGGCCACCTCGAGGCCGACCCATCCTTCACCATAGTTGTGTCGTTGTCGGCAGCACCAGCGTAGTCGCATGCCAGCGCTGGCTTCACATCTGACTCGAAGGCCGCATCCAGATCATCGGCGTTGCAGTTTCTCGTTGTGACCTCCACGTACGAGAAAGTGCTGAGACGTGCGGCATTGGGATCTTCGTGGTTGCACACACACTCCTGGCAGCGCTCACCACTGCAGTTATGGGCAGCCGCGCCGATGCCACCGGCCGCCGCCGGCTGCATGAGCGAGTACGGGTGTGAGAAGGAGGAGGCGCCTTGGCCAGCGCCGCGGCCAGGACCGACAAGGGATGTCTCACCCTGTGCCGGTGCATGGATGCGCGTGACGACGCCGTGGCCACGACCGCACCATCTGCTCTCATGCCACCCTCCGAGCCCGGACTCTGACGTGAATTACTGGAACAATCACCAACTAACTTATCTTACTTTGACGGTTGAAGCATAAATGGATACATAAATCACCAAACATGTTCCCATCGTTTGTTTAATTTGGGAGAGCGTAGGAGCGCCTGGCAGGAACCTGCCGGGGCTCGCACCGATTTGGCTCAAACCTAAGATACTAATCAGCGATCATGCCGACTGATCCTTTGATTTGGAAAGTTAAAGTATCTTTGAAAATTAAAGTGTTTATGTGGTTTGCACATAAACAAGTTATCTTAACTGAGGACAATTTGGCAAAAACGCAATTGGACAGGTTCTACAAGATATAGCTTTTGCGACCAACATGAATCAATCAAACACCTCTTTCTTGATTGCCCTCTGGCAAAAATTATGTGGTGAACGGTTCACATAGCATTTAACATTACTCCTTCGAATTCTGTCACCACGTTATTTGGGACGTGGCTTGATGGGATAGATTTCGACACAACGAGACACATTCGTGTAGGAGTATGTGCTTTATTATGGGTAGTTTGGAACTGCAGAAATGATTTGATCTTTAACAGAACAATAAATATTTATTTTTTACAGGTTATCTTCCGAGCCACTGCGTTGATCTGTATGTGGTCGCTACTCACTCCGACGGAGGCCAGGGAGCGTTTGGTTACTGGATCTACCTGATGGGAGATGGTAGCACGAGATATTTTCAACCGGTTTGGATGACGGTCATGTAATACGATAGGCATTTAGTGTTCCTATCGTTTTATGCCAGCCGATTGTGGCCGTTCTATTACTGTTTTGCTCTCCGTGAGCCTTTTTTGTTATTTAGTTTGAGACTTGGAGACTTGTGTTGGACCTTTTGCTTATTAATAATCAAGACCGTATGCATCATTCTGATGCAGAGGCTGGGGCGAACCCCCCTTTTCGAAAAAAATACCGACTCATCCTTTTGCGACTCCAATAGTGAAAGCAAGCCAACACAAACTAATGGAGGACCCGGCCTAGATCAGCAGCAAAGCATAGATTCTTCCTTCCAGACGGGCTAAAATCTGGTGGCCAGATCTCTTAGCTGCATCTCTACCTGAAGCTGTGGAGCAGCAAGTATTCCTACTAACCTAGTGGCGAGCAGATTTCACTGGTCATCATAATGTAGTTTGACGGCGGGGAAAGGGTACCGACGGCCAATTGGCATCGACACTAGTGGATAGACTTTAGATTCTTGTTTACTTCTTTAGTTTATTTTAGAACTTATCATATCTACATTGTGCAGTGACAAGTATAGTATATGCTCTTTAAATTTTTCTGACCAAATCTATGAAGTGAAGGGCTTCTTCTGGTACAGTAATGGACATAACAAAGTGAAGGGTACAATTCAGTGTGAATCTAGGCAATCATGACAGGAAGACAGCCGCTGCTCAATCACAGTCAAGACCAAGACGTAATAGCGTATCACCCATTATCGAAAAAACAGCGTATCATCCTCCCATCCACCAAAAAGCTGTTCTGTTCTTGCTTTGGTGCACAGCCTTCTTTTCTGGTCCGGTCCTGCTAAGTATAATCATGTCACAAACTTTACATAAAACTGTGCAAAATGGCAACCACATCAGATTCGGAAGTAAGTTAGTTTGCTTCTTTCGTAAATCATGAACTACACAGCCTTCCCCATACACTGAGAGTGATGCCATGCTGCTTTAGGTGCACACGATTTACTATCTTCTTTTTTAAGATGGGAGAGAACCGATCCTATTACTGAAAAATGCTTTCGCCCCGCTTTATATATAAAGCAACGAACATGAGAAATAATTCAGAAAGGAGTTGTGTTGTTCTGTACTGTACCTAGTATTCAAAACAAATGAACCTCCGAAATGTGGACAGAATACTAACACTTCCGAAACTGGGGCATGTGAACCACGATCTAGCATCTTTCTTTATCTCAAAGGATCTGAGAACCTGCGGTTGCAGATCACGGGGTTTTTAAACTTCATCCGATCGACCCTGTGATGATTGAGTATTTGATTTGACAGCATTCTTTCCTTCTTCCCTTTGAAAGTGCCCGCTAAAGCAGCTAACCGCATATACTAGGAGAGCTTTGCAGTCTTTTTCAAGAATATATAATTATGCAAACGGAAAAAAGACAAAAGAAGCAAAAGTAAGAATGCAAAAGATGGTGTGGACTATGTATCTGGCCCGGCGATCAGAATTCTATGACAGAGCCATGACAAGGACAATGATATCAATGTATAGCAGATAAGAAGAGTACCATACCTGCATTTCAGCAACAAAACAGTAACACTTAAATATGATATGCTTGCTAATAGGTGCTGGGGTATGTGCCTCTTAACATTTAGTTCAGACGATCGCTAATAGGTGAACGATGGGATAGATGGCTGCATCTTGTGCGCAGGTTAACGAAGGTTAACCTTTCTGATGCAGCAGGCTCCTTTCCAGGGGCGGACCCAGAACAAAAATGTCCCGGTGTTCATGTGTACATGATATATATGATAGCACACTTGGCAACTCAAAATGTATGGCAGTAAGATTCCCTCCCAAAATAAAATGTTTCACTTCCATTGAAATACTAGTTGATTATGTGAAGTTCAACACTAAAGCATGCAAACTCCAAACAATGAAAATAAATATAATCGGACGACAACATACGACAATAGATCCTGATTGCCTATAAAAAAATAACTTAGTACATATTAAATGAACTTGCGCAATAATTCATAAATTAAGTTACGAGCATTAAATAACCCTCTACGTCCTTTCCATCAATTTTCCTGTAATTTGCCGATTTTTATGTTCAAAAAAATGCACAACGAATTACATCATCTGTGTTTGAATGTGCAAGAATAGAAACAATAAATAAGCATATTGATTAAACTGTACAATTAGGGAGTTAAACTTACTGGACATTGTGCCTTCCTGCTGCCGTGCACGTGGTTGAGAAATAATCCAGTTGGATGTGAAGCACTAACCCAAATTGGCAAATCGCAGCAATTTGTTCCCAATTGTATTACCTTTAAATTTTAGGACCCTAACCATACAACTAGGATAACAGAAATTATATAAAATTGAGATGCCTGCTGATAGTTGAGGATAGTTGAGGGAGTCAAAGAGATCCACAATTAGTACCAAGTGCAGGGCGTCGTACCTTTGTTTACTTCAAAAATCAAAAATCAAAATTCCAGAAAGCTACAAGCGGGAGAGGCCGAGATGATAGAGTTTGGCGGTTGGGTGGCGTGGCAACCGGGCGGACTGGCGACTGGCCGTATGGCCGAGCGGCGGAGGGGGTTTAGAGTTAGGGCGACGCCGTGACCAGATGAGACAGACCAGAAAGACCAAAAGCCGAACAGGCGAGCAATCGTACAGGGATACGAGTAAACTGAGATCGATTAATCGATCGGCAGCTAATTAGATAGCCTGGGCATTAACCGCTGGTGCCTACGTGTACGTGGGCTGCACTGCCTCGCTGCTTAATCGCTGGGCTGGCCGGTGTCCAGCTCAAAAAATTACCCGTGTCCAGCCCATAAATATGGACCTCATATAGTGTAAGCACGAGATTTACCCGGTGTCCTGTGACATCGGGAGGGCTAACATAGGTCCGCCCCTGTCCTTTCATTGAATTGTCCGTCTCAGGAGTCTTCTCGGTTAAGTCTGTGTATAGACTTGATAAACACCGGGACCATCCCAAGCTCGATCTACATTTGAAAATTTAAGATGCCACTCAGAATCAAGGTGTTTATGTGGTTTGTGCATAAGGGAGTCATTTTGACAAAGGATAACTTGGCAAGGCTTGCTGGGAAGGTAGTAAACGTTGTTGCTTTTGTGATCACAACGAAACAATAGAACATCTGTTTCTCCTTTGCCCACTTGCTAAGTTACTGTAGCGAACCTGTCACGTATCCTTTAGCGTTGCTCCACCTGTCTCGGTTACACATTTATTTGGGACTTGGTTAATTGGGATTGAGCCTAAAATTGTGGCGCATATTCGAGTAGAATTGTGTGCATTACTTTGGGCCATTTGGAGTTGTCGGAATGATGTTGTCTTTAACAGACAAATCATCACAATTTTTTTGCAGGTTATCTTCAGGGCGTCGGCTTGGATCCGTACGTGGTCCTTACTCAACCATATGGACCACAGGGAGCTTATGGATATTGGGTGCAACCGCTAGGAGATGGTTGCACGAGATACATACAACCCATTTGGATGGCGGTCCAATAATATGATAGGTGTTTAGTCATCTTTACCTATTTTCGCGATTGTGGCATGTCAGGTTTTTTTCTTCGAGTTTTGTAAGACTTTTTGAGACCTTGTTTTGAACTTGGATCTTTAATAATATGATTGTGTGTATCAAGAGATGCACAGGCTGGGAGTATTCCTCCTTTCCGAAAGAAAAAAAACATGATTTGCTTGCTAAGTGTCACGACAAGGTTCCCGAAAGAAAAAAACATGATATGCTTGCTAAGTGTCACGACAAGGTTCCTCACTTAGGTGTTTCTGAATGTTATTTCAGTAGGTTCTTGCTTTGAAGACAATTCATCATTCTTTTAAACAAATTCACTTATTTCAGTATGTAGAAAACAAAATTACCTTTCGGCCAAAGTATTTATGCCATTTCAGTAGGCACACATGCACTCAAATAAAATTCAATCTTTTGTAAATCCCCAAGACGTGGATTCCAGTCATTTTAAAGTGAAATTTTTGGTCCTTCAGCCGAAATGCAAACCATATTATCAGAAGCTCCAGTGGTGTCTGGAATATTTCTGAAACTGTCATTAAGAATTATATCTAGCTACCATTACTTTTCAATATTTATTGTTTGAAAAAAGAGCCTTAATATTTTTAAGAAATATGCAAGCAATTTTTTTTGCTGGGAATATGTAAGCAGTTTTGACGAGCGTGGTTTGGGGGTAAGAGCAACTCTAGCAGACCCTGCAAAACGCCCGGCCCGCAAAAATTCCGGTGAGTATGCGGACTCGGCCCATTTTTCCGGACAGAACAGAGCCCACATACCCGCACAGACCGTAAATTTTTTTGCCGCAGCCCGCAAACCGCACACCCCGAGCAGTATAACTGCGGTTTCGCGACCCTTTTGCGGGTCCAAACCCTATCCCACCGCCGCCGCGAGCCACCCGATTCCCCTTTCCCCTCTTCACATTTCTCGCCGCCGGCGACCACCCGCCCTGCCTCCACCCACCATGTGGGGCCAAATGTGGAGCTCCGGACGCGGCTCCGGCAGCAGATCCGGCCGTGAGAGACCCGGAGCGCGAGCGGCGCGTCCGGTCGAACGGCGCGAGGAAGCGCGGCGCCCGGAAGTGGACCAACCACGGGGTGTCGCCGCCGGCGAGCTTCAACCGCCGCGAGACGGAGGAGTACGACTGCCGGCGCGCGTCCTTCTCCTCCGCGAGGTCTTCCTACGCCGGATCCTCCTCGTCCTCCGGCGCGGGCTTTCTCCCCGTGAAGAGGGAGTGGTCGAACGACGAGGAGGAAGCGGAGGAGCCGGCGTCGTTTGCCTTCGTCCCGGTGAAGGAGGAGCCCGAGGAGCCCGCTCCGCTCGGCCGCCGCAGAGTCATCGGGCCCGAGGACTACATCGCGGACGTCAACGCCGTTGTTGCCGCCATCGCCGAATGGAGCGTGCGCGAGGAGGCAGAGCACCAGCGCCACGCCGAGGAGCTCGAAGACCTCGAGTGGCGGCAGGCGGTCGCCGACAACGTCGCCGCCAACGAGAAGGCTGAGGAGTGGCGCCGCATCTGTGTGGAGCAGGCGGCGAAGTACGCCGACCTGTGCAGCTCCGGCAAGGAGGATTGAGTGTCGCTCGGCCTCCACGGCGTCGTCCATTTTGCCGTGACCTCGCCGCCGTCAGATCCGACCCCTCTACTACTAGTTAACGTAGCATTTAGTATGATCTATGCTTAATTTGTTGATCATGTAGTATGTATGAACTCTCTAGTATGTGATGTGATGAATTATGTTTGTGCAATTTCTTCCGCGAACGTGTTTTTTCAAATTATGCAGGTTTAGATACGGTATCTGATCTGCCGCGCATGTTTTCGACCCGCAAACGCGATATTCGTGAAACCGCAAACGCGTTTTGCGGGTCGAATTTTTGCGGGGTCTGCTAGAGTTGCTCTAAGATGTTCCAACAAAATTGCTACCTTGCGCTAGCGAGCCTAACTACCAAAACATCGCGCGGCTGCACACCGGATGTCCAAGGGAGTAATGTGTTCCAACATTTATTGTTTCGAAAATCCAAGTCTTAGCATTTTAAAGAAATATGCAACCAATTATTTTACATGCTTTGGGACTAACTTATTCCAACAAAATCAAGAGTAGTATATAACTATGGTTCCTGACATATTCTGGTAAACAAAAAATATGGAAGAGGAAATCAAATTTCAGGGAGGCGTGCCCTAATATATATTGATTAAGAGGTTTCAGAACAGACATCGCCATGCGGTGGAAAAAAAACAAAACAATTACTCTCATGGCATTACATTACGCAAATGCTTAACGCCCTGCAGTGGCCCAAATAGAAACTTCATCTTTGATGCGTCACATGATAGTCGCCACTGGCACCGCTTTGTTCCTGAAGACACGAATGTTCCTTTCATTCCAGATCTCCCATCCCACAAGTAGTAACAAAGAAGACAGGGCCTTCGTCAGGTGTGCGTTATCAGAGAGGACCACATCCCACCAAGATTTCACCGAATCGAACAGGAGCATTTGTCGCAATTTGGCCATCCTCTCGTCTGAAGCCTATCAGCCATCCAAACTCAGTTTTGGATAACAAGCCAGGCAAAAAAATTGCATTTGGGGGGAGCCCGCGCCTTCTAGACCGTAGCAACCAAACTCGAGTGCGGGAGGTCATGAAACTGTGCCAAGTAAGCAGACTTTATTGAGTATTACCCGTCATTGGTTGACTTCCACACAATAGAGTCATGGACACCAGGCTGAATGGTCACGGCCGCTAGCTTCTCCCAAAGGACCAAGAATTGTTGAAGATGTTCTAGAGTGAGGCCACTATCAATGTTGATTTGCTCTATCCAGTGCACATCCCTTAAGGCCACGGCGACCGTAGCACCTTTCTTGCAGGAAATATCAAAAATATTTGGCGCAATGTCTTTGAGCCTAACGCCCTGGAGCCAAGAAGATCCCCAGAAGGAAGCCAAGAAGATTCCCAGAAGGAAGCCTTCTGTCCATCGCCGATCATGACCTCAGTCAAGTCCACGAAAAGGTCGCGGTCATATGTAGTGCAAGGCGTCCCCAATCCACACCATGCATGGGGTGGGTCATCCCACTCAAGCCATAGCCACCTCAACCGGAGGGCGGCGGCAAACATGCGAAGGTGCAAAATGCCAAGGCCCCCATATTCCTTTGGTTTGTCAACATGCTCCTAGTTAATCTTGCACTTGCCACCACTAACCGTGTTATATCCTACCCAGAGGTAGTCATGCCACAACTTGTCAATTGCTTTTAGAACCTCCACCGGGATGTCAGCGGCGTGATGTGATAAATGGCCACCATTGTAAGGACTACTTTCACCAAGGTCATACAACCCGCAATAGCAACGTGCCTTCCTTTCCAAGGCGCCAATTTGCCCGCAGCCTTGTCTTCTAGAAGTTGGAGATGCACCCTCCTTAATCTTTTGACTATGAGGAGGAGCCCAAGGTAGCGGATCAGGAAGGACGAGCGACAAGCCGGGAATGACTGGAGAACATCATCTAGGTCCACATTGGCACATCTGATGGGGGCCACGGTACTCTTAGTGCAGTTTGTGAAGAGACCAGTAGATTCACCAAAGGAGGACAGCATGCTAGTAAGGTATTGGACATCCTCCTTAATGGGGGCCCAGAAAATGGCGGCAGCGTCATCATAGAGCGAGGCACGAATTCTCCCTGTTTGTCTCCTGGGCAAGGGGTGTAGCTTTCCTTGGGTCGTGGCTTTGCTGAGGATATGATGTAGGGGGTCTATGGCAAGCACGAAGAGGAGCGGTGAAACCGGACCCCCCCTGTCTGAGACACTGACCATGCTTGATTGGGTCGCCAACAATACCATTTAGCAACACTCTCGAGGACGCGGAGGAAAGCACTACCGAGACCCAATCACAAAAGCGGATAGGAAAGCCATGATGATTTAACACCTCTAGCAAGTACTCCCATCTAACCAAGTCGAAAGCCTTCTTGATGTCTAATTTGAACAGAAGCATAGGCTTTTTCATGCGGTGAAACTTTCTGGACATATTCCGGACATATATAAAGTTGTCGTGAATACTTTTTTTACGAAGGCACTTTGCACAGTGGAGACGATGGTATTCATATGAGGGGCTAGTCTAGTGGCAAGAATTTTGGCAATGAGCTTGGCCATGCCATGAATTAGGCTAATGGGTCTGAAGTCAGAAATGTCCTCGGCACCATCCTTCTTGGGAATGAGGGCGATATTCGCCGAGTTGAGCCAGTGCAGATTTCTGGCATTTAGGTTGGAGAAGTTGTTGATCACTAGCATGATATATTCCTTAATAATATTCCAACAACTCTTGAAGAATTTTTCGGTGAATCCATCCAGGCCCGTGTTTTGTCAGAAGGAAGAGAAAAGACAACAACTCTGACTTCCTCTTCTGAAATGGGATCACCAAGCGCGGAAAGGTCAAGATCAGCAGGTGGGATGGATGCCCAGTTAATGGTATTCGAACGTGGAGCGCCCTAATATATTTGTATATCTCCCATATTATGTTTCGCTATAAAAACATTGTGTTATATATATATTTTGCATCATTTTTTATTTCTCAATCGTTGTAGTACTCTACTATTTTTTATTCAATTTTGTAGCAATGTTCTCATAACTGCACACATCATTTTTCGGAGGTTTATAGCACCGGTAGCATCTAAGGCCTTGTACAATGATAGGTGCTTAGAGAGGTTCTTAGAAAAATAAACCAGATTTTTCTAAAGTACCGATGCCTATTTCTTCATGAGAGACGTCTAATTAAGCGTCTACCCTGTACAAATAAGCACCGGTGCTTACCCAAAAAGGCTTTCGCCCTGCTTTATATTATAAAGCAAACCGCCCAAGCCAAACGTCCAACAAGGTTCACACACACACACGCACACAAGTCTCACAAACATACATGATAGCAAATAGGGTTACTGCTGAGGGAACTGCTCAACAAGCCCCGGAAACACAACAACACACACACACACACAGCAACCCGTGCAACAGGTCTAATCGGGCTCCGGAGGAGGGGACGGCAATGGTGGCGCCACGCAGAAGGCCATTGAGCGAAGGTCGGCCGGAGGGTGTTGATGGCGTCCCGGTCCTGGGGATGGCTAAGCGGCCGCCAAAGCTGCAAGTAACCATACATTTTGAAGATCGCGCCAGTCGCACGTCGAAGAGGTACTTTCTGAATAACAAGCTTGTTGCGGATAGTCCAAAGCATCCAGGCGAGGACCCCAACGCATAGCATCTAATATGGCGGTAGCGAGGGGGGGGGGAGGCGTGGATCTCCGCAAGCAAGTCGGGAAAGTTGGTGTTGCACCACTGCCCATCGACCGTCTCACGAAAACATGACCATAGGAATTGGGTTGTGGAGCAGGAGAAGAAGATGTGGTTAGTATCCTCCACCGTGCCGCACAAGGGACAAATCCCATCGCCTGTTCCATTACGCTTGAGGACCTCAACCCTAGAAGGAAGGCGTCCCCGGATCCACTGCCACATGAAGATCCTGATCTTTAGGGGGAGGCGAATGTCCCAGATCAGGCTAAAGGGCTCAGGAGCCGACAAGAGTGCGATGACCACGTATAAAGACTTGGTGGAGAAGCGGTCGGAAGGCTTCAGACGTCAAGAGATGGAGTCGGGGGCACCCTCGACGTCCATCGAAAGAAGAGCGATATCCTGAAGGAGGGAGTCCCAAGCGGCAACCTCAAGGGGGCCGAAGGGGCGCCGAAAAGCGAGACGCCCTAAGTCAATAAGGGTTGTCTCGACAGAAACCCGAGGGTTGACCGCTATGGCGAATAGATCCGGAAAACGAGCGGCCAGGGGGGAGTCCCCTAACCAGCGGTCGAACCAGATCAGGGTCGAGGACCCGGAGCCAACCGAGATGGATATGCCGATGTGGAGCACGGGTAATAGCTGGATCACAACCTACCAGAACTGGGAGCCACCAGAACGCCGACAGAAAGCTAGGGGCTAGCCCCAAAGGTACTTATTTCGGATGATCGTAAGCCAGAGGCCTCCCTCCCCATTGGCGATGCGCCAAAGCCAGCGAGTCAGCAGGTGCCTAAGGAAAGTCTGATTTATTTATATAAGCACCTTTTCTAAGCACCTTGCATTGTACAAGCATAGTTCTTTCCCTTGGCTAGATCTCAGTTTTCTGCTTCCGTATAGTATGGCTGCAAAGTTGCTCTACTAGTAGATTAAAACGTGACGCAGAAATCATAGCATGCGTCAACGTGAAGCAAGAACGATAGTCTACTTACATTGACCGCCATACGCTATTCAAACTCTAGATCTCAATTAGGGCGTGCAAAACGGTACGCAGATAGCTTTTGATGGATCAATTTAATAGTGGCATGACTGACCTGTCTGGCACTGATAATTTTCTAGCTAACTTGTCCTAGCAAAAGAACAAAACAAGGGCTACTAGCTGGTTGCTTTCGGTGTACATCATGTGTTGAAACTTGCTGCCGCGAGCGTGCTGCTGGAAAATGGATCAGTGGGTTGGGTAAAGATGCAGATATGTGTTTAAAGTAAGTATTTTCTGGTAATTAAGCATAAAGCACTTTCATTAAGGTTCTGCGACAGCTTTTATGGTTGTGATTAGCTTAATTTAGTCGATCGGCGGCATCATTGGATTGCAATTTGGAAATGATGAGCTCATCATATTATATCTGTGCGCGCGTGTAAGAAATGCTGCATTGCAAATGCAAGTCACAAAAATGTGTTAACCTAACAATAGTAGTTTGGGATTAAGATGCAAGCATACCCTAACTTTTTAGGGAAAACCCTAGCGCCATTGGTCACTTGGGTGGAGGGTTGATGTACAATTTCACCAACTCGGGTCAAATACCATAGACCAGATTTTCTACCATACGCGCATAGGGTGGAAATAAAACTCCGAACTAGCAAGCTTAATGAGTACTCGAAAACTCGGCTCGACTAACTCAAATAGTGCGAATTGTGCATAGCTCGAATGCTCAGGTTCCTTGCGGTGGACCTGCTCGTCCGGATTCAAGACTTAGACTTAGTATGATGCCCGCACTTCCTTGGATTTATTTCAGAATTTGACGGCTTTATTCTTTCAGTGTAAACGATGTGCCCGTTGATAGCGCGACGTTTGTAGTGACTTTGTCAATCTTAAGACATGTCGGCTTGAAGGTGTTCATATGGATAGAATGAACCATTTCGGAAAAAGAAGGGTAACTCAGAAACTAACGAGCGAGGTCGAGTTGGCATTTTTAGCTTGTTAGGGAAACGAGTTTGACGAGTCAACCGTTAGAAGTAATTGGCAGTCTCTTTATTATCCTTAAGCCAAAGGCTGGCAAAGGCCCAAGACTTTTAGGGCAAAAAATGTCTAAGCACACAAGTCCAAGTATCTGTAATATCCATCAACAATGAGTTGCATTAGTTGTTGACTAGTCACATAGCAGTGATGCAGAAATGCCTAGGACAAGAAAGGGGGGCCTCCAAGCCACTCGTCGCCTCCGGTTTCTACTCCACACCTCCACCCTTCATCTACTCTTCCTTCTACGATAGATTGATTACATTATTCAATTACTTAACGAGTTTACCAAGCTTATCTAGCCAATTCAAATATTTAACGAGCTGAGCCAAGTAGGGTTTTGAGCTCATCAAATGAATGAGCTCGACTGAAAGGACTGAAGAGGTTGACTGGAGGAGGTGGATAGGGGACTATGAACTTTAGCTTAATTACCAATTTTTAGAGATGATGTGTGTATAAAGTAAGTTCTCTAGATATATCTACGGTGAGAACAATATATATGGCAAGCAAGCTATAATCAAGGTAAGCAACAACAACAATCTAACAAGCTAACAAGGACAAGTAAAAGAATAGTAAAGGATAAACCACAAAAGATGGAGACGCGGATGTATCCCGAAATGACACTCTTTGGCGAGTGCTAATCTCCGTAGGAGTGGTGCCAAAGACAAAGCTCCAGAACTCCACCAAGCGGCTCACCCTAGTTTTCCTTCGAGTCAACCCCAACAGAGGAGCCTCATATCACTCGTGGTTGATCTTGAAGAAGATCACTGAATCTTTACAAACTTCCCTGAGCACACAACAAACAAGGAATCTAATGACCCACAAATATAGTGGATCAATCGTAGTCCTTTCGATAAGTAAGAGTGTTGAACCCAATGAGGAACACAAGGAAATGATAAGCGATTTTCAGCAAGGTATTCTCTGCAAGTTCTTTAAGTAACAACGATAGATAGTTTTGTAGCAAGATATTTCATAACAAGTAACAAAAGTAACAAAGGTGCAGCAAGGTAGCCCAATCCTTTTTATAGCAAAGGACAACCCGAAAAGCTCTCTTATATAAAACAAAGTGCTCTCGAGGACACATGGGAGTTGTCATCTAGTCACGTTCATCATGTTTAGTTGAGTCGCATTCGCTACTTTGATAATTTGATATGTGGGTGGACCAGTGCTTGGGTGTTGTCCTTACTTGAACAAGTAACTCACTTATGATTACTCCACTCGCAAGCGTCTGCAACTACAAAATAAGAATTAAGATAAATCTAACCATAGCATGAAACATATGGATCCAAATCAGCATCTTACGGAATAACGCATAAACTAGGGTTTAAACTTCTGTCACTCTAGCAACCCATCATCTACTTGTTACTCTACATACTCCACAATGCCTTCCCTTCGGCCCAAGTATGGTGAAGTGTCATGTAGTCGACGTTCACATGACACCACTAAAGGAAGCAACAACATACTTATCATCAAAATACCGAACGAATACCAACATCACATGATTACTTATAACAACACTTCTCACGTGTCCTAAAAAATAAAAGTAACTACTCACAAATCATATTAATATCCAAGATCAGAGGGTATTGAATATGCTTGAGGATCTGAACATTTAATCTTCCACCAAATAAACCAACTAGCATCAACTACAAGATGTAATCAACACTACTAGCAACCCACGGGTACCAATATGATGTTTTGGGACAAAGATTGAATACAAGAGATGAACTAGGGTTTGAGATGAGATGTTGTTGGTGAAGATGTTGATGAAGATTGGTCCTCCCTGGATGAGAGGATCATTGGTGGTGTCGATGGCCTTGATTTCCCCCTCCCAGAGGGAAGTTTCCCCGGCGGAATCACTCCACTGGAGAGTGATACGTCTCCAACGTATCTATAATTTTTGATTGTTACATGCTATTATATTATATCTTTTGGATGTTTTATATGCATTAATATGCTATTTTATCTTATTTTTGGGACTAAACTATTAACCTAGAGCGCAGTGCCCGTTTCTGTTTTTTTCTTGTTTTTTAGCTTCGCAGAAAAGGAATATCAAACGGAGTCCAAACGGAATAAAACTTTCGCGATGATTTTTCTTGGACCAGAAGACACCCAGGGGACTTGGAGTACAAGTCGAAAGAGCCGCGAGGCGGCGACAAGGGTGGAGGGCGCGCCCCTACCTTGCCACCCTCTCGGGACTCCTCTGACCTAGCCCTTGGCCCTATATATTCACATATATTCCATAAACACCAGAGGCATCCACAAAAACACGTTTCCACTGCCGCAACCTTCTGTTCACGTGAGATCCCATCTTGGTGCCTTTTCTGGCATCCTGCCGGAGGGGGATTCAATCATGGAGGTCATCTACATCAACTCTATTACCCTTCTGATGAAGCGTGAGTAGTTTACCTCAGACCTACGGGTCCATAGCTAGTAGCTAGATGGCTTCTTCTCTCTCTTTGATCCTCAATACCATGTTCTCCTTGATGTTCTTGGAGATCTATCCGATGTAATCTTCTTTTGCGGTGTGTTTGTCGAGATCCGATGTATTGTGGATTTATGATCATATTATCTATGAATATTATTTGAATCTTCTCTGAATTCTTATATGCATGATTTGATATCTTTGTAATTCTCTTCGAACTATCGGTTTGGTTTGGCCAACTAGATTGGTTTTTCTTTGCAATGGGAGAAGTGATTGGCTTTGGGTTCAATCTTGTGGTGTCCTCACCCAGTGACAAAGTAGGGGTAGCGAGGCATGTATTGTATTGTTGCCATCAAGGATAAAAAGATGGGGTTTACATCATATTGCTTGAGTTTATTCCTCTACATCATGTCATCTTACTTAAAGCGTCACTCTGTTCTTTATGAACTTATGGCCGGTTCTTTTGGGTGGCTTAAAAAATAAGTTGTCTCTCCCTATCTTAAAAAATAAGTCGCCCCCAAAATTTGCTGAGACTTCTAAATTAGTTATTCCATAACTAGTTTAGAAGCCCAAATGAATAAGAGAGGTGGCTTATGGGAAAAGATGAGGAGGAGGCGGATTATTTTTTAAGCTGCCAAAATAACTGGCCCTTAATACTCTAGATACACACAGGAGTCAGTCGATGTGTGGTGTAATAGTAGTAGATGCAGGAAGGGTCGGTCTACTTGACACAGATGTGATGCCTATATTACATAATCATTGCCTTGGATATCGTCATAACTTTGCGCTTTTCTATCAATTGCTCGAGAATAATTTGTTCATCCACCATATTATTTGCCTTCATGAGAGAAGCCTCTAGTGAAACCTATGCACCCCGGGTATATTTTCCATCATATTAGTTTCCGATCTACTATTTTGCAATCTTTTATTTTCAGATCTATAAACCAAAAACCCCAAAAATATTTTATCTTTCATTTAGTTTTATTTATTTATCTCTATCAGATCTCACCTTTGCAAGTGACCGTGAAGGGATTGACAACCCCTCTATCACATTGGGTGCAAGTGTTTGATTGATTGTGTAGGTATTGGTGATTTGCGCGGTCTTCTCCTACTGGATTGATACCTTGGTTCTTAACTGAGGAAAATACTTATCTCTATTGCGCTGCATCACCCTTTCCTCTTCATGGGAAAAACCAACGCAAGCTCAAGAAGTAGCAGGAAGAATTTCTGGCACCGTTGCCGGGAGATCTACGCCAAGTCAAACCTACCAAGTACCCATCATAAACTCTCATATCTTGCATTACATTATTCACCATTTGCCTCTCGTTTTCCTCTCCCTCACTTCTAAAACGATTTTCAAAAAGATTTGCCCTTTTATTCGTCCTTCTTTCATTCGTCTTTTCGTTTGCCCTTATGTCTCACTTGGTTTGTTTGCTCGTTTGCTAGGTATAATTATGTGTTTATTGAAAATCAGAAGCAATGAGTTTATGGATCCTCATCCACTTGCTTATCTTTTTAAGAGATCCAATTATGATGAACCAATTGCTAGTGAGTTGAGTGCACTAGATTATCTTTATGAGGTTTTGCTTGAAATTTGTGGATCTGAAAATTGTGATGAAGTGTTGAAAGAAGAAATTTATGAAGTGATTCATGATAGCTCCTTGAATGAAAAGTATGATTGCAATGATATTATTATGAATTCTATTAATGTCAATTGTGTTAATGGTATGCAAAACCCTAAGCTTGGGGATGCTAGTTTTGTTATGTCCACTACTTGTTGCAATGATCATGATTGGGGTGATTCTTCTTATAATCTTGAAAATTTATTTAAGCTCCATGATGAATATGAGATTGATAATAATGTTTGCAATAATATTGAAAGTGGGTTTGGAAGAGTGTCAACTTTAGATCCCACGTATTTGGATAATGTTCAGTCTTATGAAGTTTTTGATAAAAGTGGGTTCGAAGAGGTCATAACTTTATTTTATGATAATCCCACTATTTCAGAAGAGTGTCAACTTTGCATGCATGTGAATAATGTTGAGAATATTTTATGTGATAGTTATATTGTTGAATTTGATTATGATCCCACATGTAACTATTATGAGACAGGAAAATATGGTTGTAGATGTTACAAAATTACCTCTCGTTAGGTTGAGATTGCTATTGTTTATTTCTTCTTCCTTGCATATCACTACTGCAGGATGCTACTAACATGACACTACAATCAGAGACCCTTCGACGAAACTATGTGCGATGCAATAATCGCAAACGGTGGTGTAAAAAACCGTCAAAAAGGTGCAAAATGTTTGCGATGGAGGATGCATCAAACACGGTTCAGATTTTAGTTGCGTGTGCGATGCAGGGCATACGGTTCAGTTTAATTAACTGTTTGCGATGAGGAGGAACAAAAGAAACGGACAGCCAGATGAAAGTGTGTGCAATATACAGCATACGATTCACTCGGATGAACTATTTATGATTAGGCAACACAAAAGAAATGGTCAGCCAGAACAAGGTGTGTGCGATATACGGCATGCGTTTTACTCGGATGAACTATTTGCGTTGAGACAAGAGAACAAAAACGGTTTAATATGACAAGATGTGTGTGATACGCGACAAACAGGTCTGTAATCTGAAATGTGTGCGAAGACCGATAATAACACAGACGATTGCTTCTAATAAGACGTATTTGATATGCTCTGTCTACACAACATCTATTGACCATTGGAGGACGGGCGGTCATCTGGATACGCCATAAGGATGCGAAGAGGCATCCTATATCAGCAAGGACTAGCTGTTCCACCAGTAGCTCATGTAAGAGAACTCTCAAGTTAAGTGTGCTCAGACTGGAGCAGCCATTAGATGGGTGACTGGATGGGAAGTTGTATTGATGTTAAATTAACTGATAGGATGGGTCGTATTTGTCAAATTAGATGACTGATACGACCCATCCCATGAGTTAATTTAACCTCGAGGTCCTTGTTTTTTTAACACATGTTAAAGAAGTTATACCGCATTACTTTTTGACAATGTGCGATACGTGGCATATCATTGATTCATCTGACCTGTTTGTGATGGAATGAGCTACGTGTGTTGTGGGCAAACGATTGCTAGTATTCAACCGTTTGTGATTGATGAATTCGTCACCGACGGGTTCCTTAGTGTGGTCCATGTTCATCTGATCATCATCTACTTCTTGTGCTAGCTCGATATTCCTTCTATGCTAAGTTTCCATTAATTGATGGTGTTTTATGAACACGCCACCGTTTCCCGCCATTTCCTCACCTGTTTCCCGTCACCCAGCGATATTGCGCATAAACCTAGGTGGCGCGCGACGCACGGAGGCGACAAGCGCAGCCTGTAGCACATCCACATTTTCCAAGCATGCCAACCCACTAAAGTGCCGCCTCTGTCATCAACTTCGTTGATGAGGAAAACGAGCAGGCACCATGGCCCGTCGAGGCCGAGGCGCTCCCCGACAACGCGATGGACAACGTCGTGATGCACGTCATCGCCAGGGTTGAGCAGATCTTTGGTGCATGGTGCTTGAGCACCGCAGACCAAGATAGGCATGTCAGCACTGACAGGTTGCAGCTCGCCGCACAACATGATCGATGGCGCGGCGCAGAGCAAGCTAGGCGCGTCCGTGCCAATAGGTTGCGGCTCGCCGCAGGGCGAAACAGTTGGAGCGCCGCGGAGCGAGAGGCACGGGGCATTGCACAGCAAGAGCGGATCCATCGGCGCTTGCCTACTGTCAACACGGCGTCGCAGCTGGGTACATGTCCTGTCAGTACCCCCATTCCTCGCCAGGACTGGGCAGAGGCCCTCAGCGCCATACTTGCACCAGAGGCCGGCCACGCCGTACTTGCACCAGACGCCCGCCGCGCCATTCTCATGGGTGGCGCCGTTCGCCTTGTCCGCGGCCCGCTGGATGCCAACGCGCTGGTCCATAGGCTCGACTGCCTCCTTGGCCCATGTGTCCACCTGGGCACACTAGAGGAACATGGCCGTCACATCCTCGACCTGGTGATCTCCGATGAAATAGCCAACTTGAAGCTCGAGATCGCGATTTAGATGTACCGCGAGCGTGTCGACCGCTTGGACGAACGCCTGCACGAATTCAGGTAGAGCCAAGAGCTACCGTAGGCAAGGGCTGCTGGGCATGGTCTCATGGACGTATTTTATTTTGTTAAGTCATTTCGACGTGGGTAGCTATGTATTCACAGCAATCATAGTATTGCTCTATTTATTCCTTTGCTTCAATGTGTGTACTTTATTTTCCGTTCTTATATGTTCTGTTTCAATGTGTGTATATACGCTTTCCATTCTGTATATGTGGATGATAACAACTAGATTCAAATTAGTATAAAAAACAGATAGAAAATGGAATTCATAATATATATATATTAATTGTTCATTAGTTCATCACAGAATATATATATATATATATATATATATATATATATATACGTGATGATACTTAACTATTAGGTACAATGCATAAAATTGAAAATGAACAATACTAAAACTAATAATCCCTCCTGAGGCCAGTATTCCGGCAGCCCCTCGCCAGCAGCTCCCTGATGCGCGGCGTCTTCCCAGTGCGGAGGCAGTACTCCACCTCCTTCACCTCGCAGCGCTTGACGTACCGATCTGCCTCTTGCTGGCGGACGCGTGCGAACGATCTTGCCATTTCGTTAGGCACCCACCGGAGATCCTCGTCGGTGGCACGCTGGATTTTATCGACCCACCTTCACACAGCGACGAGGCACCCAGCGTCGATGACCTTCCTCGCAAAGTACCCGTCTTCGTACACCTCCTCGGCACGATGACACGCCCGCCCCCAAAGCTCTGCCGCCTCCTTTTTCCAGGCGGCATCACAGGCTTCACAGGCCGCCTGATACCTGGCTTCCTCATCCGTCATCTCCTTCTAGAACACCATTTTCCTGGCTTTCTCGGCCAGCGGCAGCGACTTCCACAGACAAAGATTGTACTGTTCCCAAAACCAATCCAATGTTGGGGGGTCTGGCGCAATCTCGTCCGGCGGCGTGTAGGGGTCCTCGTCGCTGCTATTCGAGTAAGCGTCCTCGGGGGGCGGCGACTTCTCATCAGCGCATGGGCAGACCGGCAGCGCCATGACAGAGATTTGGGAGAGAAAGGGCGAGCGAGGGGAGGGTGTAGATGAGAATGCAGGCGGGACGACATGAGCAAGGTAGTACTTATTGGCAGCCGGAATCTAGATCAACGAAGACAGTACACACGCCGGTCACCGGAATTTACGAGTACTGTAGTATGAATTACACACGATTTCCGTAGCAAAATCCGTGTGTGGACATAATAGCTGGCAGTTTCCAATACAAAACCGTGTCTGATTAATGATCCCCGCCACTCACCTATCAAACCTCGAGCTGCGAGATAGAGTGCCAATCGTGTGGGGGCAGGTTGTCTTGCCAGATCTTTACATTTTCTTTTTTGAACACCAGATATTTACATCGTCAGATGTTTTTTAAATCACACACAAGTACATAAAAATATTATTTTTCAAACCGTTATGGTTAGGCGTTGCATGTAGATGTAGTTCAAATTTGAATTACGGTCATTAAACGGCTAAGAAATCACTTAAATGTCTTTAAAAGGTCAAATGACCCCTGAAATTTTCCAAATTTTTCACATGGTAGTTGTATTAGTGCACGTTAAATGTAGAAAAAAATTGAAGGCCGTAAGAGGAAGCTATCTCCCGTTCGTTATCAAACATGCATTATTCCCTCTCGGAACCACGAACCTTCTAGTGAGTTGCTTCAGTTTGTGAGGGGAATGTATCCAAACTTTCGTTAAACAGGCCAGTTTTTTTACCACATCATCTTGGTGGCATGACATTAAATCAATCAAGATTTCATGTTTTTCTGATCATTTTTTAGTTTTGGGAAATTAAAATGCCATGACACTCCATGCATGTGCCCATGCCATGAGACCAATATGTTTGAAATTTCTTCTAATTTACTGCACATGGAATTAACTCGCACACAAGTACACGAATATGATTTTTCAAACCGTTATGGTTAGGCGTTGCATGTAGATGTAGTTCAAATTTGAATTGTGGTCATTAAATGGCTAGAAAATCACTTAAATATCTTTAAAAGGTCAAATGACCGCTAGAATTTTCCAATTTTTCACAGTACACTTGTAGTAGTGCACTTTAAATGTAGAATAAATTTTGAAGGCCGTAAGAGGAAGCTATCTCCTATTCGTCATCAAACATGCATTGTTCCCTCTCGGAACCACGGGCCTTCTAGTGAGTTGCTCCGATCTGTGAGAGTTGTGTGTCCAAACTTTCGTCACACATGCCAATTTTTTTACCACATCATCTTGGTGGCATGACATTACATCAAGCAAGGTCTCATGTTTTTCTAATCATTTTAAATTTTTTGGATTTAAAATGCCATGGCACTCCATGCATACGTATGCATGTGTCCACGTCGTGAGACCAATATATTTGAAAATTCCTTCTAATTTACTGCACATGGAATTAACTCGCACACAAGTACACAAATATGATTTTTCAAACCTTTATGGTTAGAAATTGCATGTAGATGTAGTTCAAATTTGAATTAGGGTCATTAAATGGCTAGAAAATCACTTAAATGTCCTAGAATTTTCTAAAATTTCACATTACAGTTGTAGTAGTGCACGTTAGACGTAGAAAAAAATTGAAGATCATAAGAGGAAGCTATCTTCCATTCGTCATCAAACATGCATTGTTTCCTCTTGGAACCACGAGCTTCTAGTCAGTTGCTCCGGTTTGTGAGGGGTGTGTGTCCAAACTTTCGTCAAACATACTAATTTTTTTTACCACATCATCTTGGTGGCATGACATTACATCAAGCAAGGTTTCATGTGTTTCTGATTTTTTTTTAATTTTTTGGAATTAAAATGACATGGTACTCCATGCATACATATGCATGTGTCCATGTCGTGAGACAAATATTTTGAAAATTCCTTCTAATTTACTGCACCTGGAATTAACTCGCACAGAAGTACAAAAATATGATTTTTTTTTAAACCGATATGGTTAGGCGTTGCAATGTAGATGTAGTTCAAATTTGAATTATGGTCATTAAATGGCTAGAAAATCACTTAAATGTCTTTAAAAGGTCAAATGACCGCTAGAATTTTCTAAAATTTCACATTACAATTGTAGTAGTGCACGTTAAACGTAGAAACGTAAGAGGGAGCTATCTTCCGTTCGTCATCAAACATGCATTGTTCTCTCTCGAAACCACGAGCCTTCTAGTGAGTTGCTCCGGTTTATGAGGGGTATGTGTCCAAACTTTTGTCACACATGTCAATTTTTTTACCACATCATCTTGGTGGCATGACATTACATCAAGCAAGATTTCATGTTTTTCTGATCATTTTTTAATTTTTGGAATTAAAATGCCATGACACTCCATGCATACGTATGCATGTGTCCATGTCGCGAAACCAATATATTTGAAAATTACTTCTAATTTACTGCACATCGAATTAACTCGCACACAAGTACACAAATATGATTTTTCAAACCGTTATGGTCAGGCGTTGCATGTAGATGTAGTTTGAATTTCAATTACGGTCATTAAATGGCTACAAAATCACTTAAATGTCTTTAAAAGGTCAAATGACCCCTAGAATTTTCCAAAATTTTACATTACAGTTGTAGTAGTGCATGTTAGACGTAGAAAAAAAATTGAAGGCCGTAAGAGGAAGCTATCTCATGTTCGTCATCAAACATGCATTGTTCCCTCTCGGAACCACGAGCCTTCTAGTGAGTTGCTCCGGTTTGTGAGGGGTGTGTCCAAACTTTCATCAAACATGCCGATTTTTTACCACATCATCTTGGTGGCATGACATTACATCAACCAAGGTTTCATGTGTTTCTAATATTTTTTTAATTTTTTGGAATTAAAATGCCATGTAACTCCATGCGTATATATGCATGTGTCCATGTCGTGAGACAAATATGTTTGAAAATTCCTTCTAATTTACTGCACATGGAATTAACTCGCACACAAGTATACAAATATGATTTTTCTTAAACTGTTATGGTTAGGCGTTGCATGTAGATATAGTTCAAATTTCAATTACGGTCATTAAATGGCAAGAAAATCACTTAAATGTCTTTAAAAGGTCAAATGACCCCTAGAATTTTCTAAAATTTCACATTACAGTTGTAGTAGTGCACGTTAGACGTAGAAAAAAATTGAAGGCCATAAGAGGAAGCTATCTCCGGTTCGTCATCAAACATGCATTATTCCCTCTCGAAACCACGACCCCTCTAGTGAGTTGCTCCGGTTTTTGAGGGGTGTGTGTCCAAACTTTCGTTAAACGTGCCAACTTTTTTACCACATCATCTTGGTGGCATGACATTACATCAACCAAGGATTCATGTGTTTTTGATATATTTTTTATTTTTTGGAATTAAAATTCCATGTCACTCCATGCATACATATGCATGTGTCCATGTCGTGAGACAAATATGTTTGAAAAAATCTTTCTAATTTACTGCAATTGGAATTAACTCGCACAAAAGTACACAAGTATGATTTTTCAAACTGTTATGGTTAGTCGTTGCATGTAGATGTAGTTCAAATTTGAAATATGGTCATTAAATGGCTAGAAAATCACTTAAATGTCTTTAAAATGTCAAATGACCTCTAAAATTTTCCAAAATTTCACATTACAATTATAGTAGTGTACGTTAAAAATAGAAAAAAAATGAAGGCCGTAAGAGAAAGCTATCTCCCGTTCGTCATCAAACATGCATTGTTTCGTCTCGGAACCACGAGCATTCTAGTGAGTTGCTCCGGTTTGTGAGGGGTGTGTCCAAACTTTCGTCAAACATACCAAATTTTTTACCACATCATCTTGGTGCCAAGACATTACATCAACCAAGGTTTTATGTGTTTCTGATATTTTTTTAATTTTTTGCAATTAAAATGCCATGTCACTCCATGCTTAATTGTGTCATAGCCGTTAGACCAATATGTTTGAAAATTCCTTCCAATTTACTGCACATGGAATTAAATCACACACAAATAAACAAAATATGAGTTTTCAAACCGTTATGGTAGCCGTCGCATGTACATGTAGTTCAAATTTCAATTATGGTCATTAAATTGCTAGAAAATCACTTAAATGTCTTAATAGGTCAAATAACCCCTGAAATTTTTCAAAATTTGACATGACAGTTGTATTAGTACTACAAAATTTCTCGTACATTTAAAATACCATCCGTTGTCATTTTACTCCAAATTTGTCTTTCACAGCTAATAAAAAAAAGCTACAACATCACACACAGTTGTTTTTTAGGAACCGTTTGCGATGAAATTATCTGGGTCTATTTAAGTCTCCCTCCGTAAGCTTCACCGGCTCGTCTGCTCCACTGCCGGCAACCCCCGAATCCACGAATCTTGATCCCCATTCCCGCACCCCCTTCTTGCAAAGATGACGCCATGGAAATGCTTTGTGAAGGCCCGTACGATGGCCGCCCTCCCCCCACCCCCCCACCCCGAGCGCCGCCGCCTGCGCCAAGAGCGCGGCCGCCTACGCCGGGAATGCCGCCGCATCCGCATTGAGCGCGGCCGCTTCCGCCAAGAGGGAGTCTGTGGTAGCCGACAGGGCAGCTGCAGCAGCCGAGACGGCTACAGCTGCTGCTGCGATGGCGGCTGCAAACGCCGAGAGCGCTCGAGCCGTCGTCCATGCCGCCGATGTCGCCCTGGCCCGGGTCGAGGCCATCCACGCCAAGATCGAGGATGCACACACCAAGATATTTCAGGCCACCTCGGACTCCAGCATGCAACCCACGTCCGAAAAGGCGGTGGTGGCCATGGAGCACCTGCTTCCTCATGAGGTCGTCGAGCGAGATCTAGAGATGCAGCAGGTGGTGGAGATCAAGGAGCGCCAGGAGGAGTTGCGCGTGGATGAGGTCGAGGTAGAGAAGAGTCTGTCCGTCGAGAAATCGGCGGTGGAGTACCAACGCGAGCTCTGGCGCAGCCACTACTACGAGTGCTACACCTTGAGGACGGCGCCGAGGACGAGGACGAGGATGCGGTCGACTTCAGCAGGGGGGATGCGGATTTCACCAACGGTGGCATGTCGCCAGGACAAGTCATCCACGTCTCATCTCATAGCGGCGATGCATAGGCCGGCGCGGTGGCGGATTTGTTAAAATTATGCATACTTAGGCTTTGTTTTTAATGCTGGTCTTTTGTTAGAGCAATGTTTAGGTCAACTGGCTCTGTTTAATTACTAAAATTGCTCGATTCAGTAAGTGTGGTCTGTCTGTTGTACGCTCTTTTGTGTGCCCAAATTAGTAAGCGATGTTAAATTATGCAATGGCGTACCCGGGGAAATTTCCACCAAAATTTGAATTATCAAACTCATCCCATGTGTGTAAAGCAGAAGAATCGCTTGTGATGCACACAATCGTTCAAAGTGAATGGTCCGATGACACCGCGCGCAAAGTTTCCCTCCACATTTTCGAAATTTTGGCCTACCGACAAAATATCTACCCCCGTCCCCGTCCCCTCCCCCTTCCCCACCCCCTTTTCTCCCGACCACAAGTCACATTTCCCCTGTTTCCTCCTTCCTCCCTTCCTTCCTAAGATATAGCCGCTTCCTCGCTCTCGCCGTCTTGCATCCTATCGCCGGGGTCGCCATGGTCTTCTTCAAAGACCTCTCAAGTGGTTCCTCCTCCGGCAACGACTCCTTCACCACCCGGGTATTCCTCTCTTCTCTCTCTCGGGCAATGACTTGGAATGAAGTATTTTTACCTGGCAGTCAATTTGAGTCATTTCTTCCTCTTGTAGCTCCCTAGGATCATCAGTGGCAACGAATGGAGCGGGGTGGCTACAGATCTATCTTCTCGTTGTCACCATCAATCTCCATGTGTGAAGCTAGTTGCGTTTGACTCTTTGGACAGTGGGAGGAAGTTTCTGGCATGTGTAGAGAAGGTTAGACCCTCTTTCGTTTTTACAAATCATTTGTTAGATGTGATTCAGACACTGTCACGGTCTCAACCCATTCATACCACACCTTCAACCAAACACATCCTAAGACAGTGTCAATGTTTGTACCTAGTATCTTAAATTTTTGCCATCTCATCAGCGGTGCCATTAGAAAATTATTTGGCACCGCTTCAGCAGTTTGTGCAGCCAACTTTGGTCCACACATCCGAGCAGCCAAGCAGTAAAATACTAAATCTTTATGGCACGAAGGAACTGTGCATCGGAGCAACTACATGCTCCAGAGTCCGGGCCCCTCATTTTTTTCCGCTGCATTGGCTCTCCAGTACAGGGCACCGGTGCGAGATGTAGCAATAGTTGTCTTTACCCCAGTTTTCGCACACATAGTGGACAGCCTTAGTGCTATTAGTTCTATGTTACAAAATTTGTGCATGTACACACCTGTTAGTATCAATTTGCTGTCATCCAAACACTGCCGCTATGCTGTTGCAGTTATATTTACCTTCCTCATAAAATGTTCAATTTTTTATTTATTGTACATGAGTAAGAACTTGTAGCATTGTTGTAGTTAATTATAGCTTCTGATGTTCTAGAATTTGGTTGTTGTCTCAATAGCAATTAATTCATTAGCACATTGATCTTTTTGAGAAGATATGTCATAATTAACCTGTTTCTTCAGTTTTTTAAAATAAGCATTGGTGATTTTCTATGTTGCTATAAACCCATTTCCCCTATGATTGTTACTGATCTAGTTTAAATATTATGGATGAACGGAATTGTTCTTACTTGGAGTGGGTTGATCAAGAGTGGCCACAATCTTTGAAGATGTGCCTAGCGAAGCTCTAGAGCATGTATGAGGAAGAGAACAGACGTAGGCTTAGAGAAATGCTACCACTTGAGCATGCGTTGGTTTTTCCTTGAAGAGGAAAGGATGATGCAACAAATTAGCGTAAGTATTTCCCTCGGTTCTTTTAGAACCAAGGTATCAATCCAGTAGGAGACTACACGCAAATCGCCTAGTACCTGCACAAACAATCAAGAACCTTGCAACCAACGCGATAAAGGTGTTGTCAATCCCTTCACGGCCACTTGCAAAAGTGAGATCTGATAAAGATAATAAGATAAATATTTTGGTATTTTTCTTGTATAGATTGGAAAATAAAGATTGCAAAATAAATAAATAGTAAACTAGAATTATAGATCGGAAACTTATATGATGTAAGGTAGACCAGGGGGCCATAGGTTTCACTAGTGGCTTATCTCATGATAGAATATATTACGGTGGATGAACAAATTACTGCCGAGCAATTGATAGAAAAGCACATAGTTATGAGAATATCTAGGCATGATCATGAACATAGGCATCACGTCCATGTCAAGTAAACCGAAATGATTATGCATCTACTACTATTACTCCACACATTGACCGCTATCCAGCATGCATCTAGAAATATTAAGTTCATAAGAACAGAGTAACGCATTAAGCAAGATGACATGATGTAGAGGGATAAACTCAAGCAATATGATATAAACCCCATCTTTTTATCCTCTATGCCAACAATACAATACGTGTCGCTTCTCTTTCTGTCACTCGAATCGAGCACCGCAAGATTGAACCCAAAGCTAAGCACTTCTCCCATTGCAAGAAAGATCAATCTAGTAGGCCAAACCAAACTGATAATTCAAAGAGACTTGCAAAGACATCAAATCATGCATATAAGAATTCAGAGAAGAATAAAATATTGTTCATAGATAATCTTGATCATAAACCCACAATTCATCGGATGTCGGCAAACACACCGCAAAAAGTGTTACATCGAATAGATCTCCAAGAACATCGAGGAGAACTTTGTATTGAGAACCAAGGAGAGAAAAGAAGCCATTCAGCTAATAACTATGGACCTGGAGGTCTGTGGTAAACTACTCACGCTTCATCGAAGAGGCTACGGTGTTGATGTAGAAGCCCTCCGTGATCGAATCCCCCTCCGGCAGATCGTCGGAAAAGGCCCCAAGATGGGATCTCACGGGTATAGAAGGTTGCGGCGGTGGAAAACTGGTTTCGTGGCTCTCCTGGATGTTTTTAGGGTATAAGAGTATATATAGGCGAAAGAAGTAGGTCGGTGGAGCTACGAGGGGCCACGAGGGTGCGAGCGCGCCTACCCCCCATGGGCGCGCCCTCCTGCCTTGAGGCCACCTTGTTGCATCTCTGACTTCCACTCCAAGTCTCCTGGATTGCGTTCGTTCCAAGAAAGATCCCCGCGAAGGTTTCGTTCCGTTTGGATTCCGTTTGGTATTCCTTTCTGTGAAACACTGAAATAGGCAAAAAAACAACAACTGGCACTGGGCCTCCGGTTAATAGGTTAGTCCCAAAAATAATATAAAAGAGCATATTAAATCCCATTAAACATCCAAAACATATAATATAATAGCATGGAACAATCAAAAATTATAGATACGTTGGAGACGTACCAACATCCCCAAGCTTAATTCCTACTCGTCCTCGAGTAGGTAAATGATAAAAACAAAATTTTTGATGTGGAATGCTACCTGACATAATTTTAAATGTAATTCCCTTTATTGTGGCATGAATGTTCAGATCGATAAGATTCAAAACAAAAGTTTAATATTGACATAAAAACAATAATACTTCAAGCGTACTAAGAAAGCAATCATGTCTTCTAAAAATAACATGGCCAAAGAAAGTTATCCCTACAAAATCATATAGTCTGGCTATGCTCTATCTTAATCACACATAGTATTTAATCATGCACAACCCCGATGACAAGCCAAGCAATTTCTTCATACTTTGATGTTCTCAAACTTTTTCAACTTTCACGCAATACATGAGCGTGAGCCATGGACATAGCACTATAGGTGGAATAGAATGGTGGTTGTGGAGAAGACAAAAAGGAGAAGATAGTCTCACGTCAACTAGGCGTATCAACGGGCTATGGAGATGCCCATCAATAGATATCAATGAGAGTGAGTAGGGATTGCCATGCAACGGATGCACTAGAGCTATAAGTGTATGAAAGCTCAACAAAAGAAACGAAGTGGGTGTGCATCCAACTTGCTTGCTCATGAAGACCTAGGGCACTTTGAGGAAGCCCATCATTGGAATATACAAGCCAAGTTCTATAATGAAAATTCCCACTAGTATATGAAAGTGACAAAATAAGAGACTCTCTATCATGAAGATCACGGTGCTACTTTGAAGAACGAGTGTGGAAAAAGGATAGTAACATTATCCCTTCTCTTTTTCTCTCATTTTTCTGGTGGGCTTCTTTGGCCTCTTTTATTTATTTTTTTCATCTGGAGTCTCATCCCCACTTATGGGGGAATCATAGTCTCCATCATCCTTTCCTCACATGGGACAATGCTCTAATAATGAAGATCATCACACTTTTATTTACTCACAACTCAATACTTAGAACAAATATGACTCTATGTGAATGCCTCCGACGATGTATCGGGACATGCAATGAATCAAGAGTGACATGTATGAAAGAATTATGAACGGTGGCTTTGCCACAAATACGATGTCAACTACATGATCATGCAAAGCAATATGACAATGATGGAGCGTGTCATAATAAACGGAACGGTGGAAAGTTGCATGGCAATATATCTCGGAATGGCTATGGAAATTCCATAATAGGTAGGTATGGTGGCTGTTTTGAGGAAGGTATATGGTTGGTGTATGATACCGGCGAAATGTGCGCGGTATTAGAGAGGCTAGCAATGGTGGAAGGGTGAGAGTGTGTATAATCCATGGACTCAACATTAGTCATAAAGAACTCACATACTTATTGCAAAAATCTATTAGTTATCGAAACAAAGTACTACGCACATGCTCCTAGGGGATAGATTGGTAGGAAAATACCATCGCTCGTCCCTGACAGCCACTCATAAGGAAGACAATCAATAAATAAATCATGCTCCGACTTCATCACATAACGGTTCACCATACGTACATGCTACGGGAATCACAAACTTTAACACAAGTATATCTTAAATTCACAAATAATCAACTAGTATGACTCTAATATCACCATCTTCATATCTCAAAACAATCAGAAGGAATCAAACTTCTCATAATATTCAATGCACTTTATATGATAGTTTTTATTATACCCATTTTGGATGCTCATCATATTAGGACTAATTTTATAGCCAAAGAAAATTACCATGCTGTTCTAAAAGACTCTCAAAATAATATAAGTGAAGCATGAGAGATCAATAATTTCTATAAAATAAAACCACCACCATGCTCTAAAAAGATATAAGTGGAGCACTAGAGCAAAATTATCTAGCTCAAAAGATATAAGTGAAGCACATAGAGTATTCTAATAAATTCCTATTCATGTGTGTCTCTCCAAAAGGTGTGTACAGCAAGGATGATTGTGGTAAACTAAAAATCAAAGACTTAAATCATATAAGACGCTCCAAGCAAAACACATATCATGTGGAGAATAAAAATATAGCCTCAAGTAAAGTTACCGATAGATGAAGACGAAAGAGGGGATGCCTTCCGGGGCATCCGCAAGCTTAGGATTTTGGTTGTCCTTGAATTTTACCTTGGGGTGCCTTGGTCATACATAATCTTAGGCTCTTGCCACTCCTTGTTCCAAAATCCATCAAATCTTTACCCAAAAACTTGAAAACTTCACAACACAAAACTCAACAGAAAATCTCATGAGCTCCGTTAGTATAAGAAACCAAACCACCACTTTAATGTACTGTAATGAACTCATTCCTTATTTATATTGGTGTTAAACCTACTGTATTCCAACTTCTCTATGGTTCATACCCCCTCGATACTAGCCATAGATTCATCAAAATAAGCAAACAACACACGAAAAAATAATCTATCAAAAACAGAACAGTCTAGAGCAATCTGGAGGTTTCGAATACTTATGTAACTACAAAAATTATGAAAAATTAGGACGACCTAAATAATTTATATATTGATCTACTGCAGTTGGAATTGGTATTTTATCGCTTTCTGGTCAAAAACGAAAATTATTCTCGTGAGCACATACTTCCTTTTTTTCAGCAAGATCAAACAACAATCACCCAAGAAGATCCTAAAGGCTTTACTGGGTACAAACACTAATTAAAATATAAAAAACACAATCATAACAGAGGCTAGATGATTTATTTATTACTAAACAGGAACAAAAAGAAAATTGGGTTGCCTCCCAACAAGCGCTATCATTTAACGCCCCTAGCTAGGCATATATAATTTTAATGATGCTCACATGAAAGATAGCAATTGAAACACAAAGAGAACATCATAAAACACAAGACAAACACATATAAGTCTAACATACTTCCTATGCATATGCATCTTATAGGCAAACAAAAACTAGCACATGCAAGGAAGCGGAAAGAAACAATAGCAATCTCAACATAACGAGAGGTAATTTAGTAACATGAAAATTTCTACAACCATATTTTTCTCTCTCATAATTACATGTAGGATCATAAGCAAATTCAACAATATAGCTATCACAAAACATATTCTTAACATGATCCACATGTATGCAAAGTTGACACTCTTCCGAAATAGTGGGATTAACATTAACTAAAGTCATGACCTCTCCAAACGCACTTTTCTCAAAAATTTCATAAGATTGAACATTCTCCACATATGTGGGATCTAAAGTTGACACTCTTCCAAACCCACTTTCAATATTATTGCAAACATTATTATCAATCTTATATTCATCATGGGGTTAAATAAATTTTCAAGATCATAAGAAGAATCACCCCAATCATGATCATTGCAACAAGTAGTAGACATAGCAAAATTAGCATCCCCAATCTTAGGGTTTTGCATATTATTAGCATAATTTACATCAATAGAATTTATAATAAAATCATTGCAATCATGCTTTTTATGCAAAGATCTATCGTGAATCGCTTCATAAAGTAATTCAACGCATTTTTCATATTCACGAATTTCAAGCAAAACCTCATAGAGATAATCTAGTGCACTCAACTCACTAGCAATAGGTTCATCATAATTGGGTCTCTTAAAGATATTAGCAAGTGGATGAGGATCCATAAACTTTTAGCAAGAGAAGATGCAAGCAAAAAAGAAGGTGCATGGTAACACAAGCAAACAAAAGATCAAACGGAAGAAGGACGAATAAAACGGCAAAGGTGAAGTGGGGGAGAGGAAAACGAGAGGCAAATGGCAAATAATGGAATGCGAGGGAGAAGAGTTTGTGATGGGTACTTGGTATGTCTTGACTTGAGCGTAGATCTCACCGGCAACGGCGCCAGAAATCCTTCTTGCTACCTCTTGAGCATGTGTTGGTTTTCCCTTGAAGAGGAAAGGATGATGCAACAAAGTAGCGTAAGTATTTCCCTCAGTTTTTGAGAACCAAGGTATCAATCCAGTAGGAGACTACACGCAAATCGCCTAGTACCTGCACAAACAATCAAGAACCTTACAACCAACGCGATAAAGGGGTTGTCAATCCCTTCACGGCCACTTGCGAAAGTGAGATTTGATAAATATAATAAGATAAATATTTTTGTTATTTTGTTGTATAGATTGGAAAATAAAGATTGCAAAATAATTAAATAGCAAACAAGAATTATAGATCGGAAACTTATATGATGTAAAGTAGACCCGGGGGCCATAGGTTTCACTAGTGGCTTCTCTCATGATATCATATATTACGGTGGGTGAACAAATTACTGCCAAGCAATTGATAGAAAAGCGCATAGTTATGAGAATATCTAGGCATGATCTTGAACATAGGCATCACGTCCATGTCAAGTAGACCGAAACGATTCTGCATCTACTACTATTACTCCACACATCGACCGCTATCCAGCATGCATCTAGAGTATTAAGTTCATAAGAACAGAGTAATGCATTAAGCAAGATGACATGATGTAGAGGGATAAACAAGCAATATGATATAAACCCCATCTTTTTATCCTCGATGGCAATAATACAATATGTGTCGGTTCCCTTTCTGTCACTGGGATCGAGCACCGCAAGATTGAACCCAAAGCTAAGCACTTCTCCCATTGCAAGAAAGATCAATCTTGTAGGCCAAACCAAACTAATAATTCGAAGAGACTTGCAAAGATATCAAATCATGCATATAAGAATTCAGAGAAGAATCAAATATTGTTCATATATAATCTTGATCATAAACCCACAATTCATCGGATCTTGGCAAACACACCGCAAAAAGTATTACATCAAATAGATCTCCAAGAACATCGAGGAGAACTTTGTATTGAGACCCAAAGAGAGAGAAGAAGCCATCTAGCTAATAACTATGGGCCCGAAGGTCTATGGTAAACTACTCACGCTTCATCGGAGAGGCTATGGTGTTGATGTAGAAGCCCTCCGTGATCGAATCCCCCTCTGGCAGATACCGGAAAAGGCCCCAAGATGGGATCTCACGGGTACAGAAGGTTGCGGCGGTGGAAAAGTGGTTTCGTGGCTCTCCTGGATGTTTTTAGGGTATAAGAGTATATATAGGCAAAAGAAGTAGGTCGGTGGAGCTACGAGGGGCCCACGAGGGTGGGGGGCGCGCCCTCCTACCTCGTGGCCGTCTCGTTGTGTCTCTGACTTCCACTCCAAGTCTCCTGGATTGCGTTCGTTCCAAGAAAGATCCTCGCGAAGGTTTCGTTTCGTTTGGATTCCATTTGATATTCCTTTTCTGTGAAACACTAAAATAGGCAAAAATAACAACAACTGGCACTGGGCCTCCGGTTAATAGGTTAGTCCCAAAAATAATATAAAAGAGCATATTAAAGCCCATTAAACATCCAAAACAGATAATATAATAGCATGGAACGATCTAAAATTATAGATACGTTGGAGACGTATCAAGAAACTGTTGTCAATGCTGAAGAATATTTGAAGATGCGGGATAAAAAGTGGAAGGTGGAGAATGAGCTCAGATTTTTTTTAATCAGACTTTGCTAAGATGGTGTTGGCGAAGGAGGAGGCACTTTCCTAGTTGGCCCGTGCAAAACAGGTTCTTACTGAACTGAAAGCAGAGGTGGATAAGATGAGCCTAGATGATCTCGATTAGGAAAATGAATATATTGTTCTAATATTGTTCTTGTAAAGTCGAATTAGCTATATGTTGTATTGTGTTGTTTTCATGTAGCTATTGTACTGTGATGTTATAATATATTTATGTGCCTGATATGAAATTGTAAACAACTGTTCGATATGAAATGTGAATTTGTGTAATACTGGAATTATTAATTGTAAACTAATAAACCTGCTAAATGTGTCATGGAACTTTGCAAACGGTTCTAGTTGTAAAAGCGCTTGTGATGGATAGCCCAATGCCACATAGTTTTCTTCATGAAATCGTGTGTGATATAGTTGATAAAAGCAAACAGTTAACCAAGGCAGAGCGTGTGTGATAGTTACACTTTTCACACACGAGCCTACACATAAAACTGTGTGGGGGTGTATATACGAACAAAAACATTTTCCCTGGATTGACTGTGTGGGATGTATATAAGAACGAAAACGTATTCCTTGGATTGACTGTGTATGATATACATACGAACAAAAATGTTTTCCCTGGATTGACTGTGTGAGATGTACATAAGAAAGGAAACGTATTCTTTGGATTGACTGTGTGTGATATACATACCTACGATTTTTTTTTCTGGGATTCACCGTGTGGGATGTACATACCTACGGAAATGTTTTTCTGGGATTCACCGTGTGGGATGTACATACCTACGGAAATGTTTTTCTGGGATTCACCGTGTGGGATGTACATACATACGGAAATATTTTTCTGGGATTCACCATGTGGGATGTACATACCTACCAAAATGTTTTTCTAGGATTCATCATGTGGGATGTACATACCTACGGAAATGATTGAGTTTCGATGGCTCGCCCGATTGCACACAAGCTCATTTGGTGTCCCAGGAGGGCCTATGCCCGACGATTTCTGGGTCGTGTGGGAAGGACGCTCCTATCGCCCACACTCACTTGGCGACGGTTCCAAATGCCATCACGGAAAGGGGTTAAAAACCATTTGTATAGCACCAACGCGTACTAGTGTATGGTAGTTTTTGCTTGTCTTGATAATTTGTTTACTTATAAAATTCCTATGCATAGGAAGCATGTTAGACTTAGACTTGTTTGTCACATGTTTTATGGTGCTCTCTTTGTGTTTCAATTGCTACCTTTAATGTGAGCATCATTAAAATTATCAATGCATAGCTAAAAGACTTTAAAGGAAAGCGCTTGTTGAGAGACAACCCAATATATTACCTTCCTGTTTTGAATAAATAATTAATCTAGCCTCTTGTTAGATGTGTTTTTGTGTTTTAATTAGTGTTTGTGCCAAGTAAGACCTTTGAGATAGCTTATGGTGATAGTTGATTTGATCTTGCTAAAGACATAAACTTTTGCGCTCAGGAAAACAATTTTCATTTTTGGCAGTAGCGTGATAAAATACTGATCATTTTTTTAAGAATATTAAGATACAAATTGTCTCTGTTGTCCTAATTTTTCAGAATTTTGGAGTTAGAGAAGTATTCGAGAGTTACGGATTGCTACAGACTATTCTGTTTTTGACAGATTTTGTTTTCTTTGTGTTGTTTGCTTATTTTGATGAATCTATGGGTAGTATTGGGGGGTATGAACCATGGAGAAGTCAGAATACAGTAGATATTACACCAATATAAATAAAGAATGAGTTAACAACAGTACCATAAGTGGTGATTTATTTCCTTATACTAACGGATCTCATACGATTTTGTGTTGAGTTTTGTGTTGTAAAGTTTTCAAGTTGTGGGTAAATATTTGATGGACTATGGAATAAAGAGTGGCAAGAGCCTAAGCTTGGTGTGCCTTGGTAATATTCAAGGATAACCAAGAGCCTAAGCTTGGGGATGCCCCGGAAGGCATCCCCTCTTTCGTCTTCGTTTATCAGTAACTTTGCTTGAGGCTATATTTTTATTCACCACACATGATATGTGTTTTGCTTGGAGCGTCTTGTATGATATGAGTATTTGCTTTTTAGTTTGCCACAATCATCCTTGTTATACACACCTTTTGAGAGGGACACGCGTGAATCGTGATTTATTAGAATACTCTATGTGCTTCACTTATATCTTTTGAGCTAGGCAATTTGCTCTAGTGCTCCACTTATATATTTTTAGAGCACGGTGGTGGTTTTATTTTATATAAATTGTTGAAATCTCATCCTTCACTTATATTATTTTGAGAGTCTCTTTACACAGCATGGTAATTTTCTTTGGTTATGAATTTAGTCTTAATATGATAGGCATCCAAGAGGGATATAATAAAAACTTTCATACAAAGTGCATTGAATACTAGGAGAAGTTTGATTTCTTATGATTGTTTTGAGATATGAGGATGGTGATATTAGGATCATGCTAGTGAGTAATTGTGAATTGGAGAAATACTTGTGTTAAAGTTTATGATTCCCGTAGTATGCACGTATGGTGAACCGTTATGTAACGAAGTTGGAGCGTGAGGTATTTAATGATTGTCTTCCTTATGAGTGGCGGTCGGGGATGAGCGATGGTCTTTTCCTACCAATCTATCCCCCTAGGAGCATGCGCGTAGTACTTTGTTTTGATGACTAATAGATTTTGGCTATAAGTATGTAAGTTCTTTATGACTAATGTTGAGTCCATGGATTATATGCACTCTCACCCTTCCACCATTGCTAGCCTCTCTAGTACCGCGCAACTTTCACAGGTACCTTACAGCCACTATATACCTTCCTCAAAACAGCCACCATACCTACCTATTATGGCATTTCCATAGCCATTCCGAGATATATTGCCATGCAACTTCCACCGTTCCGTTTATTATGACACACTTCATCATTGTCATATTGCTTTGCATGATCATGTAGTTGACATCGTATTTTTTGGCAAAGCCACCATTCATCATTTTTATACATGTCACTCTTGAGTCATTGCACATCCCGGTACATCACCAGAGGCATTCATATAGAGTCATATTTTGTTCTAAGTATCGAATTGTAATTCTTGAGTTGTAAGTATATAAAAGTGCGATGATCTTCATTTTTAGATCATTGCCACATGTGAGGAAAAAAATAAAAAAGGCCAAAGAAGCCAACAAAAAAGAGGCCAAAGAAGCCGAACAACAAAAAGAGAAAAAAGAGAGAAGGGGCAATGTTACTATCCTTTTTCCACACTTGCGCTTCAAAGTAGCACCATGATATTCATGACAGAGAGTCTCCTATGTTGTCACTTTCATATACTAGTGGGAATTTTTCATTATAGAACTTGGATTATATATTCCAACGATGGGCTTCCTCAAATTGCCCTAGGTCTTCGTGAGCAAGCAAGTTGGATGCACACCCATTTAGTTTCTTTTTGAGCTTTCATACACTTATAGCTCTAGTGCATCCGTTGCATGGCAATCCCTACTCACTCACATTGATATCTATTGATGCCATCTCCATAGCCCGTCGATACGCCTAGTTGATGTGAGACCATCTCCTTATTATTTTGTCTTCTCCACAACCACCATATTCTATTCCACCTATAGTGCTATATCCATGGCTCACGCTCATATATTGCGTGAAGATTGAACAAGTTTGAGAACACCAAAAGTATGAAACAATTGCTTGGCTTGTCATCGGGGTTGTGCATGATTTAAATACTTTGTGTGGTGAAGATCGAGCATAGCCAGACTATATGATTTTGTAGGGATAACTTTCTTTGGCCATGTTATTTTGAGAAGACATGATTGCTTTGTTTGTATGCTTGAAGTATTATTATTTTTATGTCAATATTAAACTTTTGTCTTGAATCTTTCGGATCTGAACATTCATGCCACAATAAATAAAATTATATTGATAATTATGCTAGGTAGCATTCCACATCAAAAATTCTGTTTTTATCATTTACCTACTCAAGGACGAGCAGGAATTAAGCTTGGGGATGCTTGATACGTCTCCAACGTATCTATAATTTTTGATTGTTTCATGCTATTATATTATATGTTTTGGATGTTTAATGGGCTTTAATATACCTTTTTATATTATTTTTAGGACTAACCTACTAACCAAAGGCCTAGTGCAAATTGCTGTTTTTTTCCTATTTCAGTGTTTCGTAGAAAAGGAATATCAAACGGAATCCAAACGGAATGAAACCTTCGGGAGAGTTATTTTGGGAACAAACGTGATCCAGGAGACTGGACGTCAAGAAAGAAGAGAGGAGGACACGAGGTAGGAGGGTGCGTCCAGGGGGGTAGGCGTGCCCCCACCCTCGTGCGCCCCTCGCAGCTCCACCGACGTACTTCTTCCTCCTGTATATACCCATATACCCCGAAAACATCCAGGAGCACCACAAAACCATATTTCCACCGCCGCAACCTTCTGTACCCGTGAGATCCCATCTTGGGGCCTTTTTCGGCGCTCTGCCGGAGGGGGAATCGATCACGAAGGGATTCTACATCAACACCATAGCCTCTCCGATGATGTGTGAGTAGTTTACCACAGACCTTCGGGTCCATAGTTATTAGCTAGATGGCTTCTTCTCTCTCTTTGGATCTCAATACAAAGTTCTCCTCGATTCTCTTGAAGATCTATTCGATGTAATTCTTTTTGCGGTGTGTTTGTCGAGAACCGATGAATTGTGGGTTTATGATCAAGATTATCTATGAACAATATTTGATTCTTCTCTGAAATCTTTTATGCATGATTTAAATATCTTTGCAAGTCTCTTCGAATTATCAGTTTGGTTTGGCCTACTAGATTGATCTTTTTTGCAATGGGAGAAGTGCTTAGCTTTGGGTTCAATCTTGCGGTGTCCTTTCCCAGTGACAGCAGGGGCAGCAAGGCACGTATTGTATTGTTGCCATCGAGGATAAAAAGATGGGGTTTATATCATATTGCTTGAGTTTATCCCTCTACATCATGTCATCTTGCCTAATGTGTTACTCTGTTCTTACGAACTTAATACTCTAGATGCATGCTGGATAGCGGTCGATATGTGGAGTAATAGTAGTAGATGCAGAATCGTTTTGGTCTACTTGTCGCGGATGTGATGCCTATATACATGATCATGCCTAGATATTCTCATAAGTATTCACTTTTCTATCAATTGCTCGACGGTAATTTGTTCACTCACCGTAGAATTTGCTATCTTGAGAGAAGCCACTAGTGAAACCTATGACCCCTGGGTCTATCTTCCATCATATTATTTCCATATCAACTTGCTATTTTTATTACCATTTATTTTGCAATCTTTATTTTCCAATCTATATCATAAAAATACCAAAAATATTTATCTTATTATCTTTATCAGATCTCACTTTCGTAAGTGACCGTGAAGGGATTGACAACCCCTTTATCGCGTTGGTTGCGAGGTTCTTGTTTTTTTATGCAGGTACTAGGTGACTTGTGTGTTATCTCCTACTGGATTGATACCTTGGTTCTCAAAAACCGAGGGAAATACTTACGCTACTGTGATGCATCACCCTTTCCTCTTCAAGGGAAAACCAACGCATGCTCAAGAGGTAGCAGAGGTTTCCCAATCTAAGCAGTAGGCACAACTGGATCAGAATTATAAATGATAGTTTTGTCTTTAGCCATAACAGGTTTCTCTAACATTTCTTCAATGGGTGGACAAAATTTAAACCACTTCTCCTTAGGGAGATCAACATGACTAACAAATGATTCACAAAAGGAAGCTACTATCTCAGAGTCATGTCCATATTTAGTACTAAACTTATGAAAAGGAACAGTTTTCATAAAGATTTAACACAATCAAACTCAAGCTTTATACCTGATTCCTTACCTTTATCGAATTCCTAATCTTAAGAGTTGCGTTTAACTCTTTCCAGAAGACCCCATCTGAATTCAATAGTTTCCTTCATAAAGGAACCAACAGAAGAAGTATCGAGCATGGATCAATCATTATGAGAAAGTCGAGCATAAAAGTAATGTATAATAATTTATCTTCAGAGATCATGATTGGGGCATGTGTGCATGACTTATGCCTCCCCCAAGATTGAGCGATAATTTCTCCTTCATGAGGCCAAAAATTATATATATATATATAATTCCGATCACGATGAACCAAATGCATAGGATAGAACTTCTGGTGAAATTCCAATTTCAAGCGGTTCCAAACCCATGTTCCAATATCATCCAATAGCCTATACCATGTCAATGCCTTTCCTCCAAAGACAAAGGGAATATCTTCTTCTTAACTCCATCCTCAGATAAACCTGCAAGGTTAAACAATCCACAAATTTCTTCCACATAAATTAAGTGCATATCAGGATGTATTGTTCTATCTCCTTCATAAGGATTAGCTAGCAGTTTCTCTAACATACCTGATGGAATTTCATAATAAATATTTTCAGTAGGTTTAGTAGATTGAGGGGAAACTTTCATTCTTCCAGTCGAGGTGAAGATACCATGAAAACCCCCCTCAAAGGATTACTTTCCATAGTGTCAAGTGGCAGAAGATTTCAACACGTAATATAAATGTTTCCTTACCAAATTCCACTTACCGAAGGCGCTTCACTCTCTGGCAACGGCACCAGAAAGGAGTCTTGATGATCCACAAGTATAGGTGATCAATCGTAGTCCTTTAGAAAAGTAAGAGTGTCGAACCCAACAAGGAGCAGACGGAAATGATAAGCGGTTTTCAGCAAGGTATTCTCTGCAAGTGTTGTAAGTAATAGTGATGGAGAGTTTTGTAGCAAGATATTTCATAACAAGTAACAATAGTAGCAAAGGTGCAACAAGGTGCCTTTTTATAGCAAAGGACAAGCTGAAAGGTTCTCTTATATAAAGCAAAGTGCTCTCAAGGACACATGGGAATTATCGTCTAGTCATGTTCATCATGTTTAGTTGATTCACGTTCGCTACTTTGATAATTTGATATATGGGTGGACCGGTGCTTGGGTGTTGTACTCACTTGAACAAGCAACCCACTTATGATTACCCCCCCCCCCCCTCTCAAGTATCTGCAACTATGAAAGAATAATTAAGAAAAATGTAACCATAGCATGAAACATATGGATCCAAATCGGCCCCTTGCGGAATAACACATAAACTAGGTTTAAGCTTCTGTCACTCTAGTAACCCATCATCTACTTATTACTCCACAATGCCTTCCCTTAAGCCTAAGTCTGGTGAAGTGTCATGTAGTCGACGTTCACATGACACCACTAAAGGAAGCAACAACATACATATCATCAAAATATCGAACGAATACCAACGTCACGTGATTACTCATAACAAGACTGCTCCCATGTCCTCAAGAACAAAAGTAACTACTCAGAAATCATATCCATGTTCAAGATTAGAGGGGTAGTGAATATGCTTGAGGATATGAACATTTAATCTTCCACCAAATAAACCAACTAGCATCAACTACAAGATATAATCAACACTACTAGCAACCCACAGGTACCAATCTGAGGTTTTGGGACAAAGATTGAATACAAGAGATGAACTAGGGTTTTATATGAGATGGTGTTGCTGAATATGTTGATGAAGATTGGTCCTCCCATGATAAGAGGATCGTTGGTGATGTCGATGGCCTCGATTTCCCCCTTCCGGAGGGAAGTTTCCTGGCGAAATCGCTCTACCAGAGAACAAAAGTGATCCTGCCCAAGTTCCGCCTCGAGACGACAGTGCTTTGTCTCGAAAGTCTTCTCCTTCTCTTTTCTAGGGTAAATGGATTCATATAGCAGAAGATGAGCACCAGACGCTTACCAGGGGGGCCACAAGCTCACAGGGCACGCCCAGGGGGTAGGGCGCGCCCCTGGGCTTGTTGCTCCCTGGTGGGCCCCCTCCTAGTATTTCTTGCGCCAATACTTTTTATATCCCAAAATAATTCTTTGGAAATTTTCAGGTCATTTGGAGTTGTGCAGAATAGCTATATCTGTTGTAGCTCTTTTCGGTCCAGAATTCTAGCTGTCGGTAAATCCCCCTTTTCATGTGAAACTTGCAAAATAAGGGAGAAAAAGGCATAAGAATTGCATCATAAAGTGAAATAATAATCCAAAACATAATAAATAATAGCAGGAAAACATGATGCAAAATGGACGTATCAGAAGCTTTCGGGCCTTGGCTCCTACCCCTAGGAGTACCATATTTCGAAGAAAATAAACTTGGTGATATGAACAAGAGTGTGGATTATGAACTGGTTTGTCGGAAGTGTAGATTGGGTGATCCAATTTTAATCCTAAAAGTTTGGTGGGGTTTGAGTGGAGAGATCAAGAGTAATCGAGCTTTCCAAGGTCACCAATGGAGGAGCAACTCAAAATCAAGGTTTTGGGTTGGAGGTTGAAGATGGGTGAGTATTTATCCCCCCCCCCCAATCTAAACGTTGCCACCTTGGGGGGCCCATGCGCACAGGGTAACCCATGCGCCAACCCTATCTCATGCGCACGGGGTGTGTCTAGAGAGATTTAGCACCCGACCCCATGTGCATGGCGTTGGAGGTGCAGTGCGCATGGGGTGTCTAGAGAGATTTTCCTGGTCTCCGTTGCATAGAGTACCCAACACAGGTCATCCTGGGAGGGGTTTGAACCCATATTTTTTGTAGTAGGAGTGGGTAGGCTTGGTATATATATTTTGAGTGATCCCCATCCTTATCCAATCACCTCGACACCTCTTAATAGTGAGGTTATCCTATGATTGAAAAGGAACCAAATCAAAAACCTTTGAGTCTTCAAAAAAACGGGTGCCTTTTTTCCCTTTTGAAGTGGGGTATCCGTCATATGCATATATAATCACCGCAAGACGAATGTACTGAGATAAAATAGAAACTCACATTAGTCTCACTAATCATATTGTGGTCAGTACCAAAATATCATTAGAGGATAACTGCAATTTCATCAACCGGACACGACTATTTATGAGTCGACCCAGCTCGATATCCACCGTCCTTTACCACCAATAGATATGAGCTATGTTTTCTTTGTTTTATCGCGATTTTTTGTTTTGTTTTGGAGTATTCCAAATGTAGGACATATATATTAAGTTCCAGTACGGGAAAACTGTGACAAAGAATTATTTTATCATTGTGGGGTTAATAGGATAAAAACTCACATTTATTAGCAAGTACTAAGTATTGACGAAACAAAAGCTAATGATACCAGTTTCATGCCATATAAACCACATATTAACAAAATAATTCTCTGGCAAAGCCTTCCATTAATGAAATCTAATATGCCCTGCATACAAGAAATGCAGAAGTATAACATAATTTTTCACTAGATGGTAACAATGTTTCATTGGTTTACGAGACTATTTGAGACACTTGTAAATAACAAAGGACAAGACTACAACGTGATGCCACATTATATAGTCTTCACATGCGACACCAATTCACTCTCTCACCCCATTAGTGATTCGCGCCTCACCGTGGCGGATTTTCGCCCCACGGTGACCCGTATGCAACACCGCGTTGAGCCCTGGAAAGGGCGCTGGTTGTCGAAGGCTGCTCACGTGATCCTTATCAACTCTTCGCTTGCCAGCCTTTTTTGGTTCCTCATGAGCTTCTATAGCCTCCATGAGACCGTTCATCAGGAGATCGCCAAATACCAATCCAGATTCTGCTGGGCTGGGGAGGGGGATAAGCAAAAGTACCATATGGTAAGCGGTGGCGAACGGCCGACGGCATCGAAACTCCATCCACTGCATGTGGGATGGATACACGCCTCTCATTCGCCCCTCGGCCATCCTTGCCCATGTAGACGGCTTCTATAGATCCCTATTTACCCCCACCCCTCGGGGTGGGGCTAGTCTCGCCCCCAACATTTGGTCAGGTGATCAATTGGTCTCTGTTGAGGCCAATGCGGCATTAGTGGCCCCCTTTGCCAAGGACGAGGTCCTCGCAGCTATTAAAGGGATGAACCCCTCCTCGGCCCCGGGACCGGATGGCCTGCCCGTAACGTTCTGGCTGACCATCAAGTTGGAGGTCATGGCCCTGTTTGAGGAATTCTACTCGGGCGCCATAGATCTTGGGCGTCTCAACTATGGTATCGTGACCCTCATCCCCAAGGTCCCGGGCGCCTCCGACATCCGGCAGTTTCGTCCAATCACGGTGATTAATGTGATATTCTGGATCCTGGCCAAAGGGTACACCAATAGGGTGACCCTGCTCACTGACGCGATTACCCATCCCAACCAATCCGCCTTCATACAAGGCCGATTTATTCTGGATGGGGTGCTGGTATTCCACGAAGTCCTCCACAAGGTCCGGATGAAACGCCATCGGGCGGTCTTTCTGAAGCTAGACTTCCACAAAGCGTACGACATGGTCCACTGGCCCTTCTTGCGGGAAGTGTTGCTTCGCAAGGGCTTTGACGACCGTTGGGTGACTCGCGTCATGCAGCTTGTCTCCTGTGGCCGGACCGCTGTGAACATCAACGGTGACATTGGGCCCTACTTCCCCACCCTCTGTGGGGTCCATCAGGGTGACCCGTTCTCGCCGTTCCTGTTCAACATGGTGGCTGATGCCCTGGCATCCATCCTTGATAAGGCCAAGGATGCTGGCCATATTCGTGGCATCGTCCCCCACCTAGTCGGAGGGGGAGGGGTCTCCCTCCTTCAATATGCGGATGATACCATAATAATGGTGGAGGGCTCCGTCCAAGACATTGCTAACCTGAAGTTCCCCCTCCTTTACTTCCAACAGATGTCGGGCCTAACCATCAACTTCGATAAGAGCGAAGTGATGGTTCTCGGGTTCCCCCCGGAGGAAAGCACATGCTATTGCGGACCGGCTTAATTGTCGGTTGGGTTCTTTCCCCATGACCTACCTGGGGATCCCCATTAGTGATTCGCGCCTCACCGTTGCGGATTTTCGCCCCACGGTGACCCGTATGCAACACCGCGTTGAGCCCTGGAAAGGGCGCTGGTTGTCGAAGGCTGCTCACGTGATCCTTATCAACTCTTCGCTTGCCATCCTTCTTTGGTTCCTCATGAGCTTCTATAGCCTCCATGAGACCCTTCATCAGGAGATTGCCAAATACCAATCCAGATTCTTTTGGGCTGGGGAGGGGGATAAGCAGAAGTACCATATGGTAAGCTGGCCCAATATCTGCAAACCCAAGGACCAGGGTGGTCTTGGGATCTTGTCCTCCCGACGCATGAACATTGCCCTCCTGACCCGTTGGCTCTGGCGCATTGCCAATGGCTATGGAGGTCTTTGGCTCACCATCATCCAGAACAAGTACCTTCGAGGACAGCCTCTTGCATTCTGTCAGCGCGCGGGCGGCTCCCAGTTTTGGTAGGCCGTCGTCCAGCTGCTACCTGTGCTTCGCATTGGCACATCCATCTCGGTTGGTACTGGGTCCTCGACCCTGTTCTGGTTTGATTGGTGGATTGGCGACACCCCCTGGACGCGCAATTTTCGGAGCTCTCCGCCATTGTAGTTGACCCTCGTGTCTCTGTCGAGACGGCCCTTATTGACTTAGGGCGCCTCGCTTTCTGCCGCCCCTTTGGCCCACCTAAAGTTGCCGCTTGGGATGCCCTCCTTCAGGAAATCGCCTCCTCCCTATGGACGGCGCCGTCACCCCGGACGCCATCTCTTGGCGTCTGGAACCTTCCGGCTACTTCTCCACCAAATTCCTGTACACGGCCATTGCTCCCTCGACGGCCCCCGAGCCCTTTAGTTTGATTTGGGACATCCGCCTGCCCCTGAAGATAAGGATCTTCCTGTGGCAATGGATTTGAGGCCGCCTCCCGTTCGGCGTGGAGGTCCTTAAGCGTAATGGACCTGGGGATGGGATGTGCCCCATGTGCAGCACGGGGGAGGATGCTAACCACATCTTCTTCTCATGCTCCACGGCTTAGTTCCTTTGGTCCTGTTTCCGCGAGACGGTTGGGGGCCAGTGGTGCAACACCAACTTCCCTGATCCTGCTTGCGGAATTTCACGCCTCCCCCCTCGCTACCGCCATATTAGATGGCTTTGCGTTGGGGTCCTTGCCTGGACGCTTTGGACCGTTCGCAATAAGCTTGTCATACAGAAGGTGCCTCTTCGACGTGCTACTGACACCATCTTTAAAATGTGTGGATACTTGCAGCTCTGGCGGCCGCTTAGCCGCCTCCAGGATCGGGACGTCATCAACAACCTCCTCGCCGACCTTCGATCGATGGCCTTCCGCTTGGCGCCTCCGCTCCCCCCCCCCCCCGAGCCCGACTAGATGCTCTGCAGCACCCCGCGTGTGCGTGCTTTTTTTGTTTCTTCAGGGCTTGTTGAGCTGTGCCCTCAGCATTAACCCTTCGACTACTTGTCTGTACCAGACCTTTGTGTGTGTGTGAACCTTGTTGGATGTTTGGCTTGGGCAGTTGCTTTATAATATAAAGCGGGGCGAAAGCCTTTTTCGATATGCATGCATGAATGCGATATATCAAGATGCCACACATGTAAGCATGTAATAAAACAATATATCACATATGTAAGCATGACATTGACAACAAAATTGTTTTTGAATTTTCAAGAAAAAATATCTTTCAAACCATTAACCTGATTGAAGATTTATTTCATGATTGGCTTCATTATGACAAGATCTTCAAAACTAGATCTTGGGGATGACATTTTTCTATTAGTAGTTGCTAGGATGTATCGACTGACTTGCCAGGTCATATATATATTATAGTCACTTGGTTGCCATGTAGCAACTTGGTTACCAAGTTACTATATATTACACTCCACCCCCACATAGGATTCGCATGATAACACATTTATTGATGTCATCTCTTACTTGCACATAAATTTCAACACTCACTGTCTAGGCACAATATTGCAATGCCTAGAATATATATATAATTTATTACTAGATAATCATACAACATATTATATGTTGACCTCATTTTATAGAATGGTGCAGAGTGGTTGGCCTCATTTTTTAGTATGGCACATGACCTTGCTTTTTCTCCAAGCAAAAAACACCGCTAGTTCAGCGAGGCCACGGTGATGCTCACATCCTGGCATTAGTGACCCCTTCTCTGCCCTTGTTCCTGTAAATCTTTCATCATGTTGCTCTAGACATTCCTTTGTTAAATACATCAACTCATAGCATCTGGTGACTCGGTTGGACCCATGATCAATGACATTCTTGCAAGGTTGTGTTATGCACGCATGGTTGGCTTGATCTCACACTCTGTTCTCGACTGAGATAGTCTGGAGACATACCTGTAGGGAGAAGAAGTGTGTGAAAACAACATAAAATGTGTGAAAGTGGACAGGAGATGGTTTAGAAAGTCCACTAAGACAAGAAAGCCACAGGAGGTGGGAGCATATCAAGGCCAAGTCTTTTCCAAATGGTTGTATATAGCCTCAGTTCACTTGTAACAATATGTGAAAGCATGCAAAATATAGCTCATGCGGCATTTGATTAATTATGAAATGGTAATATATACATTCAATGAAACTTTTTAACCACCCTCATCGAATGCATATATTACTATTTTGTTGTTAAGACAAGTTTTAGACCAAGAACAGTCTTCCGGTCTACATCGGCGACTTTCGGCCGCTGTTTCTACAAGCTCCTAGGTTTCAACAAGGTTGCTTCGGTGAGATGAAAGCTCGGAGAGGGCAACGAGCTTTGCTAACAGCGTGCCATCGATGAATGCGGAAGGAAAACGATGCTGGTTGCAAGGACTTGACTATAATTTCTTATCTTCATAAGGAAGTTCTTGTAAGTGCTGATCTTATTTAATACATGGTCTTTGGCCTTTTCGTTAGAAAAAAGATCATGTGACATGAAACTGGTACTACTAGATTAATTCGCTTTGAAAGTGTTTATATTTTGTTGATACACTAACTATACTATTCCCTCCGTCGCATAATATAAGAGCGTTTTTTATACTACACTAGTGCAAAAAACGCTCTTATATTATGAGACGAAGGGAGTACTTATTTGCAATAGTGATTGCGTATCATCACGTTAATAAACCATAAGTAGATATTGGTCAAAGCCGTGTCTTAACAAAAAAAACAAATACATTGACACACAGGCACGCATGCGTCTCCAAATTGTAATAGGTGACAGATAATTTTGTGATGGACAACCTCCTAACCGGTACGTAGTCTTTATGTGTCTGGCACGGTAATAATACCACCGCATATGTTGGTAGAGTAGGATTGAAACGACGTCACTTTTGTCCTGTTAACTTTACACCCCCTCCCCTCAAAAGCAATTTCACTTGACTAAGATAGCAATCATAGCAACCTACATGCTTTATCAGAGATCCAGCCCTACACTGCACTAGAGGCCCAATTGGCCAAAAAGGTTACATTGGTAAAGATAAGGTAAGCCTATAATAAGCATTTTTTTTAAATCCCTATAATAACGAAAATGCTCTTTAGAGCTCGGGCTCCATGGAGCCCGAGTTTGACTTGATCAAATTTTAAATTTTCACGTTTCAAATTTTTTTTTGAAAAAAATACACACATACTTAGAGACATAAAGCATATGTGTGTAAATTTTCAGGACGAAATACCTTAAAATGAGTGCTATATAAAAAGAACAAATCTGAGGCTTTTTAGTGGATGCACTATTCATCCTCAAAATCCATGAATTTGTCTTTTTTGCACAGACCGCATTTTAGGGTATTTCATCCTTAAATTTTACATACATACACATAACATCCTTGTTTACTTGTATGATTTTTTTCACATTTTTTTGAAATTGAAAAGTGCGAATTTTGATTTTTTTCAAAAAATCTGGCGTCCATGGAGGCCGAGCTCCAAAACGCCCTACTCCTATAAAGGCTATAATAAGCATTAGTATGCAACATCACATATAAGAAAAGTGAAAACACTATGTAAACACATAACCACCCTCATCGACCAGGCAGTGACGCATACAATCTCGCCGGCTAACTTTCTCCATATATATATATATATATATATATATATATATATATATATATATATATATATATATATATATATATATATATATATAGGTAAAATGTTTGGGGCACCTAGGTGCCTGGGCACTTAGGTCCAAACATGGCAAGCCATTTTTATTAGTGCATGACGTGCAATCAATGAAATAGTAGTTTCCCATTTTTCATTTGCATGCACTAGTATACTAAACGGTCAATGATTACTTTCCAAAAATATATTATGCTGATTTCCAAGCAATAATCCTTTTCCAAATATTATGTTGACCTATTATACCTAATAAAAATATACACATAAGCAGGCTATTATATCTAATGAAAATATACACATACCGTAAATATTACTTAATAAAAAATATACATATACCCATGCTATTATATGTACTAAGAATATACACATACCCGAAATCTCATGAGTATGTAGATACCTCGAGAATATCATGAGTATATACTTAAATTTGGTATGTATATATCTAAATGGTGTACATACTCCAAAGCATTGACACATGCCTGAGGTATCAAATACCTGCTAACGAGACACAATGTATATACCCAGAAATTTCATGAGTATGCAGATACCTCAAATAAATTTGTGAGTATGTGAACTTTTTTAGTAAAAAAGATATTCTCGGGTATGTTTATACCCAAAATATTTTTGGGTATATGCAATATTTATTAATATGTACCTACAACTAGCTTATCCACGTACAATAAACTTAAAACGATGTACACATTTACTTTTTTGGGTATTTTATATTTTTGGATGCGTGAAACACGAGAATACCCAATATATTTCTAGATACCTTTGTTTTTAATAAGATTATACATGCATGTACTAGGAAATACAACCTCAGACACAAGAAAAGGCCGCATTCCAAAAAATTGAAGATATATACGACGTGCTAGGAAATATGATTTTATTAGTTTGGCATATACGTGGAGTGTCCATACGACTATTTCCATGTACGAGTCATGTAGTTAATGCACGTCCAAAATTAGGGAGATATTTATTTCTTTATTGTTGTTGACCAATCAGATTAATACCTCATTAAAAAGGCAAGTAATCACTAATTTAAATAGTGCTAATTGATGGCAGCACTGCAGATTTCTTTCCAAATATAAGGTACTATAAACATGCATGCTTACTATATTAGCACGTATCCTAAAGCAATCCAACGGCGGGTACATAAGGTGCCTGGGCTCTTAGGTGTCCCAAACTGTCATCCTATACGTATATATATGTATATGCTTTGAGTTCGAATCCCAACCAGTTGCTTCGTTGCACTGGGATGTTTCGCATCCTTTCCTTTTTTGGAAATGTGTTCAAACTTGTTGCGATTACATAACGTCGGTAGCAAATATTTCCTCTATTCACAAATATGAGATGTTTTAAATATTTTAATATAAAATACATACAGACTAAAATGAGTGAACAAATACATTAAAATATATCTATATATATCCAAACCTGAAAAGGGTTAGAACATCTTATATTTGGGGACAAAGGGAGTAATAAAGATGACTGTGTACATCCCTTAATGCAGAGGCCAGGAGTTATCCTTCTTCTAAAAAAATGTTGGTAGTAAAAAAATTGAAAAATTGATATGATGTTTCAAAGTGCACCAAAAGACAATAATATAATTCATTTTCTGTATTGCTGCTTTGCCTTTCCGGGCCTGCTTCAGTACACCCCCTCTAAAAGAGTAATTTTAATTAACTGTCGGTCCTTCCACTGCTATCCAAGCGACTCTGGCAGTCATAGCGGCATGCGTAGACATATCAGAGCATGGTTAATAGTATAGCCAGCTGCTGACTTATGAACATGCCATTTCATCAAGAGTTAGCATTATTAATTATACATACAATAGTCGTTGCTATCCAAGCAACTTTGGCAGCTGTAGCAGCACGCGTAGGCGAATCAGAGCATGATTAATAGTATAGCCAGCTGCTGACTATATGAACATGCCATGTCATCAAGAGTTAGCATTATTAATTACTCATACAATAGTGTTGATTATAAGGTTACAATTTTTTCTCACTTTCTCTTTATCTCTTTCCTCTCATTAAATGCTTTTACCTAGAAGCACGCGTAGAGGCGGGTTCTTGCATAAGGCTAGTCGTAGTGGGGAGTAACTTAGACTAGTGTCATGCATATGACACTAGTCTTTGTTACTACCTTTATAGTGCAAAATAACATACAAGTAATATCATAGATGATAGCATTTATTACATCATAGACTCATTTTGCTTTGGGTTGCGTTATATTACAGTAACATATTATGTTACTTCAAACACCTTTCTCCTCATTAATTCTATTCCACATAAGCAACTCTGTTTTGAAATACGCTATGTTACTTGCTAAGTTACTCCCACTATGACCAACCTAAGGGCCCACTCCTTCACTTTTTCCATGCCTCTCTCCTCCACATAGGTAAAAGTGTCACGTAAGCAAGCTTATAGCCCACTACTATACTTGCTCTCATGTATTCACCCAGCGACAAGAATCAATCAGCTATCAAAGTAGTGGCCCAGGCAGTTCCGGTATATTCTATGTCATGTTTTAAACTGCCCAGAGGTTTGTGTGAGCACCTGAATATGTTGATTCAAAAATTCTAGTGGGGAAGTAAAGATGGTCATCGAAAGCCTAGTTGGGTCTATTGGGAATCAATGAGACAACCAAAGAGTATGGGTGGATTGGGTTTTAAGGATTTTGAACTTTTGAACTTATCTCTCTTGGCTAAGCAGGCATGGAGAATCCTCCAATTCCCAGAATCCCTAGGTGCAAGAATTTTAAAGAGTGTTTATTTCCCCGTTGAAACTATCTTGAATGCAGAATTAGGAAATCATCCCAGTCAAATTTGGAAAGCTATTATTGAAGGGAGGGACATTCTGAAGCAAGGGCTAATTAGATATGTGGGAAATGGGGAGTCTACAAAAATATGGAACCACAATTGGATCCCAAGGAAGGAAATGATGAGGCCCTATGGGAGCCGTTGCGCCAACCCCCCTGAGTGGGTCTCTGGCCTGATAGACTATACGTCGGCATCATGGGATATTACTAAGCTGGAAGGTGTATGCTTGCGATCGATACTGAATATTCCATTGTGCACAACCAATGTAGCGGACAGCTGGTCCTGGATGTTTGAGAGAAATGGTTGTTTTTCCATTCTGTTTGCCTACAAGATGTTGGTAGATACAAAGCTGAGAAGGGAAGCCTGGATCGATGGCACTGTGGGATCCTCAAGCACTGATCGAGACGCTGCTTCATGGAAACTTTTATGGAAAACCCAAGTACCCGGCAAAATCAGTATGTTCCTATGGAGGTTAGCAAAACATTCAATCCCAACTAAAGATGTGGAAATGGAAAGAAAATATGACTTCATCAAGTGCATGTTCTTTGTGTGGCGCGGAAGACTCGTGGCGTCACTCCATGTTGGAGTGCTCCATGTCGAGATGTGTCTGGGCATTGGTAGACGGAGAACTCGCAGAACACGTGCGAAACCATTGAGCCGAGCGCTAAGCAGTGGATATTTGCTATGATCGACACTCTTTCACATGTTGTTTTTGTCAGGATGGCAGTAACGTTGTGGGCAATATGGTGGGCCAGAAGGAAAACTATACACGAGCAAATATACCAAAGTCCATCATCTACACACCAGTTTATTACTCGTTTTATCCATGAACTTGATCAACTTCCAAACAAAGATACTAAGGAACAACGGGTCCCCAGGAGCACGGCCACGAGACCTAAGGCACCACCACATGGTTACGCCAAGATCCATGTGGATGCCGGGATTTCTAGAAGCCAAGATAGAGGAGCAGCAGTGGCGGTCTGCAGAGACGAGGCAAGGAATTACATGGGCAACTCGGCTTTAGTGATCAGTGGAATAGTTGATGTCCCGACACTTGAAGTGAAAGCATGCAGGGAGGGCATCTCCCTTGCAGAGGATCTTATGTTAAATAACTTCGTCATCGCATCGGACTCCAAACATGTTATATAGAGTATGATATTGTCAAAGGCGGTAGAGGGGGATATTGAGTGATCATCATAGAGATCAAACTTAGAGCTTCAAATTTTAATTGTAAGTTTACTTTTGAAGGTACTCCCGACTCCTCCCGTGTCGCCCCTGCGCGGCGACCGGGGGGAACCCTAGCGTCGCCGCGTCCTCGTCCCCCCCCCCCCCCCCGACCTCCCCTCCTCGCCGCCGCCGGGCAAAGCCTGGTCGGCGTCGGCGGCGGTGGGATCTCTCCCACGACTCGCTGGATCTGACGCGGGCGGATCGCGGCGGTTTTTGGCGATGCGCTAGGGGTGGGGCGCGCCGCATGGGCTTGGGGGCGACGGCAGGGCTCACGCTCGCGGTTTCCCCTGGTGTTCGTGGGAGTCCGCTCGGGGCACGCAACGGCGACCCTCGGCAAGCGGTGGTGGGCGCTGGGCTCTCGGTGGCGCTTCGGCGTGTGCAGGCGGCGGCGGTCCCTGTGGGCGGTCGGCGGCTCCGTCTCTGACCCGGACGGCGCGGGGGATGGCGGCGGCCCGGCGTGGCCGGCGATCTGGATGCGATGGTGCCGGCGGCTCGCCGATCTGTCGGTGCTCCAGGGTTCTTCCTGGTGGTGCTGGTGGTTACGGCGGCCCGTGCACGAGAGTTGGATCCCTTCGAACTGATCTGGGTGAAAACTTGCCTTCGGCGTCCGCTAAGGCCGGCGGTGGCGGCGCTATCTGCGTGATTCCCTTCTTGAAGGCATCGCCGTGGAGAAGTTCAAGGCCACTCTCTGCTACCTCCGGAGGAAACCCTAGATCGGATATCGGGTGACGGCGGCGCTCTGGTGTCGTTCCTCCCTTGGGGCGTCATTCTTGGAGGTACACACATGATCGAGGGTCCAGAGGACGGATTCTTTGGTGGAGCGGTGATTCATCCTACACACTGATGGCGACGGATCTTGACGGCGTGGCGCGGTGCAGATTCGGAGTTCGCTGTGGGAGCATGGACTCGCGTAGGAGGACGACGTTGTCGGGCGTCGTGGTGGCGTCGATGGCAGAGAGACCTGGCACGGTACATGCAACAGTATAGCTCTGAAGATGGATTGGTGGCAGGTGGCTGCGGCGGCCTCATACCCGGCATGCGTCCTGGTTGAGGAGTGCGCCGGACTGATAGGTGCCCCATACCCGGCAGACGTCCTGATTGGGACCTCGGGTCTTAGATGTTTAGGTTTTGTTGCGATGTCTGTTTGGTATTAGGCCCAGACTATCTGCGCTCCTTCATCAATTTGATAGGTGTAGTGACAGTTGTTGTTTAGACGGTGGTTTTAATCTTACTGTTGTATAGCTTTGTAAGGTCTTGTCAGAATAATTAATAAAGTGGCCATATGCATCGCCCAGATGCAGAGGCCGGGGGTCATCCTCCTTTTCTAAAAAAGAAGAAGCAAATAGAGATGCAAATAGGTTAGCCAAATTTTCATGCTCTCTAGGCTAAAGGCGTCATGTCTGGCTTGGTGTTTTTCATGATCCTTTTTATATTCCACAACATGTGATTTTTAAGTAATAAAGTTTGGTTTAACCCCTAAGAAAAATCAAGTCAGCTTCCACAGCGCAGCATTGCAGGAAACGGAAGGGATCGATCCATCTTCTTTAATCCAAATCAGCTTTGTGCAGGGGAGGAAAGGAATCGATCCTTTTTTTTTTGAACACCAACTTATATTAATTAACCAACTATACCAGTACACTCATTCGATACAATATTCACCACACAGGGCGGTACATCATTAACAAAAATATCATCTAATCTATTGTCAAAGCTATACTTAACGATTAAATGAGCCACCATATTGGCCGTACAGCTAATCTTTGACAATTGAAGATTGTTGATCAACTTCGAGATACTCAACGCTTCCATCTTCAGGTCACGCATAGCAGACCTGTCATAATCCCCCGATGCAAAAGACGCTACCACAAAAGCGCAGTCAATCTTTAAAATTCTAGGATTATGAAGAGAAATACATATGTAGAGACGGGCAATGCAAGCTCTAAGCTCCGCTTCCTCCACGCTTTGACAGGCATCAATGAAATCCCACGACGAAACAATAACTTCCCCTTCCTCGTCCCTGACCACCACCCCCACACTGGCTTCTCTAATGGACTCCACGAAGCTAACATCAACATTAATCTTGAACCAACCTGCAGGAGGCGGGGACCAGCCACTACTCGCATCTAGAGAATTAGGAACTCCGCTAATCCGGACCAACAGCCCTTTTCCTTTATTTTGAAAATCCACCGGCCTCGGAGAATGATATGCGTCAAAGGACGTCCAATAACTCTCCACAAAGCAAGCAGAAGCTGAAACTGATTCCTTTCCTTTACCAAAGATCAAATCATTTCTCAAATGCCAGGAGGAGAATAAGAATATAATTTGGTCTCGCATTACGGGGTTTAATTGACTCAGGAGAACAATAAACCAATCATACCCCGTATATCTGAAAACCTCCTCATCAGGTAGAGCCCAAATGTTCCTCATGGCCATGCGAAGCGCACGCGCTTTCGGGCACAAGACAAACGCATGGAAGGTATTTTCATCCTCCATGCCACAAATAGAACATGTACTAGCAGAGGCTTGATGATGCGCCACTCTATTAACCTGTACGGCCAAGCTATTGGAAGCAACCCTCCATGCAAAAATACGAATCTTCTGAGGAATGTTTGCCTTCCAAATAATATTCCAAATTTTCCTCTCTGTCCCTACCGCCTCACTGGATTGTCCCTCATCCTCTTTGTTATTCTTAAGGGTGAGCGCTAACTTGTACGCACTCCTAACTGAGAACAACCCTGACTTTTCATAATGCCAAGCAACAAAATCTGCCTCCCCATTTGATTGGATCCGCATCCTCAAAATCTCATCCGCATCATAAGGATAAAATAAATGCCTAACCAGCTCCTCATCCCATCTCCTTTCACCACTCATGAACAATTCCTCAACCCATTTAACTCTAGTTCTATTCTTCTTTGCAGAGATTTTAAGTCCAGAAGCTCTAGGAGAACGTACGACGTTAGCTGTCCGATGTACGTACACCATCGGGTCATCCATACGTACATCTCAGCGCTTGGCGGTTACGCCGATCTGAAAGTGTTGTACGTGAGGCACTTCCGGAGACGAAAGGAATCGATCGGCCCAGCTTTAATCCATCAGCCAAGATTTGGCCAGCTTGTGCATGAGAGGAAAGAGGCGAGCGGCGGCAGTCCTACGGCGCGCGAGGGAGAAAAGCCGGTGGAGATGGAGGTGCTCGACGAGGCACGGTCACCACATCGCCGTTGCTCGAATCTCTTGTACCCGTTACCGTAATCCAAAAGTCCAAACATACATACGTACAGAAGACAAAGTACATGAATAAGTGAAAAATTGATTTTCCAGGTTGATGTTGTCCAGCTGCTGGATTTTGCATTCTTAATAATATATGGCTGCATGCATCCTGCAGACGCCGAGGGCTATCCTCCTTTTCAAAAAAAAAAGATCAATGCAAAAATAATACTAACTGATTTATTTTTAATTGATCATCAGACCCACTCAGTCTCAACCGAGAAGGGGTACGTTGTAATCTCCACCGTTGATTCAAATAGAGGGGTCTAACAAAGCAGAACCGTTTTAATTTAATTTTCGCAACCGAGGAGAGGACGCTCCAACCTACCAACTTTTCCAAAGGCAAAGTTAAGAACAATCGGAGAAGAGACGCACGTGTAGTCCTGTGCTATATAAAGCCCCACTGCCAGGTCCATAGCATTGCAGCAAGCACAAGAAAGCGTAGCGCTCGGGTGCTACCGCTACCCATCCGGGCAGACTACAAGAGTAAAGATGAGCACCGGCGGCGGCGGCGAGCGGCGGAGCATCCGGGGCCTGTTCAAGTTCGCGGACCGGGTGGACGTGGTGCTCATGGCCCTGGGCACGCTGGGCGCCATCGGCGACGGCTGCTCCACCAACCTCCTCCTCATCTTCGCCAGCGACGTGATGAACTCGCTGGGCCGCGGCCACGCCCAGCAGCAGGGCAGCGCCACCAGCGTGCACTTCATGCATGACATCGAGAAGGTTGGTTAATTACTACTCCTAGTAAGTATAAAGTTGGGTCATCTATTTTGAAACGAAGGGAATACTTCGTAGTTCTTTACTGTTGGTTGGAAGTTGGAACACACGAATGAATTTCAGGGGAGAGAATTCACTGGGATTTCTCACTTGAGGAACAAAAACAAAACGGAACAGGCCTAAATGCATAGCACATGGTTTTGTACCCACTTCATCATTTTCCAGTGCCAGTTGCGCTTACACTAAGTTGTTGCCTCCATTTTGCGTCCTGCAGTCGTGCCTCAACTTCGTCTACTTGGCGTTCGCCATCCTGGTGGTGGCGTCCATGGGTAAACTTCGAGTTTTGCTGCACAGATTTGCATGGCTTAATATAGTTTCGGTAATGTTAATTTGTACCCCTATGGACGCATGCACGCACACAGAGGGGTACTGCTGGAGCCGGACGAGCGAGAGGCAGGTGCTCCGGATCAGGCACCTGTACCTGGAGGCCATCCTGCGGCAGGAGGTGGCCTTCTTCGACTCGCAGGAGGCCACCACCTCGGAGATCATCAACAGCATCTCCAAGGACGCCTCGCTCATCCAGGAGGTGCTCAGCGAGAAGGTACTACACCTACGTACACACCAGTCAAACCTCCTTGGTTGGTTAATTTGCTTTTCAATGACCTTGATCATGCGTGTACGCGCTAGCCAGTCTTCACAAGTCACGCATGCCTCGTTTTTATATTGTTGGATCCATCCATATGTAGATTCGCCTTGGAACTTGGAAACTTCTTCCTTCTCGATTCATGTATACTAGCAGTGGTTTGTTTAAGATGAACCAAGGACAGGAGAAAAGTTGCTAGCTTTGTCATGGTGGCATACATACCTACCTACCTTGCCACTCTAGGTCGTCACTGAATCAGTGCTGAATCTAATTGTTTGACTGGTTAATGCTACCCAACCGCAGAATCAGGCAGGATAGAGAGATTAGTATATCTTGTTCTGAAGAAAATCCAGATGAAACAATGATGCTACAAACATATCCCTGGTTCTGTGGTTAGAATCTACCTTGAGCTCTCTTGATTCACACCTTAAAGGTAGACAAACAGAGGGAATATGGGATGGGAGCACATGAGAGTTCCGTATGCGACAAAGCATGGAATGTTGATAGACTTTCCATAATAACGACTGCATTAAAAAAAGTCCAAAAATAAACATGTCTTAGCTGGAGCCATTAAGACAGAAACTTCCTGTTGTGGTTAGTTAATTTTGGAAACGCAGACGTGCTAAAAATAATTTTGGAAAAGGGACAATATGAACTAGTAGATCTGGAATGTGAAAAGAAATAACAGCAGAAGTGACTGTTTTTCTTGATTCTTTTACCTTGAACAGGTTCCTCTGTTTCTGATGCACTCCACGGTCTTCGTCTCTGGACTCGCCTTCTCCACCTATTTCTCCTGGAGGCTGGCTTTGGTTTCCTACCCTCTGGTCCTGCTCCTCATCATCCCTGGCCTCATCTACGGGAAGTACCTTCTGTACCTCTCCCGCGAGTCGCGCCGCGAGTACGCCAAGGCAAACTCCCTCGTGGAGCAAGCACTCGGCTCCATCAAGACCGTTTACTCCTTCACTGCAGAGAAAGGGATCATCCAGAGGTACACAGCAATCCTCGACAAGACCATCAACCTGGGGATCAAGCAGGGCATTGCCAAAGGCCTTGCTGTCGGATTCACCGGTCTCTCTTTCGCCATTTGGGCCTTCCTCGCCTGGTATGGCAGCCGGTTGGTGATGTACCATCATGAAAGCGGAGGGAGGATATACGCCTCAGGAATCTCCTTTGTTCTGGGTGGCCTGTATGTTCTTCATGTCCCTCCTCCCTTACTGACTTTTGATTATGTAATAGAAGCTTAACTATACAAAAAACTGAAATGTTGTTGCAGATCCCTTGGAATGGCACTCCCGGAGCTGAAACATTTCATTGAGGCCTCGGTTGCTGCCACGAGAATTCTCGAACGGATCAACCGTGTGCCCCAGATCAACGACGATGACCCAAAGGGGCTTGTTTTGGATCAAGTCCGTGGAGAGATCGAGTTTGAGTCCATCCACTTTGCGTACCCATCCAGGCCTAATATGACGGTCCTCAAAGACTTCAACCTCCAGATTCCTGCTGGCCAAACAATTGCTTTGGTCGGCTCTAGTGGCAGCGGCAAGTCTACCGCAATAGCGCTGGTGCAGCGCTTCTACGATTCCAGTGAAGGAACTGTCAAGGTCGACGGCTTCGACATCAAGAAACTAAATCTCAAGTCGATTAGGAGCAAGATGGGACTTGTCAGCCAAGATCATGCACTGTTCGGCACATCCATAAAAGAGAACATCTTATTCGGCAAACCAGATGCAACCATGGATGAACTCTATGCAGCAGCCATGACAGCAAATGCTCACAACTTCGTAATGGGGCTTCCTGAGGGATATGAGACTAAGGTACGTTCATCATAAGGAAACAAAACATCCAAGGGCCTTAATTCCCTGTCTCCCTTGCCTTATTGGTGATTTCACTGTCCTTGCAGATTGGTGAGCGTGGAGCGTTGCTATCAGGTGGCCAGAAACAGCGGATTGCCATTGCAAGGGCGGTCCTCAAGAACCCTGCTATACTTTTGCTCGATGAAGCCACAAGCGCACTTGACTCAGAGTCAGAGAAGCTAGTGCAGCATGCACTTGATCAAGCATCTATGGGAAGAACAACACTGGTATATTGACTGCTTCAGCTCTTCCTACTTTAGAATGCTATAAGCTTAGAATTTCTCAAATCCTTTGGCACTGTAGCACTCATTATTTATACCTTAATGCTGACCAGGTCGTAGCTCACAAGCTTTCGACCGTGAAGAATGCCGATCAAATCGCGGTAGTCGATGGGGGTAGCATAGCAGAAATTGGGACACATGATGAGCTGATCAACAAGGGTGGCCCATATTCACGACTTGTGAAATTGCAGAAGATGGTGAGCTACATAGATCAAGAAACTGACCAATTTAGGGCCTCCTCAGCAGCAAGGACCAGTGCCAGCCGTCTCAGCATGTCCAGAGCAAGTCCCATGCCACTCACACCAGGTGTTTCAAAAGAAACCGGGTCATATGTTTCCCCACCTGCACCGTCTTTCTCAAGGCTTCTTGCAATGAATGCACCAGAGTGGAAGCAAGCACTCATAGGAAGCATCTCTGCATTGGTATATGGTTCCTTGCAGCCCATCTATGCTCTAACCATCGGAGGAATGATTGCTGCATTCTTTGTTCAGGACCACAATGAGATGAATGCAATCATCAGCCGCTATGCATTGATCTTTTGCTCCCTGTCCCTGGTATCCATTGCTGTTAATCTACTGCAACACTACAATTTCGCCTACATGGGGGAGCACCTAGTTAGGCGTATCCGAGTCCAAGTGCTTGAGAAGATCTTAACCTTTGAGGCAGCATGGTTTGATGAAGACACAAATTCAAGTGGCTCATTGTGCTCTCGGCTAAGTGACGAGTCTTCTCTTGTCAAAACCCTTGTCGCAGACAGGATCTCCCTGCTACTTCAAACAGCTTGTGGAATTGTAATTGCGGTGACAATGGGACTCATAGTAGCATGGAAACTTGCCCTTGTCATGATTGCTGTACAGCCCTGCACGATGATATGCTACTATGCCAAGAAGATAGTTCTTTCAAATGTGTCAAGGGACTTGGCAAAGGCTCAGTATGAAAGTACTCAGATTGCCATCGAAGCTGTTTACAACCACAGGATGGTGACCTCATTTGGATGTTCATCGAAGATTCTTCAGCTCTTCGAGCATACACAAGAGGAACCATTGAGGAAAGCAAGGAAGAAGTCATGGGTAGCAGGGATAACCACAGGGCTGTCGCCGTGCCTCACATTCTTATCATGGGCATTGGACTTCTGGTATGGTGGGAAATTGGCACAGTCCGGGGAGATCTCAGCAGGTGATGTCTTCAAAACCTTCTTCGTCTTGGTGAGCACAGGAAAGCTGATCGCTGATGCTGGCAGCATGACATCTGACCTGGCAAAGGGATCAAATGCCGTTGCTTCAGTTTTCGAGGTGCTAGATAGGAAATCTATCTCTCCGCAAAATTCACAGGTAACACATTCATACTCTCATGAGCATTGTATGGAATAAAATCAGCAGCCTCGCAGAAAGATTTTTAGGATGCTAGATTGCTGTAGGATGAAATACTAACATGACTACACTGCAGGTGGAAAAGGACAATCCGAAGAGCAAAATACAAGGACGAATAGAGTTCAAAAAGGTGGATTTTGCATATCCAACAAGGCCACAATGCCTGATCCTGCAAGATTTTAGCTTGGACGTCAAAGCAGGAACAAGCATTGGCCTGGTGGGGAGAAGTGGATGTGGTAAATCCACAATCATAGGTTTGATCCAGAGGTTCTATGATGTTGATAGAGGTGCTGTAAGGATCGATGGTATGGACGTGAGGGAGATGAATGTTCTTTGGTATCGAGGATTCACTGCTCTAGTTAGTCAGGAGCCCGCAATGTTTTCTGGCAGTGTCAGGGACAACATTGCCTTTGGTAAACCAGAAGCTGATGAAGAAGAGATTGTCGAAGCTGCTAAAGCCGCAAATGCGCATGAATTCATCTCGTAAGTCTTAGATATATTACCCGCTTGCATATATATTAAGCTATGTGCTCCCACTATCCAGCGTATGAAATTTAAAGCTTACGCCTTTTCAGATCTCTGAAGGATGGATACGATACTGATTGTGGAGAGCATGGCATACAACTATCAGGGGGGCAGAAGCAAAGAATTGCAATTGCGAGGGCAATAATCCGAGATCCAGCTATACTACTTCTTGATGAAGCAACAAGTGCTCTCGATGCACAGTCCGAGCAAGTGGTGCAGGAAGCACTTGATCGGATCATGACAGGGAGGACCACAATCGTAGTGGCACATCGACTAAACACAATCAAGAATGCAGACTCAATAGCCTTCTTAGGAGAGGGCAAGGTGATTGAGCGTGGTACTTACCCGCAGCTCATGAACAAGAAGGGAGCATTCTTTAACCTGGCAACCCTTCAGAAATAAATTGATTGTATAATGTAACTGCGGCAATAAGTGATATCATAGCCTAATATAGTATAATATCAGCACTCCTTGACAAATTTTGGAGCAATTCTCGATCATCAGCTTAATTTAGGAAGTGTTACTAAACAAAAGAAAACAAGGAGGAGTATGTGCACTAATGTTGTTCTCCTCTCCTGATAACATGCTGCGGATTTTAAGTTGTAACACGATGCTAAAGGATTACAACAGAGTGGAACATGGCCAGAAGAAGGAATACCTACAACTAACATGGCCATCTCTCCACTATTACTTGAAAATGATATTTAGGAGTCTTCCTTTGGATATCTCGATCTCCTTCCTCAAGTTATCCATCTCTACCTTGACCAATGCATCGACATCAATTAATCCAAGTTCATCAGAGGCTAGCCGTTCTTTTACTTCGACAAGAACCTGCTTATAGCTCTTTAGAACCGTCTTAACCCTTACTCTTTCCATTAAAGACTTCTGTACTAAGCTCTCATGCTCAGCAACTTGATGCACCAATTTCTGTATTTCATCCTCCATCATCATGGACTGCTGCAAGCCTTTGATCTCATCCTGAAGGGCATGCAATTTTTTCTTCTGTTCTTGCGATGTCGAGACAGCGACGTTACCATCACATGTTACTTTCTTGTAATCAAATTCCAAGGAAGTGCATACGCTTTCCAGTTCTTTGAGCTGCCACTTCAGCTGATCTTGTAGCTTTGTGGAAAACTCTTCCTTCCGGCTCTCCATATTGAAATTGTGAATCTCCTTGATTTTTTTAGCATGCTCCAGTAATGCAATCACTACCCTTTGAGCATCAACATCCTGAAGACATGAATCCCACTTAAGAATTTCTTTCTGCACAACAGCTTCAATTATAGCCGCACAATGTAGGTCTGAAGGAAAACTGCGAATGATTCCCTGAACGTGTGTGATGGTCTTCATAAAGTTGTCACGTTGAATATGAAGTAACACATTCTCGAGGGAATTGGTGTGTACTGAGGGCTTCCATGTCAAACATAACTCGTTTATTATCATAGATGACGAGTTGGACTTGGTCGGCGGTGACGAATCTATCCAATCGCTCTCCATGAACGACTCAGAAGTCTCTGCAGAATTTCTATCAACTTGCTCTTCCAAGATTTCTCCATTATTTCCTTGATCTATGTTCTCCTCATTTTCTTGATTATGCTGAGGTTTCTCACTTAGGCCCACCTCACCTCGTGTTCGTTTGAGTCTCTTGAAGTCTTGAGATAAAGAACCTACAAAGGCACAAATTGGTTTAACTGTAGTATAAGGTGTTAGAAGGCAGTTGTGAGTTCTGATTAAGAAGAGACCCAGAATACCTATAGCATGGTGGCGATCTCCTTTGAAAACATAATCTGGTTTCTCGTAGAGTAAACACGCATGCCCTGCTCTGTGCTCCACCTGATCAATTGTGCTGGATGGTGGTGATTCTAACACTTCAGGTTTTTCTTTCAATCCACTCTCTATGCTGCCACCGGAATTCTTCAAGTGTGCCAGTCGTGGTGATCTTCGTGGTGTTTCAGAAATTTGCTGTGATCGCGACTTGACTATTCTCCTCTTCTGTTTGTACGACAAATCACATGGCTCATGGTCGTCAACTAGCTTGCTTTTCACTACTGGCAAGTAATTTTGTAGTGCCTGAGTCGACAAGTTAGGCTCCTCAAGACTGCTCTCCCTGCTATCACGTATTTGAGGAGGACAATCATCCCCTGTGGGGAAGAAGTGTCGTAGTTCCCTCTTTATAAAATCAACTGATCAATAAAAAAGGATGTGTTTCAACATGCTAGATGCAAAAATGATAGAAAATGAGGCAATAGAAGTACTTACATTGCAGAACAAGTTTCTGCTTTAGAAACTGGTTAGGAATTTGTGGTTTGCCTCTACATGTGTTCAATACCTCTGCAGCCGCATCTGAGTCCCACTTATACAAACAGAGTGCAGCACAGAATAAGTCAACTGTAACTCTGTCAACATGCAATCTGCTCATTACTTCAGCTATTACTTTAGCTTTATCATCATCCATTGGAACCTTCAACAATAAGTATATCTTTAACTCATCCTTCAAACCATCTACTTCATGACGATGCATGTCAGCGAAGCTCTGTGGAGAGATATGTCCATTCCCCTGAGTACTCCCTTGGAGGGGAAATATCTAAAAATTAATATAAAATTATCAGTTTAAGGAGACAAAAATTACTGCTAAGGTGATAATCAACAATTTTAAGCCTCTGCTCCTCTGTGCACCCAATGTGAGACATGTGAAAACAAAATGACTTTAGGACCTTCTAACTTGACATGAAAAAATATATCTTCTGATCCCTAAGCTTCCCGAGTTGAAGATAATTTCAAAAAAAATTGTTTTACAGATGATAATGTGTTCTATATATGATTCCAAAATAAACTTGTGAACAGATTTGCAAATAAAACTTATCTAAACTATTTGGATAACAAAGTGACTCCATACGAACAAGAGTGGGCAAAATGTAGAGAGAGAAATGTGGCTTGTACGAAAATTACTTAATTATTTGCTCAAGATTAGAACAAAAGATTACTTTTGTATCAGATTGATCTGGTATCATAACCAGTGAGTGACTCTGCCTGAGATTATTGGTGATCTTCGTTAGTTCATCACCACTATGTCCTCGCTTACAAGTGGGGAACATATCACATGGGAGTTTCCTTTCTAGACTTTCAGTAGCTTGAGCAGCACTTCCTGAAGACCGGACTGCTTTCTCACAAGCATTCCGACCAAAAACCGAAACCATGAAATCCATTTTCCTGTCGTGTCTGAAGAGTAGGAACTCATATTCCCTCAAAGAATTGTCCACCACAAACTTGGTCCATCCGGTGGTTAGAAACACACAGCAATCAACCTTCTCTAGCTCAACGACCCAAGTCTTCCCTTCTGAACGCTTAAGCATGGCTTGAACAGGTGAAATGTTGGAGCCCCTGAGGCCCACCTCTGGAATGTAACTGAGGAAGTCTCGAGGTATCTCCTACGTGTGGAAGCAAACAAGGTTAGGGCATACCTTAAGCCATGAAATACAGAGTCAAGATGCAAATGCAGCATGCACTCTTGTTTAATCATTGAAAACCAAAAGTGTATGCTCACAATGTGAAGCTTTACTTTCACATTCGCAGACCACGCATGCAGAGGGAAATAAATGTAGTATTCACCAGCCGACTTTTTTTTCCCGATAAATGGTGGGTTTTATTGGGTCATAATGGAGCATCAAGAGAGGATACAAACACAATGAGCCAGCTCTTTCTTGGCCCAGCCTATCAGACATTGGCACATTGCTCTGTTTTCTAGGAAAGACGATGTTTATGCATAAACAAGCACGCCATTTGAAGCTTCAAACCACCCGCACTGCATCACATCGAGTTAAAAATGTTGCAAATCGCACGCATGCGCATGCAAAAATGTTTTTTTTAGGAAGGCGCACACGCAACCATGGGATTCCTTTCTTTATCTGAAAGAACAGCCATGGACTTCATATGGAGCATCCAATCCACAAAAGAAGATCAGATAGTATAGGATTTAGCACTCCACCACCCATCGGATAGCACGTTTGCCGATAGCGCAAACGCAATGCGAGGATCTTGGAGTAGGAACAGCTATTGCGGGAGGTGGGGAAAGTGCCAAGTGGAGCAGGGAACCCAGCCCAATCGCGTTCTTGGCTTGGTCCTGTTTTTTTCCCTTTCTGATGAAGGGGAGCGAAAGGCGCGCGCATGCAACCACCGCAGCAACTGAGACTGAAAGAAAGGAGGGAAGGGGGGAGGAAGGAAGGAATAATACGCACGAGGCGACGGGCGAAGTCGCCGACGAGGACCTTGAAGAAGCGAGGCCTCCCCTCCTCGTCTTCTTCCATGGCGGATCCCGCGGATCGATCTCCGTTCATGCTCATCCCTCCTCGAGCGACGGACGGAGCGAGAGGTGGGGTGGTTGGCTGGTGTGATGGGTGGAGAGTGACCTCGGCAGAATCGCCGCCGCTTCTCCGGCCCTGTCGAAGGCGGAAAGCGATCCTTCTTTAGGCTGGTCATAGTGGGGAGTAACTTAGACTAGTAACATACATATGTTATTAGTCTATGTTACTACCTTCATAGTGGGTAGTGTCATAGGTGTGGTAACATAGTTGCTTTCATTTATTACTTTGTAGACTTATTATGCATTGGAAACCGCTATGTGATGGTAACATATTATGTTACTCTATTTGCCTCTCTCCTCATTAACTACTTGTCACATCATCAATTTTGCTTATGTGGCATCTATGTTACTACCTATGTTACTTCCATTATGACCAGCCTTATTGCCTGCCACCTGGCGTCTGGTTCGGGGCGTGATGGAGGGAGCACGCCTACACGGCTTGTCAGGCATGGAAACGGCTGCGTAGGGCATGGTCTAGGCAGGCTATACAGCCAGGTAGGAGTAGGTCAGTAAAACCATGGTGTAAAATCACGCTCACCCATCGTGGCCGTGCTGTTTGGTCTCGAGAGGAGTATTAAGTTTGTAGGGCCAATTAGGTAGTACTCCCTCAATAAACTAATATAAGAGTATTTAAAGCAACTTCTACAGGGCGACCTAAATGGACACGTGCTTTAGCCCTGTTTGGATAATCTAACTCAGTTAGAGGTTAGAGTTAGATTCTAACCCTGAATTAACTCTAGCTAGAGAGGTGTTTTGATGGCAGGGTTAAGTGGAGCGCGGATACGGCGAGACGCCTTCACGGGCAGTGCAAGAGGAAGGGAGGGAGAGGACGAGAAGCTTCGAGAAAGTGGGGGGGGGGGTCTGCTGCAGAAAGAGCGAGAGAAAAAGGTGTTTTTAGTGGTCCCAAAAAGAACTAACCCAAATAAGCACCTCTTAGATGGGTTAGATTTTTTGAATGGATTAGATGCATCTAACCCAAACTAACCCTCATGTTTGGATATTTTTGCGTTAGTTGAATCCAAACTAACTCTAACCCATGGATCCAAACAGGGCCTTTGTCCGTTTTTCATCTGTTTGAGTCGGCTAGGCGGACGTGTGTGTCCGCATTCTTAAATGGGTCGGTTTGACCGCCCAACAAGAAGGCCGACCTAAATGTGCCGGCGTAAAAAAAACAGCTCACAGGAAATAAACATAATTAAACATAAGTGGCCGGTTAAACGCCGGCCAAAGTCCACTTAAAACTAATTAAACATTAACTAAAGCATTAAAAAAAGTTTGCGCCCATCTGCTGCCGCCCCGCACGCTTCCCTAGACGTCGTCGGTCTTGTCCTTGCCCTTACCGTCGATGCCGCTGTCGTCGGTGAGGTCGATGAAGACCGGAGCAGGGCCAGCCCACCCGAACGCCGCCTGGTACGCTGCCTGGTACGCTGCCAGGGTAGCCTCTGTTGGGGAACGTAGTAATTTTAAAAAAAAATCCTACGCACACGCAGGATCATGGTGATGCATAGCAAAAAGAGGGGAGAGTGTCGTCCACGTACCCTCGTAGACCGTTAAGCGGAAGCGTTATGACAACGCGGTTGATGTAGTCATACGTCTTCACGATCGACCGATCCTCAGTACCGAACATACGGCACCTCCGCGTTCAGCACACGTTCAGCTCGGTGACGTCCCGCGAACTCATGATCCAATAGAGCTCGGGGAAGAGTTTCATCAGCACGACGGTGTGGGGACGATGTTGATGAAGCTACTACAGCAGGGCTTCGCCTAAACACCGCTACAATATGACCGAGGTGGATTATGGTGAAGGGGGCACCGCACACGACTGAGAGAAATCTTTGTGATCAACTTGTGTGTCTAGAGGTGCCCCCTGCCCTTGTATATAAAGGAGCAAGGGGGAGGTCGGCCGGCCCTTGTTGGCGCGCCAGGAGGAGGAATCCTCCTCCTAGTAGGAGTAGGATTCCCTTTCCTACTCCTACTAGGAGGGAGAAAGGAAGGGAGAGAAAGAGAAGGAAAGGGGGCGCCGCCCTCCCCTTCTCCTAGTCCAATTCGAACAGAGGGGAGGGAGCACGCTACCTGCCCTAGGCCGGCTCCTCTCTCTTTTCCTTATGGCCCAACAATGCCCATTAGCCTCCGGGGGGTTCCGGTAACCCCTCCGGTACTCCGGTAAAATTCTGATTTTACCCGGAACTCATTCGATGTCCAAATGTAGGCTTTCAATATATCAATCTTTATGTCTTGACCATTTCGAGACTCCTCGTCATGTCCGTGATCATATCTGGGACTCCGAACTACCTTTGGTACATCAAAACATATAAACTCATAAAACCGACCGTCACAGAACTTTAAGCGTGCGGACCCTACGGGTTCGAGAACTATGTAGACATGTCTCCGGTCAATAACCAATAGCGGAACCTAGATGCTCATATTGGTTCCTACATATTCTATGAAGATCTTTATTGGTCAAACCCATAACACTATACGTTGTTCTCTTTGTCATCGGTATGTTACTTGCCCGAGATTCGATCGTCGGTATCCCAATACCTATTTTAATCTCGTTACCGGCAAGTCTCTTTACTCGTTTCATAATGCACTATCCCGCAACTAACTCATTAGTTGCATTGCTTGCAAGGCTTATAGTGGTGTGCATTACCGAGAGGGCCCAGAGATACCTCTCCGATAATCGAAGTGACAAATCCTAATCTTGATCTATGCCAACACAACAAGTACCATCGGAGACACCTGTAGAGCACATTTATAATCACCCAGTTATGTTGTGACGTTTGGTAGCACACAAAGTGTTCCTCCGCTATTCGGGAGTTGCATAATCTCATAGTCATAAGAACATGTATAAGTCATGAAGAAAGCAATAGCAGTAAACAGAAATGATCAAGTGCTAAGCTAACGGAATGGGTCAAGTCAATCACATCATTCTCCTAATGATGTGATCCCATTGATCAAATAACAACTCATGTCTATGGTTTGGAAACTTAACCATCTTTGATTAATGAGCTAGTCAAGTAGAGGCATACTAGTGACACTATGTTTGTCTATGTATTCACACATGTATTATGTTTCCGGTTAATACAATTCTAGCATGAATAATAAACATTTATCATGAAATAAGGAAATAAATAATAACTATATTATTGCCTCTAGGGCATATTTCCTTCAGTCTCCCACTTGCATTAGAGTCAATAATCTATATTACACAGTAATGATTTTAACACCCATGAAGCCTTGGTGTTGATTATGTTTTGCTCGTGGAAGAGGCTTAGTCAACAGGTCTGCAACATTTAGATCCGTATGTATCTTGCAAATTTCTATGTCTCCCACCTGGACTTGATCCCGGATGGAGTTAAAGCGTCTCTTGATGTGCTTGGTTCTCTTGTGAAATCTGGATTCCTTCGCCAAGGCAATTGCACCAGTATTGTCACAAAAGATTTTCATTGGACCCGATGCACTAGGTATGACACCTAGATCGGATATGAACTCCTTCATCCAGACTCCTTCATTCGCTGCTTCCGAAGCAGCAATGTACTCCGCTTCACATGTAGATCCTGCCACGACGCTTTGTTTAGAACTGCTCCAACTGACAGCTCCAACATTTAATATAAACGTGTATCCGGTTTGCGATTTAGAATTGTCCGGATCAGTGTCAAAGCTTGCATCAACGTAACCATTTACGATGATCTCTTTGTCACCTCCATAAATGAGAAACATATCCTTGGTCCTTTTCAGGCACTTCAGGATGTTCTTGACCGTTGTCCGGTGATCCACTCATGGATTACTTTGGTACCTCCCTGCTAGGCTAATAGCAAGGCACACATCAGGTCTGGTACACAGCATTGCATACATGATAGAGCCTATGGCTGAAGCATAGGGAACACTTTTCATTTTCTCTCTATCTTCTGCAGTGGTCGGGCATTGAGTCTTACTCAACTTCACACCTTGTAACACAGGCAAGAACCCTTTCTTAGCTTGATCCATTTTGAACTTCTTCAAAACTTTATCAAGGTATGTGCTTTGTGAAAGTCCAATTAAGCGTCTAGATCTATCTCTATAGATCTTGATGCCCAATATATAAGCAGCTTCACCGAGGTCTTTCATTGAAAAACTCTTATTCAAGTATCCTTTTATGCTATCCAGAAATTCTATATCATTTCCAATCAACAATATGTCATCCACATATAATATTAGAAATGCTACAGAGCTCCCACTCACTTTCTTGTAAATACAGGCTTCTCCAAAAGTCTGTATAAAACCATATGCTTTGATCACACTATCAAAATCTTTATTCCAACTCCGAGAGGCTTGCACCAGTCCATAAATGGATCGCTGGAGCTTGCATACTTTGTTAGCTCCCTTTGGATCGATAAAACCTTCAGGTTGCATCATATACAACTCTTCTTCCAGATATCCATTCAGGAATGCAGTCTTTACATCCATTTGCCAAATTTCATAATCATAAAACATGACAATTGCTAACATGATTCGGACAGATTTAAGCATCGCTACGGGTGAGAAGGTCTCATCGTAGTCAACTCCTTGAACTTGTCGAAAACCTTTCGCAGCAAGTCGAGCTTTGTAGATAGTAACATTACCATCAGCGTCTGTCTTCTTCTTGAAGATCCATTTATTCTAGATGGCTTGCCGATCATCAGGAAAGTCAACCAAAGTCCACACTTTGTTCTCATACATGGATCCCATCTCAGATTTCATGGCCTCAAGCCATTTTGCGGAATCTGGGCTCATCATCGCTTCCTCATAGTTCGTAGGTTCGTCATGGTCAAGTAATATGACTTCCAGAACAGGATTACCGTACCACTCTGGTGCGGATCTTGCTCTGGTTGACCTACGAGGTTCGGTAGTAACTTGATCTGAAGTTCCACGATCATCATTAGCTTCCTCACTAATTGCTGTAGCACTACTGGAATCAACTACTTTGCCATCTGCCAGCTCTTTGCCGTCTGCTAGCAGACGGCAAAGAAGCTCTTTGCCATCAGCTACCCAAAAGCAGACGGCAAAGAACTGGCTGATGGCAAAGACCTTCTTTGCCATCAGCCAGTTCTTTGTCGTCCGCTAGCAGACGGCAAAGAGGGAGGAGGCCCCACTGACGAGCTGCTTAAAAAAACTTAACGCCCCACTCTTTGCCGTCTGCTAGCAGACGACAAAGAGCAAATAAGCGGACGGCAAAGGGGGGCGGACGACACAGATTTAACATATCTAACGTTAACGGCCGCGCCCCACCCCGCCCTCTCTCTCTGTTTCTCTCCCTGCTCTTCACACGCGCGCCGCCGCCCCCACCACTCGCCGCCGCCCCGTCGCCCCACCACCTCGCCGCCCCACTGCCCCCCCGCCCCGTCGCCACTGTCGCCCGGCGCCGTCGCCCCACCACCCGGCGCCCCACCGGTCCCCCGCCCCGTCGCCCCCGCCGCCGCGCCCCGGAGCCCAGCCCCCCCCCCCCCCCGCGCCCCACCGCCCCGGCCGGGCCCGGCCCCGTCGCCACTGCCGCCGGCGCCGCCGCCCCAGGCCGCCCCGCCCCCCTCCTCCACCGGCCACCTCCTCCACCGGCCCTGCCCCAGGTGAGCTCTCCTCCTCTTTTTTTCCTTTTTTTTTCTGTTTTTTAGTTTTAGGTTTATGTTTAGTTTAGATTTAGTTTTAGTTTTAGGTTTAGTTTTAGTTTTAGGTTTAGTTTTAGTTTTAGGTTTAGTTTTAGTTTAGTTTTAGTTTTAGATTTAGTTTTTTTTCTTTTTTCTGTTTTTTTAGTTTTAGGTTTATGTTTAGTTTAGATTTAGATTTAGTTTTAGTTTTAGTTTTAGATTTAGGTTTAGGTTTAGGTTTAGTTTAGTTTTAGGAAAGAAGAAGAAGAAAAAAAAGAGGAGAGGAGGAGAAGAAGAAGAGGAAAAAGGAAAGGAAGAAGAAGAAGAGGAGGAGGAGAAGAAAAAAGAAGAAGATGAAGAAGAAGAGGAGAGGAGGAGAAGAAGAAGAGGAAAAGGAAAGGAGGAAGAAGAAGAAGAAGAAGAAGAAGAAGAAGAAGAAGAAGAAGAAGAAGAAGAAGAAGGAAAAAAAAGGAAGAAAAGGAAGAAGAGGAAGAAGAAGAAAAGGAAAAAAAGAGAAAAAAAAACCCCGACCCGACCCGGCACCCCGACCCCGACCCGGCACCCCGACACGACACCCCGACCCCGACACCCCGACCCCGACCCCGACATCCTGACCCCGAGTCTGACCCGACACCCCGACCCGGACACCGACACGGCACCCCGACCCCGACCCGGCACCCCGACCCCGACCCGACACCCCGACCCCGAGACCCTGACCCCGAGACCCCGACCCCGACACCTCGAGCCTGACCCGACACCCCGAGCCTGACCCGACACCCCGACACCGAGCCTGACCCGCCAACCCGACCCCGACAACCGACCCCCTGACCCCCTGACCCCGACACGACACCCCGACCCCGAAACAACACCCCGACCCTGACACGGCACCCCGACACCGACACGACACCCCGACCCCCCGACCCCGAAACAGCACCCCGACCCCGACACGGCACCCCGACACCGACACGACACCCCAACCCCCGACACCTCCCGAAAAGGTGTTATTTGGCCTTCCAGAGGCCGACGGGGTCATATATTTGTGAATTATTAGTTAGGTCATATATTTTTCGATTTTGTTATGAAAAACATCATATATAATTGTGTTGATCGGGTAGTTTTAAATGTGCAATTGTTTCATCGCTGCGAGGTTTGGTGTTCGACGACCAATGCAGTTATTTGACGAGCTCTACCCCTTCGTTCGTGGGTGAGCACAAATGACATGTCCTCCTCCCCCATTAATTATTTGATCTATTCCGATGAAACTTGATAGCTAGCTATATATGTGTCTTGAATCATCAGTATGCGTAACCAATATGTGTCTCCGGTTCGAAAGCGTCATAGTTATAAATATGCATGCATTTGCATATTTATAACCTTGATTCTTTCGAATTGTCCAACGCTATCCATGGACAGCCCGAGTATGTGTGGATTGGGTTCGTTTTCCCGTATGCTTTGCTCCGGATCCGACGCATAAATTTCGTCAGTGCCTCCCCTATTGTTCTCCGGGTACACATCCTAAGGGATGGGCCATTTGGCAAATTTGCCTACCGTGGCGGACGGCAAAGCTAAGCTGATGGCAAAGACTTTGCCTTTGCCGTCCGCCATGGCAGACGGCAAAACACAGCGGGCGCTGACGCATTGCTGACGTCAACTGGCAGACGGCAAAGGCCGTCGTTAGCCGCCTAACGGACTAACGCTGGCGGACGTCCAGTTTTTTGCCGTCCCTCCTCTTTGCCGTCCGCCGCTGTAGGCAAAGGGCTCTTTGCCGTCCGCCATAAAAAGCAGACGGCAAAGGACCTGTTTGCCGACCATGTCTTTGCCGTCACTGTTTGTCGTCCGCCGCTGACGGCAAAGTTCTTTGCCGTCCGCCGTCCGTGCCTTTGCCGTCCGCCGTGGCAGACGGCAAAATACTGGATTCTTGTAGTGTAGGTGTCACAGGAACTAGTTTCTATGATGAACTACTTTCCAATAAGGGAGTAGGTACAGTTACCTCATCAAGTTCTACTTTCCTCCCACTTACTTCTTTCGAGAGAAACTCCTTCTCTAGAAAGGATCCATTCTTAGCAACGAATATCTTGCCTTCGGATCTGTGATAGAAGGTGTACCCAATGGTTTCCTTTGGGTATCCTATGAAGACACATTTCTCCAATTTGGGTTCGAGCTTATCAGGTTGAAGCTTTTTCACATAAGCATCACAACCCCAAACTTTAAGAAACGACAACTTTGGTTTCTTGCCAAACCATAGTTCATAAGGCGTCATCTCAACGAATTTTGATGGTGCCCTATTTAACGTGAATGCAGCCGTCTCTAAAGCATAACCCTAAAACGATAGCGGTAGATCAATAAGAGACATCGTAGATCGCACCATATCTAGTAAAGTACAATCACGACATTCGGACACACCATTATGTTGTGGTGTTCCGGGTGGCGTGAGTTGCAAAACTATTCCGCATTGTTTCAAATGTAGACCGAACTCATAACTCAAATATTCTCCTCCACGATCAGATCGTAGAAACTTTATTTTCTTGTTACGATGATTTTCCACTTCACTCTGAAATTAGTTGAACTTTTTAAATGTTTCAGACTTATGTTTCATTAAGTAGATATACCCATATCTGCTTAAATCGTCTGTGAAGGTGAGAAAATAACGATACCCGTCGCGAGCCTCATTATTCATCGGACCACATACATCAGTATGTATGATGTCCAACAAATTTGTTGCTCGCTCCATAGTTCTGGAGAACGGCGTTTTAGTCATCTTGCCCATAAGGCATGGTTCGCAAGTACCAAGTGATTCATAATCAAGTGATTCCAAAAGTCCATCAGTATGGAGTTTCTTCATGCGCTTTATACTAATATGAACCAAACGGCAGTGCCACAAATAAGTTGCACTATCATTATCAACTCTGCATCTTTTGGCTTCAACATTATGAATATATGTATCACTACTATCGAGATTCAACAAAAATAGACCACTCTTTAGGGGTGCATGACCATAAAAGATATTACTCATATAAATAGAACAACCATTATTCTTAGATTTAAATGAATAACCGTCTCGCATAAAACAAGATCCAGATATAATGTTCATGCTTAACGCTGGCACCAAATAACAATTATTTAGGTCTAAAACTAATCCCGAAGGTAGATGTAGAGGTAGCGTGCCAACGGCGATCACATCGACTTTGGAACCATTTCCCACGCGCATCGTCACCTCGTCCTTAGCTAGTCTTCGCTTAATCCGTAGTCCCTGTTTCGAGTTGCAAATATTAGCAACAGAATCAGTATCAAATACCCAGGTGCTACTGCGAGCTCTGGTAAGGTACACATCAATAACATGTATATCACATATACCTTTGTTCACCTTGCCATCCTTCTTATCTGCCAAATACTTGGGGCAGTTCCACTTCCAGTGACCAGTCTGTTTGCAGTAGAAGCACTCAGTCTCAGCCTTAGGTCCAGACTTGGGTTTCTTCTCCTGAGAGGCAACTTGTTTGTTGTTCTTCTCGAATTTCCCCTTCTTCTTCCGTTTGCCCTTTTTTCTTGAAACTGGTGGTCTTGTTAACCATCAACACTTGATGCTCCTTCTTGATTTCTACCTCTGCAGCTTTTAGCATCGCGAAGAGCTCGGGAATTGTCTTATTAATCCCTTGCATATTATAGTTCATCATGAAGCTTCTGTAGCTTGGTGGTAGTGATTGAAGAACTCTGTTAATGACACTATCAACAGGAAGATTAACTCCCATTTGAGTTAAGTGATTATGATACCCAGACATTTTGAGTATATGCTCACTGACAGAACTATTCTCCTCCATCTTGCATCTATGGAACTTATTGGAGACTTCATATCTCTCAATTCGGGCATTTGCTTGAAATATTAACTTCAACTCCTGGAACATCTCATATGCTCCCTGACGTTCAAAACGCCGTTGAAGTCCTGGTTCTAAGCCGTAAAGCATGGCACACTGAACTATCGAGTAGTCATCAGCTTTGCTCTGCCAGACATTCATAACATCTGGTGTTGCTCCTGCAGTGGGTTTGGCACTTAGTGGTGCTTCTAGGACGTAATTCTTCTGTTCAGCAATGAGGATAATCCTCAAGTTACGGACCCAGTCAGTGTAATTGCTACCATCATCTTTCAACCTTGCTTTCTCAAGGAACACATTAAAATTCAACGGAACAACAACATGGGCCATCTATCTACAACAACATACATAAGCAAAATACTATCAGGTACTAAGTTCATGAACAATTTAAGTTCAATTAATCATATTATGTAACGCCCTCGATGCGGCTATATCTCCCACGTGTCGAAGCACGACTTAGAGGCATAACCGCATTGAAAGCAATGTCGCAAGTGAGGTAATCTTCACACAACCCATGTAATACAAAAGGGGAAAAGGTACATAGTTGGCTTACAATCGCCACTTCACACAATTACAAGAATAAAGCATTACATCATCCAAATACAATCAAGGCCGACTACGGAACCAAAATAAAAGAAGAACCCCAAATGCGACAAGGCCCCCGATCGACCCCAACTGGGCTCCACTACTGATCAACTGGAAACGGAACAACACAAAGGACAAGATCTTCATCGAGCTCCTCCTGAGCTTGGTTGCGTCATCTGCACGGACTCATCGGCACCTACAAGCTGGTTTTGGAAGTATCTGTGAGCCACAGGGACTCAGCAATCTCGCACCCTCGCGATCAAGACTATTTAAGCTCAAAGGTAAGGCAAGGTAAATATGTGGAGCTGCAGCAAGCGACTAGCAAATATGGTGGCTATCCTGTTCGCAAAAGAGAGCGAGAAGAGGAGGTAAAGCGCGAGCGAGAAACTAGAGGGCAACCTGCGCAAGCATTACTCCAACACCGTGTCCACTTCCCGGACTCCGCCGAGAAGAGGCCATCACGGTAACACACTCAGTTGATTCATTTTAATTAAGTTAAGGTTTAAGTTATCTCCAACCGGACATTAACAAATTTCCATCTGCCCATAACCGCGGGCACGACTTTCGAAAGTGCAAATCCCTGCAGGGGTGTCCCAACTTAGCCCATGACAAGCTCTCACGATCAACGAAGGAATAGACCTCCTCCCGAGACATTCTGATCAGACTTGGTATCCCGGTTCTACAAGACATCCTCGACAATGGTAAAACAAGTCCAGCAAGACCACCCGATGCGCCGACATCCCGATAGGAGCTGCACATATCTCGTTCTCAGGGCACACCGGATAAGCTAAGCGTACGGGAGCCAACGTAACCCAAGTTGCCAAGGGACGGCCCCGCACGGTGCTCTGGGTTGGACCAACACTTAGACAAGCACTGGCCCGGGGGTTTAAAATAAAGATGACCCTCGGGATGCGCGACTCCCAAGGGAAAAGGCTAGGTGGCAAATGGTAAAACCAAGGTTGGGCCTTGCTGAAGGAGTTTTATTCAAAGCAAACTGTCAAGGGGTTCCCATTATAACCCAACCGCGTAAGGAACGCAAAATCTGGGAACATAACACCGATATGACGGAAACTAGGGCGGCAAGAGTGGAACAAAACACCAGGCATAAGGCCGAGCCTTCCACCCTTTACCAAGTATATAGATGCATTAATTAAATAAGATATGTTGTGATATCCCAACAAGTAAACATGTTCCAACAAGGAACAACATCTCCATGTTCCAACAAGGAACAAACTTCAATCTTCACCTGCAACTAACAACGCTATAAGAGGGGCTGAGCAAAGCGGTAACATAGCCAAACAATGGTTTGCTAGGACAAGGTGGGTTAGAGGCTTGATTCAAGAATATGGATGGCATGATAAGCAAGTGGTAGGTATCGCAGCATAGGCATAGCAAGAGAGTGAGCAACTAAGCAAGCAAAGATAGAAGTGATTTCGAGGGTATGATCATCTTGCCTGAAATCCCGCAGGGAAGAAGAACGAGTCCATGAAGAAGATAAACGAACATAGATGAACGGGTCCTCACAAACGCGATGTTACCGGAACCAACCCGAAGAAGCAAACACCGGAAAAGAAGCACACAACATAGTAAACGACCAACACATGAACATGGTATGATATGCGGGATGCGGTATGCGATGCATATGCATGATTTGACAAGGAACGAATGAACCTGGCCTCAACTTGGAAAACCAAGTGTGCCACTGGAAATATGAGATGAAATCGCTTGAAAACGATATAAAGATCACCGGAATAGGAGTTACGGTTTGGAAATGGCAAGCAATTCAAATATGACACCGGTCTGAGATTTACAGCAAGTAGCCAACTAAATGCAACAAGATGAACATGCTACAGCACTCAAACATGGCAACAAAATAAATGGCAGGAATCCATTCATGATGCTTAACAAAAGTCTAGCACTGAGCTACGACCAATTCATACATTAACAGGTTCAAACAAGCATGGCAAGAATGCATATGGTAATCAGATTTCAGACTTGGTGAAATTAACACTTGTCTGGAATTTCAGATCAGATAGCACTCTTCGGAGCAACAAAACTACATGCTACAGGACCTGAACATGGCAAAGTAAAGCATGGCATGGAGCTACTCAAAGAGCTTAACAAAAGTCCCTTAGTGACCTTGAGCCAAAAGGGATCAGAAAATACAATTGCAAGCATGTGAACATGGCAAAACATAATCAGTTCTCAGACTTAGTGAAAACCGGAGCATGCTGAAACAGATATCAAGTAGGCATGTTTACGAGCTCGATGCACTCACTACAGAGCAAGTCATGAAAATCTAAGCATACACCCATCAAGAATACACAAAATACAAGCTAGACATGGAAAGAACAATAGCATAGCATGCACGGATCAACTACAACATCATCGGCAAAATCGCTAACAAGTAGACAATCTGCCCAGATTCACGAAGTAGCAAAAGTAGAGCTCGATTGACTCAAGCTAGGGTGCTCCATAATTGCAAACAAAGACATGGATGGAGAGAGCACTACAAGATTAACAAAACATCCTTACTGATCATCCTCAAAAGAGGCACGGATCACTAGGAAACAACATGAACATATGGCCATATGAGATAAACAGCTCAAGGACTTAGTGGAAATGCTAAGTCCCTGAAATCAGCATTACCAAGTGCCTCACTTTGCAAGCTTGTGCTAGTCACCACACACATCACAAAAATACATGGGTTGCACCTCTGGAAAGATGGCAAAACCCTTAACAAAACATATGTAGAGCACCAGGGCATATCATGCACACAATAATCATGACAAAAATGACAAATATCTAAACGGAGCAGCAGATCTGACAATTATCTCAAGTAGCCCTCTTCTAACGGAATTTCAGGCATCAAGATGAACTCAAATGAAAATTATGCAATGTAATGAAATGATGTACTCTCTGAGGCGAACATTTTGATATGCTATATGCCCAAAACGGAGCTACGGATGCAGAGTTAGGATGCGATGAACAAGGGCATATAAACTGCAGACTTAGGAAAAAAACAAGTGGTCAACCCTAGGGTTTCCAGATCCAGACCGGATCTCGCCGGAGCACGCAAAACAAAGATGGCCGGAGTCGGTGCCGGAGCTCGCCGGAGCACGGAGGAGAAGCTGGGGCCGGCCGGTGAGGGAGGTTGAGGAGGAGGCGCGGGCCGGGGTGGCCGTGGGCGTCGCCGGCGGGAGCGGCGCGGCGGGGTGGCGCCGGAGCGAGGCGCCGGCGTCGGCGTCGAAGGCGGCCGCGGTGGCGCGGCGGCACCGGCCGGCGAGAGTGGGCTCGGCCGCGGGGAAGAAGGCGCGGGGCGCGCGGGAAGCCACGGGCCCGGCGCGGCGAAGGAGAGGGCCCGCCTTGGGCCCGGCGGGCCGCGGCGGGCGCGGGACGGCGATGTGGGCGCGCCCAGCAACGTGGCGGCGGCTCTTTGGTCGGAGGCGGTGGGCGGATGTGTCCGGCCCGATTCGGACACGTCCGGCGGTGAAGGAGAGCTGATTTTAGGGTTTCGGGGGAGAAGGAGATCCGGATTTCGGAGGGGGTCTTTATATAGAGGTAGAGGGAGCTAGGAGAGTCCAAATGAGGTGCGGTTTTCGGCCACGCGATCATGATCGAACGCTCTAGATGATGGAGAGGGTTTTGATGGGTTTTGGGCCAAAATGGAGGGGTTTTGGGCTGTAACACACACGAGGCCTTTTCGGTCCCTCGGTTAACCGTTGGAGCATCAAACGAAGTCCAAATGGTACGAAACTTGACAGGCGGTCTAGCGGCAGTAAACCAAGGCCGCTTGGAAAGTCTCGGTCCAATCCGGAAATGTTTAATCCCCACACATGAAAGAAAGGTAGAAATGGCCACCGGAGGAGAACGAAGCGCCGGAATGCAAAACGGATAACGGGGAAAATGCTCGAATGCATGAGACAAACACGTATGCAAATGAAATGCGCATGATGACATGATATGCAATGCAAAACATGCAAGCAATGACAAGGCAACAGCAGTGAATAACTGGATGACACCTGGCACATCGGTCTCGGGGCGTTACATATTTCTTAAGAACTCCCACTTAGATAGACATCCCTCTAATCATCTAAGTGATCACGTGATCCATGTCAACTAAACCATAACCGATCATCACGTGAAATGGAGTAGTTTTCAATGGTGAACATCACTATGTTGATCATATCTACTATATGATTCACGCTCGACCTTCCGGTCTTAGTGTTCCGAGGCCATATCTGCATATGCTAGGCTCGTCAAGTTTAACCTGAGTATTCTGCGCGTGCAAAACTGGCTTGCACCCGTTGTAGATGGACGTAGAGCTTATGACACCCGATCATCACATGGTGTCTCGTGATACGTCTCCGTCGTATCTACTTTTCCAAACACTTTTGCCATTGTTTTGGACTCTAACTTGCATGATTTGAATGGAACTAACCCGGATTGTTGATGTTTTCAGCAGAATTGCCACGGTGTTATTTATGTGAAGAAACAAAAGTTCTCGGAATGACCTGAAACTCCACGGAGATTATTTTTGGAAATAATAAAAAATACTGGCAAAGAATCAAGGCCAGGGGGCCCACACCCTAGCCACGAGAGTGGGGGGCGCGCCCTCCTGCCTCGTGGGCCCCCTGGAGCTCCACTGACCTCAACCTTGACTCCATATATTCGTGTTCGGGGAGAAAAAAAATAAAGGAGAAGGATTCATCGCGTTTTACGATACGGATCCGCCGCCAAGCCCTAAACTCTCTCGGGAGGGCTGATCTGGAGTCCGTTCGGGGCTCCGGAGAGGGGAATCCGTCGCCATCGTCATCATCAACCATCCTCCATCACCAATTTCATGATGCTCACCGCCATGCGTGAGTAATTCCATCGTAGGCTTGCTGGACGGTGATGGGTTGGATGAGATTTATCATGTAATCGAGTTAGTTTTGTTAGGGTTTGATCCCTAATATCCACTATGTTCTGAGATTGATGTTGATATGACTTTGCTATGCTTAATGCTTGTCACTAGGGCCCGAGTGCCATGATTTCAGATCTGAACATATTATGTTTTCATGAATATATGTGTGTTCTTGATCCTATCTTGCAAGTCTATAGTCACCTACTATGTCTTATGATCCGACAACCCTGAAGTGACAATAATCGGGACCACTTCCGGTGATGACCGTAGTTTGAGGAGTTCATGTATTCACTATGTGTTAATGCTTTGGTCCGTTACTCTATTAAAAGGAGGCCTTAATATCCCTTAGTTTCCGCTAGGACCCCGCTGCCACGGGAGGGTAGGACAAAAGATGTCATGCAAGTTCTTTTCCATAAGCATGTATGACTATATTCGGAATACATGCCTACATTACATTGATGAATTGGAGCTAGTTCTGTGTCACCCTAGGTTATGACTGTTACATGATGAACCGCATCCGGCATAATTCTCTACAACCGATCCATTGCCTACGAGCTTTCCATATATTGTTCTTCGCTTATTTACTTTTCCGTCGCTATTGTTATCATAACTACAAAACACCAAAAATATTACTTTTGCTACCGTTACTTTTGCTATCGTTACCACTACTATCACATTACTTTGCTACTAAACACTTTGCTGCAGATATTAAGTTGCAGGTGTGGTTGAATTGACAACTCAGCTGCTAATACTTGAGAATATTCTTTGGCTCCCCTTGTGTCGAATCAATAAATTTGGGTTGAATACTCTACCCTCGAAAACTATTGCGATCCCCTATACTTGTGGGTTATCAAGACTATTTTCTGACGCCGTTGCCGAGGAGCATAGCTCTATTCTTTGAGTCACTTGGGATTTATATCTGCTTATCATTATGAAGCACTTGCGAGATCCAAAAACCAAGATTTATCCCTCAACTACGAGGGGAGGTAAGGAAGTGCCATCTAGCTCTGCACTTGATTCACCTTCTGTTTTGAGTAAGCTTGCAACACCTAAACCTGCTTCTACTATTAATTCTGATATGTCGCATATTATTGATGATGCCACTTCTGCTATGCATGATACTTATGATGAAACTACTTCTATGCTTGATACTACTGTGCCACTTCGTGAATTTCTTGATGAACAACTTGCTAGGGCTAGAGAGAATGAAATTATTGAAACTGATAATATTGATGAAAGTAATGATGAAGCCTCTCCTAATAAATATGAATTTCCTGTTGTGCCTGAGGGCTATGTTATGGATGAAGAAACTAAAAGAGACTTTCTTGCTTGCAATGATAGAAGTGATCTTAAGAAATTATTAGCTAAGCTTAAACAAAAAACTCTGAATGCTAGAATGAAATATGATCCTGCTTATGCTGCTTCACCTATCTTTGTTACTGATAAGGATTATGAATTATCTATTGATCCTGATATAATTACTTTATTTGAATCTGATCCTTTTTATGGTTGTGAATCTAAAACTATTGTGGCACATCTTAATAAATTAAATGATATAGCCACCCTGTTCACTAATGATGAGAGAACTCGCTACTTTTATATCCTTAAAATATTTCCGTTCTCATTAAAGGGTGATACTAAGATATGGTTTAATTCTCATTGATCCTGGTTGTGTGCGTAGTCCCCAAGATATGATTTATTACTTCTTTGCTAAATATTTCCTTGCTCATAAGAAACAAGCTGCCTTAAGGGATATATATAATTTTGTGCAAATGGAAGAAGAGAGTCTCCCACAAGCTTGGGGGAAGCTTCTCCAATTACTTAATGCTTTGCCTGATCATCCTCTTAAGAAAAATGAAATACTTGATATCTTTTATAATGGACTAACCGATGCTTCCAGAGATTACCTGGATAGTTGTGTTGGTTCTATTTTCAGGGAAAGAACACCGGATGAAGCTGAAATTTTATTGAATAATATGTTAACAAATGAAAATAATTGGACACTTCCTAAGCTAGCTCCTGAGCCTATTCCTAAACCAACTCCGAAGAAAAGAGGTGTTCTATTTCTCAGTCCTAAAGATATGCAAGAGGCAAAGAAATCTATGAAAGAAAAGGGTATTAAAGCTGAAGATGTTAAGAATTTACCTCCTATTGAAGAAATACATGGTCTTAATTTACCGCTTGTCGAAGAAATGCATAATTTTAATCCCTCACCTATTGAAGAAACACATGGTCTTGATAACCCGACACAGGTAGTAAAGGTAAATTCTCTCTATAGATATGATAAAGCTGAGATCCCTCCTACTAAGTTTGCTAGCCAATGTTTGGATGAGCTTGGTAACTTTATGGTTAAGTAAGAAGATTTCAATGCTTAAAACTAAATGCTTATATGATTGAACACTTGGGTGATTATATGTTTAGAGTTAAAGGTGAACTTAAACTCATTAGTAAACATGCTTCTATGGTTACCACTCAAGTAGAACAAGTACTTAAAGCTCAGAATGACCTGCTCAATGAATTAAATAGTAAGAAAAATGATAATGTTGTTAGAGTTATGACTAGAGCTGGTAAAATGACTCAGGAACCTTCGTATCCTGAAGGCCACCCTAAGAGAATTGAGAAAGATTCTAAGAGAAATAATATAGATGCACCTAGTCCTTCTAAAAGGAAGAAAAAGAAAAATGATAGGACTTTGCATGCTTCTAGTGAACCTGTTATTGACACACCTGAGAATCCCAATGATATCTTTATTTCTGATGCTAAAACACAATTTGGTAATGAACATGAAACTAGTGATAATGTTAATGATAATGTTCATGTTGATGCTCAACCTAGTAATGACAATGATGTAGAGATTGAACCTACTGTTGATCTTGATAACCCACGATCAAAGAATCAACGTTATGATAAAAGAGACTTTGTTGCTAGGAAACACGGTAAGGAAAGAGAGCCTTGGGTTCAGAAACCCATGCCTTTTCCTCCTAAGCCATCCAAGAAAAAAGATGATGAGGATTTTGAGCGCTTTGCTGAAATGATTAGACCTATCTTTTTGCGTATGCATTTGACTGATATGCTTAAAATGAATCCTTATGCTAAGCACATGAAATATATTGTTACTAATAAAAGAAAGATACCGGAAGCTGAAATTTCCACCATGCTTGCTAATTATACTTTTAAGGGTGGAATACCTAAGAAACTAGGAGATCCAGGAGTACCAACTCTACCATGCTCCATTAAAAGAAACTATGTTAAAACTGCTTTATGTGATCTTGGAGCCGGTGTTAGTGTTATGCCTCTCTCTTTATATCGTAGACTTGATTTGAATAAGTTCACACATACTGAAATATCTTTGCAAATGGCTGATAAATCAACTGCTATACCTGTCGGTATTTGTGGGGATGTGTCTGTTGTGGTTGCAAACGTTACTATTTTAACGGACTTTGTTATTCTTGATATTCCCGAGGACGATAGTATGTCTATTATTCTTGGAAGATCATTTTGAATACTGCAGGGGTTGTTATTGATTGCACCAAAGGTAATGTCACTTTTCATGTTAATGGTAATGAGCATACAATACACTTTCTGAGGAAACAACCACAAGTCCACAGTATAAATTCTATTGGAAAAATTTCAACAATCACTATTGGAGGTTTTGAATTTCCTCTTCCTACTGTCAAGAAGGAATATGATATTCTTATTGTTGGGGATGTGCATATCTCCGTTGAGGTAACCTAGTGTTATTCGAAAATTCTCCGGTTCCATGTTACTCGGAATGAGTTTGTTAACAAGACTTGCTCAACCTTGTTAGTGGATTCCTTTTGATGAGCATGAGATGGATGAATTTAGAAAACACAACTCTCTGTACCCTCTTTTTACTTTCTGTTATTTATATTAAATAAAACAAAAATAGTATTCCATCTGTTTTCTGGATTATCCATGCAATAAAAAATACCCCGAAAATAAAAGTTCTCCAAATGCCCTGAAATTTAAATATGATTTTTTCTGAAATATTTGAGAATATCTGGCACTAAGAACACAGCAGGGGAGCAAGCACCTGGCCACAAGGGTCCATGGCGCGCCCCCTGCCTCGTGGGCCCATGGTGGCTCCCCTCCACTTATTCCTGCACCCACACATTTCTTCTTCCTCCCACAAACACCACTATCCAGCTCAAGCATGAGTTCTAGCTCATTTTGCTGTGATTTTCGATCTCCTTGCTCAAAGCACCTCTCACGAAACTGCTTCAGGGGATTGTTCCTTGGTATGTGACTCCTCCATTGGTCCAATTAGTTTTTGTTCTAGTGCTTTATTCATTGCAAATTTGTGCTGCCTAGGTGACCATGTTCTTGAGCTTGCATGTCAAATTTATATGGTTCCAAGTAGTTCTAATGCATGATATAGGCTCTAGGCACTTGTAGGAGTAGTTGCTATCAATTTTGTTGAGTTTGGTTTACTTTTATTTGAAATTACTAAAAATTTCAGATTTTTTTCAGAAAATAATGAAGAGATTTTTTAGGGGCTCATCGAGCCGAAGCTCGAAGGAAAATTAAAATGAAGAAGCAGAGAGGCCCAAATATAAGCCGCCTCGCACCACAGACAATGCAGGCCTCACCAACTTCCTCTGCGACCAACGCGAACAACCAGTATCTCGTTTTGCTGGAGGCTATTCACGCCTACCGGAACCCTACAGCAGCCACAGAGCCAGAGTTGGAACCACAATTTGATCCTCCACGACAGTCTAATTACCAGTGGGATACAGAGATGATTGTCAACCAGTGGCAATCAGAGTCTTCTTCTTCGCAGTACGATCCCAACTATTACTATGGATATCCACCAGGCCAGCCGTGGCCGTAGACCAACTTAGGCCAAAAGCCTAAGCTTGACGGAGTACATACTTCTCACCGACATTACATTCATGTTCACACACTCATTGCTAGCTATCGGTGCTCACACCTTTTCAGTGTATCATCCATGCAAGTTTATTTCCTTTTTATGCTTTCTTCTTGTGTGTTTGATAAACCTGAAGAAAAACCAAACAAATTAGTTATAGCTTTTAGCTAGCTTTAATTTCTATGCTTGTAGTAGTAATTAAAAAGAAAACCCAAAAAGATTTCATGTTCTTCTTTTACTTGTTAGGAGCTTTCCCATGTAAATAGTTTTATTTCTTTCCTTTTCTTTGGGGGTCGATAGGAGAAGACCTTAATTAAACTGTTAAAGTGGCTCTTATATGCATTATTGTTGATCTGACAAAAGAGCCCATATTGCATTGTCTTCTCCTGTTTATTGAATGCTTGCAGATTCCAACTTAGTCCAATGCACGTGCACTGTTATTATTATTCACATCATTCGGTCGTGCAAGTGAAAGGCAATTATGACGATATATGATGGATTGATTGAGATGAGAGAAGCTGGTATGAACTCGACCTATCTTGTTTTTGTAAATATGATTAGTTCATCGTTCCTGATTCAGCCTATTATGAATGAACATGTTTGCAATGACAATTAGAGATTATAGTTGCTTATGCCATGCTTAATTAGCTAGGAGCTTATAATGGTTTACCTTGCGTGCCAACATGCTATTAAAATGGTTGTGATGTGGTATGATAGGGTAGTATCCTCTTTTGAATGATTCGAGTGGCTTGACTTGGCACATGTTCACGCATGTAGTTGAAACAAAATCAACATAGCCTCTACGATATTTATGTTCATGGTGCATTATATCCTACTCATGCTTGCATTCGGCGTTGATTAATTTTAATGCATGTTCATGACTGTTGTCGCTCTCTAGCTGGTCGCTTCCCAGTCTTTTTCTAGCCTTCACCTGTACTAAGCGGGAATACTGCTTGTGCATCCAATCCCATAAACCCCAAAGTTGTTCCATATGAGTCCACCATACGTACCTATATACGATATCTACCTGAAAGTGCTAGTGATCGACTAGAGGGGGTGAATTGGCGATTTTTACGAAAGTCTTCAAAACATGGAAGTTTCAAAGACAAACGATAGAGGTAAACCTATTACCATGCAGCGGAAGGTAGACTACACTAAGCAAGCCATAGTCAAGTATTCAGAGAAATGAAAGCACAAAGACTAATAGCAGCTAGGCAGTATAGATCAGGATGGAAGATAGTATGAAGCTAATCAGAACAGCAGTCACGCAGTGAAGACAAATAGATAATGCGAACAGGCAATGACTTCACAAGGACCAATCTGAAAGTAAAGAGATGGGAAGGATGGAACCAGTGGCTCGTTGAAGACAATGATTTGTTGGACCAGTTCTAGTTGCAGTGACAACTGTACGTCTGGTTAGGGAGGCTGAGATTCAACTCAGAAGACCACGTCTTCACCTTATTCCCCTTCAGCTAAGGACACCCAGTCCTCGCCCAATCACTCTGGTAAGTCTTCAAGGTAGACTTCCAAACCTTCACAGACTTTGTTCACCGGCGATCCACAATGACTCTTGGATGCTCAGAACGCGGCGCCTAACCGGCTGGAGGATTCATAGTCCTCAAGTGTAATAAGTCTTCAGATCACACAGACAGGAAGACTTAAGTGATGCCTAACACTCTTTGGCTCTGGGTGTTCAGGGATTTGTCCTCGCAAGGAATTCTCTCTCAAAGGCTTCGAGGTGGGTTTCTCTCAAACGACAAAAGCCGTACACTAACTCTGAGCAGCCAACCATTTATGGTTGTAGGGGGTGGGCTATTTATAGCCACTAGGCAACCCGACCTGATTTGTCCAAAATGACCCTGGGTCACTAAGGAACTGACATGTGTTCCAATGGTCAGATTTCAAACACACACGGCAACTTTACTTGGGCTACAAGCAAAGCTGACTTATCTAGCTCTGGATAAGATTTGCTCTTATTGTCTTCGCTCGAAGATATAGGATTTTGGTTAAGCATCACTTCAGTCATTCTGACTGGTTCACTTGGACCCCACTTAACAGTACGGTGGTTCCTATGACTCAACAAAGAAGAAGAAAAACGACGAAACAACTAAGTCTTCGCGCTCCATAGTCTTCACGCGATGTCTTCTCTTGTCATAGTCTTCAATGTGAATGTCTTCACATACCACCTTTGACTTCAATGTCTTCATACATTTTTAGGGGTCATCTCTGGTAGGAAAACCGAATCAATGAGGGACTTCTACCTGTGTTATCCTGCAATTCTCACAAACACATTAGTCCCTCAACCAGGTTTGTCGTCAATACTCCAAAACCAACTAGGGGTGGCACTAGATGCACTTACAATCTCCCCCTTTTTGGTGATTGATGACAAACTAGTTGAAGTTTTCAATGGGGAATAAAATATGTGAAATTGTAACGGATAGTGTGTTGTCTTCATAAGTGGCAAAGGCTCCCCCTGAAGATGTGCATATAAGTAATTTGCTTTTGGAATGCAAATGCACATGGCAGGTTGTACTTGTGGAGATCCTCTTCAACTTATGATGACAATTCATCATGCATGATTTGATATAACGAAGATAAAGACATGCATAATGAAAAATGGACGTCTGCAAAATGACCTAAGTGCGGAAGTTATCATCGCACATGCGGAATTTATCATCGCATCACTGAATAGCAAATAAGTAGCAGATGACCATCGAGTTTAAGTGTTACAACTCAAAGAACCAAATGTATCGAAAAGCGAGAGTTGTAAGCACTTGGCAAAAGTAGCAAAAGGTAAAGCAACCACCCATATGGACCCGCTTGAAGACTATCAACTCATATGCTTCTCCCCCTTTTGTCAGTAATGACCAAAAAGGTTTGAAGACATAGAGCGCCTACTCGTTCCCATGAGGTGCAGGCGAGGCATCAGGGTCGTCATTGAGGTCGGGTGGTGCAGAAGAACTTGGTGCAGTGTCGACACGCACTGAAGTTGGAGGAGGTGAAGTCGCATCATCTTGGTCATCGATGACTCTGGCATTCACTGTCGCAGCTGAGGACGAATAGTCAGAGTCTTCAAGTGAGGGAATCCGACGCAAGTGAGCATTCCTTGGAGGAGTTGAGTCAAACTTGAATCTTTCGGTGAAGCCATCGTCCTGTAGATCAGATTCAACACTAAGCAATGTCAAACTCTTCCAAGACCTCTGACAGGTTTCATGAGTAACAAAGGCATTCTTGGTGGCAAGATTGCGAATGCGATTGACATCCACCAAGAGGCTTTGCATCTGACGCTTAAGCCAGTTGTGATGCTTGTCCTGTTTCTGGTGTAGCGCAACGAGAAGCTCTCGGTCATTGAGAACACGAGATCGCCTCCGAGGCCTTTGGGAAATGGTGCTTTCAGTGGCGTCAGTTTGAGCGCGAGGGGCACGTGTGTTACCAGCCAAGGGATAAACACGAGAGACTTCCTGAACTCCTTCAATGGGCTGGGTGAAGCTTGGATGATCAACATTGTGAAGATAAATGGGATCCTTAGCAGGCTCTGGGTAAATAGCTTCAACAGATAGATCAACCTCTGGCAAGAATACAAGATGATTGCGCACAGACGGCTAATAGTTGAAGGTAGAATGAATCTTGATAAGACGCATTACCCATGGAGCATAGAACTTCAACCCAAAAATGTCAGAGCCAGATGCCGCCAATTGTCTGATGAAAAAGTCTTGAGCATTGAAGCTGATGCCATTGAAGATGTAGAAAACCAAAGTCTTCATTGCTCCTTCAAGCTTCGCTGCATATGAATGTCCTTTGACAGGCCATAGAGTCTTTCTGATGATATGGTAGATGGTACGAGGCAGATACTCTAGGTCTTCAACAAATAATTCAGATGGGTATTCAGCGTCGTGAGGCAAAGGCTTCATCATGCTCAACATTTGGCTCATGTTGGGTTCTGGCTTCTGAAAAATGCTCTCCAAAGCTTTCTGGTGTTGTTGACAACCTGGTTCATAGTATTCACCAGGAGTGGGCAGGCCTGTGAGCTCAATGATATCAAGAGCTTTGGCTTCATGATGGACATTGCTTGTCATCCACTCAAGGACCCAAGTCTTTGGATCCCTATTGTAGCCTCGAATGTGAAGAGTTGCATAGAACTGTAGCAGAAGCTCTTCATTCCAGTGTTCCTTGTCTGTGACAAACTGTAGGAGTCCAGCGTCTCTGAAGCAGTTCTACGCTTCTTCAAGACAGGGCAGGCTAGCTATAGCATCAGAGTCAAGGCGCATATGTGGAAATATGCGCCCTTGATTGTATAAGACGCAGGAATAGTAGCTGCGCTGCTGATAGCTTCAGAACCGATCCGATGAAATGCGGGGTTTGGTGTAAGGGTTCTTGGCGCTATTGAAGAAGGTGTTATGTGCCACGAAGCCATTCACATTGAAGACCCCATGTGGAGTTGCAGTGTCTGGGAATCTTGGAAGTCTTGGCTTGGGCTTCTGGACTTGAGGTCTGTGCTCGACAGGATAGTCAAATTATGGACCCGCAGCAGGTGGAGGAACCAGAATGGGCCATCGGACCATAACGGGATGACCACGATCAAATGCCAGCTCAATTGTATGAGGTCTTGGAGGGGGTACAGGAGCATTGGCATTGTCGTTGACATGGGCTTCAGGGGCCACATTGGCTTCAGGTGCTTCAGTATTGGCTTCGGGCGCTGCAGTGGCTTCAGGTGCATGCACTTCTGGCACCGCCGTAGCTTCAGGCGCCACATTAGCTTCAGCCATGACAACGTCATTGGCTTTAGTGTTGATGTTGGTGGCCACCTCAGGATTGTTAACCTCCACTTCAGGAGCTGGAGGGTCGTACATGTTCTCCTCGAGAACAACATCTTGGTGAGACGGGGGTGTAGCAACTCTTTCTACTTCAACTCTTGGTTCTTCTTCTTCATCGGCTGATGCAGCCGGAATATCTTCAGCCGTTTTGGTTTCAGACTCAAAAACGTGCACAGTGGAAGTGACTTGGGGCCTTGGTCCTTTGTGAAGCTTGCGTAATGCTGGCGAACGCTTGTGGAGATGAAGTTGGCTGGGCCTCAAAGTCATTGTCATTTTGCACAGGTGAGGTGACTTGTGGTTGGGGAGAACTTGGGGTGTCTGGTTGTTGTGGGTGATCAGCCCACGATGCATCCTGAGCAGTTGGAGTCAGAGGATGACCAATGCTGATGAGTTTGCTGTTCTTGAGCATCGGCGATGATACCAAATTGTGCTCGATCTGAGGAAGGACTTCATCATCTTCAACATTGTCATGAGGACCAATGTCTTCAGCTGCGGTGGGGTCAATAGCTGGATTGTCTTCAGCTTCAGGAGCCTCTGTGGAAGCAGGCTCGTGAACTATCACTTGGTGCTCTTGATGTTCAAACGCAGGACGAGCCACTGAGATTGGCTCGACATCAAGGGGCTCTTTGGGAGCAGCCCGGTCTCTCTTCTTGGTTTTTCGTTTCTTGGTTGGGGGAGCATCATCAGTGGTGGCCTTGGTCTTGCGCTTTCTTGCTTCGGCTTCAGCTGCCCTTGTTTTCTTGAGTCCTAAAGCCACTGTGGGGACCTTAGGCTTCGAGCTTGTCATACTGGCTGGGAAGACAATTGGATGTACTTCCTGCCTTGGTGCTTCGGGTTCTGCCACAGCTGGTTTCTTCTTCTTCTTGGCCGCCATTTGGGGGTCGATGCCTGGTCGCCCCAAAGCCTTGCGCTTTTCAGCTTCATTGTATCCCTGAACACATTTAGCAGCAAGATCCTTCATGCGCTCACGAGAACCTTTGGCTTCTTCGCGTTTCGTACGGAATGCTTCCTTGAGCTCATGCATCATGACCTGGAAGTTCTGAATGTCTTCAACATTGAGCTTGGCCATATGCTTCTTGAACTGAGCCTTTTCATAATCTATCTTATGCTTTAGCTCAACAATTTTCTGGGCTAGAGCCAGCTCAACAGCAATGGCTCCGTGGAAGGCGACGCTGAGGCCAATGGGAAGCTGAAGATCATTAAAGCTGACATTTGGGCTGTCAAACTACTCATCAATGAACTTGTTTAAGATTTCCACATCAAAGAGAGGAAGGTCATTAAAGATTTCCGCCTCTTGCTTGCTCTTGATGAACTGCTCAAGAGCGTCATCACCAAGATCGTCGTCGCTGGATAGATCAATGGCGTCATTCTCGTTGCGTAGAACAGCAGCAGAGGTCAGTGCTTGGCTAGTGGGTTGCATGGGCATCTTCACTTTGGCGGGCTTGGAGATGCGTGAGAGATCTTCAGACTACATACTTGCTTCAGGAGGTGCAGTGGCCAGAGGCTTCGCCCGTGAAACCTTTGGTGCAAGGGAAGGCTTCGAAGCTTTAGGTTTCTTCAGCTTCTTTGGCTTCGGTGGTGCAGGCGCTTCGTTAGAATTAGCGTCGTCTGCATGTTCATCCACGGCTGTCCCTTGAACCATAATATGATTGATGAGACCTTCTAGGTTGTAAAAGGGCCCAACAAGATTGGGTTCAGCTTCGCGTGTGCCATCGGCACGAGGAGCAGAGGGGCCTGGATTGAAGTCTAATCGCCGCGACTTCTTGTTTTCTTTGGCCGGATTCTTGGCAAACTGGAAGTTGCGCTTGAACATATTATCGTCACGGCACCATAGTAATGAAGATGGGTCTGCATCTGTAGGCTGTGGTCCACGGACCATGCAAGGATAGAAGCCTTGTTCAATGTATTCTGCTCTGGACCTGGGTTGAAGGTTTTTGTACAAGATGTCTCCCCAGGGCCGCTTGATGGCATTCTTCTCAGCATATTCCTGGGTCACGAACCTGTACTTGAACCATTGCTCGGCCCAGTATCTTCGAATCCATTGGATTCGTGTCTTGCGCTGACCATAGCTTTCTTCGGGGTCAGTTTTGTATAGTTCATAAAGATCTTCGGGCAAGTCCGTTGATGTACCCCCATGGCGCTGTCTGCCGCCCTTCCTTGCAGATTTCTCTTTTGCCATGAAGTTCAGACTGAAAGGCTTCAACACTGTCAAAGTCTTCCGTCTACTGGTCAGACAAGAACTGGCTTCAGGAGAATTTATATGATGCTGTAAGAACTCTGCAAATGAATGCAGACTATGAGAACCAAGGGATTCTCCCATGGACATGTACATGTGACAGCATTAAAGGTGCGAGGGAAGGGGAAGAGGTCATATGCATTCTCAGAAGATTTTGAAGATAAATCAGTTTAGAAGGCATTGACCTCATAGTGCGAAGACATTCACTCATAGGTAGAGAGTTGGTTCCAGATTTATACGAATCCACGAATAAGTACAAGTGAGGAATCTAACTACTTTGTGAAGCATAAGTGAACATACTAGGCATGTTATGAGATGCAGTATGAGATAGATTCAACTTGTGTGAACAAAAACTACTTGTGGTTGAAAAGGATGAATCTACCGGATCAAAAAGACTGTAAAAAGGAGGTCTTATTTACCACACGAGGAACTGCTAGACGGAGTGGGAGAGGAGGCCGAGCAGTTCGATCTTCCGTGCCCTAACTTGGCGACGGAGGACACCTACGGCGACGACGGAGAAGACGATGTCTGCGGCCGGCATGAGGACGGCGTCGGTGAGGTCGCGGCAGCTAAGCGCTTCGTCGCCGGCGTCATCGAGGGCTAGCGGTGGCGCTAGGGTTTGTGCGAGAGTGGAAAAAGAGATAGTGACTGGGGTGAGGCGTGTATTTATAGGGACAGGGACGGCACAGTGTTATTACACAGGTGCCCCTAGCGATTCGCATCTGAAGGACACGTGGTGATCATGCAACACATGAGAGGTTGTTCCACATTCCCACGCACGCCTGGATTGTCGGGTGGTCATTCTCACTTCTCCGGGTTTCAGGTAAAGGATTGAGCATTGAAAGCAGATTAATGTTTGTCTCTGTGTCTTCTGCTGACAAGGACGCAGAGAAGACATTTTGACAGTTTCAATAGAATGCATATGATTTGGATAGATAGACTTAAGATAGAAGCATAGAAGGGTTAGGGTCCGATCACATTCACTTAGTTCAAAAGATTCAACAAGAAGACATAGCTATAAGTGAATGTTGTAGAGGACAGAAACCAAATCAGTACATTGAAGATAAACATGAAGCCATGTTAACATTGAAGACAAACGAAATGCGAAGACTTTGCAATGTAACACAAATAGAAAGTATTCCAAACAGGAGTTTGGTGGTGGCGTTACCCACCGTATAGGAAATATTAGACCCAGACACGGCGCACAATTATCGTGGCGCTCCGAAGTCAAATTCCACATTAATGTATTCACACTTAGAATGTAAGTCTACATTGATTGAAGATATACTTTACTTCGTGTGTTGCACATCTAAGTCATTAACATGCATAAGTGTTAGGATGTGTGCTTGATCACAGGACATTTGAGGATTCCAAGATATTTAGCTCACATCGTAACTTGCAAAACCTTTTCTCATCCAAGGGCTTTGTGAAGATATCTGCCAGTTGCTCTTCAGTGTTGACGTGTATGATATCAATATCTTCCTTCATGACATGATCTCTGAGAAAGTGATGACGAATTTCAATGTGCTTTGTCTTCGAGTACTGAACTGGGTTGTTAGCAATCTTGATGGCGCTTTCGTTGTCGTAGTAGAGTGGCACTTGCTTCAGATGAATGCCATAGTCTTTAAGTGTTTGCTTCATCCATAGAAGCTGAGCGCAGCAAGATCCAGCAGCAATGTATTCAGATTCAGCAGTGGAGAGAGATACACAGTTCTGCTTCTTTGAAGATCAACATACAAGTGATCATCCCAGAAAGTGACATGTGCCTGATGTAGACTTGCGATCCACCTTGTCACCAGCATAATCAGCATCCGAGAATCCAACTAGATCAAACTCTGAGCCCTTTGGATACCATAATCCTAGTGTTGGGGTGTAAGCCAAATATCGAAGGATTCGCTTCACAGCTAAGTGATGCGATTCCTTTGGTGCCGCTTGGAATTGGGCACACATGCAAACACTAAGCATGATATCTGGCCTAGATGCACATAAATAAAGCAAAGAACTAATCATGGAGCGGTATACCTTTTGATCGAACTCTTTACCATTGTCGTCGGGACCCAGATGGTGTTTAGCTGGCATTGGCATCGTGTAACCTTTGCAGTCTTGCATTCCAAACTTCTTCAGGCAATCTTTGAGGTATTTCTCTTGAGATATGAAGATGTCGTTGCGTTGCTGTCGTATTTGAAGACCAAGGAAGAACTTCAGCTCACCCATCATGGACATCTGATATTGCTCTTGCATCATGTATCCAAACTCATCACTGTATTTCTGGTTGGTGCAGCCGAAGATAATGTCATCCACATATATTTGGCACACAAACAGTTCACCATCATATGTCTTTGTGAAGAGTGTGGGATCCAGGGAACCAGGTTTGAAGCCTTTGCTCTTCAGGAAGTATTTGAGTGTGTCATACCAAGCACGAGGGGCTTGTTTAAGGCCATACAGTGCCTTGTTGAGCTTGTAAACCATGTCAGGATGTTTTGGATCTTCAAAGCTAGGCGGTTGTGCAACATACACTTCTTCAATCTTACCATTAAGAAAAGCGCTCTTCACATCCATTTGATACAGAAGAATGTTATCATGATTTGCATAGGCCAGCAGTATGCGAATAGCTTCAAGCCTAGCCACAGGAGCAAATGTTTCATCAAAGTCAATTCCTTCAACTTGAGTGTATCCTTGAGCAATGAGACGAGCTTTGTTTCTGACTACTTGACCATGCTCATCTTGCTTGTTGCGATATATTCATTTGGTGCCTATGATATTGTGCTTACGAGGATCAGGACGCTTGACCAGTTCCCATACATTATTCAGCTCAAACTGTTGAAGCTCTTCTTGCATAGCTTGAATCCATTCAGGTTCCATGAAGGCTTCTTCAACTTTCTTGGGTTCAGATATTGAGACGAATGTGAAGTGTCCACAGAAATTTGCTAGTTGTGTTGCCCTTGAACGAGTGAGTGGACCAGGTGCATTGATGCTATCAATTATTTTCTCAATCTATACTTCATTTGCAACACGAGGATGAGCAGGATGAAGATTTTGCTCTTGCTGAGCATTGTCATCGTTGGAAGGATTGTCTTCAGGCTGAGCATTGTCTTCAGGTTGATCAGGTGCAGAGATGATGAGTTCCTCTTCGGGCTGTGCTTCAGACGGTATGATTTCTCCAGTTCTGTCATGGGTTTGTCACGGCAGATGTCCTCGTGAAAGGACTTAGTTGTGGAACCATCGCGATGGGTTAGCTTAAAGGGGTTAAACCGGACAAGGGGACACGGGAGTTTATACTAGTTCGGCCCCTTCGATGAAGGTAAAAGCCTATGTCTAGTTGTGATTGGTATTGCTAGGGTTTCGAAGGCCAGGGAGCGAATCCGCTTTGTCTGGCTTTCGAATTGTTGTTCTCTGTCCCTAAACCGCGGCCGGGTCGTCCCTTTATATACATAGGTTGATGCCCGTCGGGCTACAGAGTCCCTAAGCCGGTTCATAAACGTATCCGATTCGGTCTCTCTCTTTCTATCTTACTATACAAGTTATATGACCGGGCCGGTTTACATTTACATATTGTACTCGCCTCTGGGCCCTCCGTAAAGCGCTAGCATCTTTACATCTTCATGGGCTTCTAATCTTCAAAGAGTCAACCCGGCTACCCAAGGCTGGTTTACCTCCAGTAGTAATATCCCCAACATTAGGCCCCAAATTGGTTTGAACTTGTTCATGTCAATCTTCCACACTTTAGAAAAAATCTTCTCTCTTGTCTTCGTTTTTGATCTTGTAAATCGCCGTGACGTCATACTTCAAAATTACGATAAACCGTCCTGACATCATCCATCCATTGATATCGGAGATTTCCTTCATTTAATATATATCCAGCTATCGAGGCGACACCTTTATTAACTTATCCATTTTTTGGACTCCTCGATTCCCGCACTTGCCATTTTTCACTTTGCCTTATAAATAGGACCGGGGGGTCATTTTCACCGTTCCCCCCGTGCCTCTTTGCATCGTCTTCCTCGCGCCGCTCAACCTCTGGAACTCCGCCACCACCATCGACCGTCGTTTCTGCTCCGACCTCGGCCGCCGCATCGCCCTGAACGCACCAGAGAACTGCGGCGCCCTTCCGCTTCTTCACTAGCTCCGGTAAGCTCTGCTTTTTTCACCATAGATCTGTTCTAGGGTTTCGATATTCCTCGCAGTTCTTTCGAAGTTCATCAGTGCTGTTCTTCCATGTTCTTCCTTTAATAGATGGACACTTCATGCTTGATACATCTCTTACTGTAGCTTACCTACCATGATCATCACAAATCTTTATGTGCAAACAACTGATCTGTCTGTCAAAAATTGCTTCAGTTCTGTACCCCTTCAAGATCCAATTATTTTTGCTTTTCTGTCTTATCTCTAGATACGAAAGTATTATACATCACTGTTAGATCTGTTTCTCCTGACACCAATATAAGCGATTTGACATTGGATAAATAGTCTATGCCATTAGCCCTCTGATAAACCGAAAGAGCATGTTACCTTCACAAATATACTCCGATTTAACAGTGTCGGATCAATCCTGCGCTAGCATTATCTTCTTTCCCATTATACTAGTCTCCGGGTTGTACCATTTATTATATCAGTACGTTTCTTACTCCCTTGTCTCTTGTGTATGATCATGCATAATTTATAAACTGGCCTTTTATTTTCAGTTTGTTCACTTTGCAATGGCCAAACAATTCACTGCCTGCAACTGGGCTCATTCCCGGGTTACTGAAGCTCAACTGGATGAGATGGTTAGCATCGGCTCTCTGCCTAAGAAAACTGAGATCAAATGGCGAGCCCCGGGAACTGAGAATCCTCCAACCCCAAGACAAGGCAAAGTGGTAATCTTTGTTGACCATATAAGCCATGGTTTCAAACCACCAGGGTCGAAATTTTATCGAGATGTGCTTGCCAGCTTCCAACTGCATCCACAAGATATTGGTCCCAATTCTGTCTCCAACTTATGCAATTTCCAAGTCTTCTATGAAGCCTATTTACAGGAAGAACCAACTGCCGAATTGTTCCGGGATTTCTTTCACTTAAACCGGCGCACAGAGTTTGTGAATAGCCCGAATACAAAGCTTGGTGGTGTTTCGATCCAAAAGCGGAAAGAAGTGGAATTTCCTCATGCCAAACACCATAGCCACCCAAAGGAATGGAACCAAACATGGTTCTATTACAGAGACACTTCGCCTGAGGATGAGAATCCCCTCCCCGGCTTCCGAGATCATAGATTATCCAATACTCACCCAATGCCACAACGCCTGAGCTCCTCAGAAAGGGCAAAATATGCTCCTCAAATCGCCAAGCTCCGAACCTTTATGGCAAACGGTTTAACAGGTGTGGATTTTGTACGCTGTTGGATATCCTGGAGTATCTTGCCGCTAAGCTGGCGCCCCAGTTTAATGTGCGAATATACCGGTGAGGTTGAAAATCCTCAACGCCACTGCAACATCCAATTATCTGAGGGAGAAGTTACTGAAGGTGTAAAGAAGATTCCGAATCAATCGGAACTGGTCTGTAGTCAAACCGGCCTGAGTCCCTTCTACACCAAGAACAAACCGCCTGTTGTAAGCATTACACTTCCTCTTCATCTCTAATATCTTTGATTTATACAAGCTGTAATCCTTCTTCTTTATATGTATAGGGTGATGACCCCTTCTAGAAACAGAAATCCATAGAGAAAGCGGCAAAGCCAATTGGAGACAAAGTGGCCAAGCCAACCCGCCCGAAGACCAAAGCCGTAAAACGGACATCAAAGCGGAAACCGGCTGACCGAATTAATATGGAGCTTGATGATGATACTGATGACCCAGAAGCTGAGGTAGAACTTGACTCACTTGGCTCTCTTTTTATGCATCTTGTTAACAATGATCTTCCTCGGGAGGAGGCCGAAGCTAGTCAGGCTGAGGACGTAGAGGTAATTACCCTTTCCTCCGGTTCAGACTCTATGCCAACACAAAAACCTTGCCAAACAATTCGGAAAGTAAGCTTTTCTCATCCTCTTTCTCACTTGGATCCAACATTTATTTTGAAGACTCAACAGCATGAGGCTCACCGGACAACTCGGCACAGTGGCCAACAGGTCACCTCTACCGATTTACCTGATACTCCGGTTCGGAAGCGTCGGTCTGAGGTCTCTCCTACTTCTGACCATTCTTACCCCAAGGCAGGTTATTTCAGACAGCCTCTTAATCCGTCCGATTCAAATTATCAGGTGACACCTCCTTCTTGTTCTGGTGAATCGACAGCAACTCAACTCCCCCCTTTGAAAACTATGGTTGGGTGAGTTACGAAAAACCTTTCCTTTCAATGTGCCCTATATCTTTTGAACAGGATGTTAACCCTTTTTATTCTGTTTGTAGGGCCAAAGCTAGACCTAGCAAGAAAGCTCGGGTCACCAATTACTTGATATCGTTCTTTCATCAAATTATGAAGCCGGTTTGGTGAATTTGATGAAAGAACGATATCAGGTAAATTCTTCTCCCTTGCACATTGATTTATAGCTGAAATACTATTCCAAGTAGCCCCCAAGAGCCCTTTTTTGATTGTCAATCATAAACCAGGTCTTTGTAACACTTTAAGCATCCCATCATTAATCTTTGCCAAGGCGTGTCTTCAATCATAGATAAAACTCATGTTTGAAAAATGAGATAACATTCTGTAGCATAGCCCCCAAAGGCCGGTTTAACTTGGCAAGTTAATCCGGTTTTTAATCCATACCGCCATTGAAGAACAAACGTACATTAGCCCCCAAGTGTCAAGGATAATGCTTGCATTGTTCTGGAGACTTGCATAGAAGGTAGTATTTGAGAGCAAATAAGCATTAGCCCCTAAGTATGAAGTGGATAACTTGTTATATGCTTTATACTTAGTGCATATATATGTTGTTTTGTTGAAGATACCTTCAATGTTGCAGGCTGAACTGAGAAGCAAAGATGCCAAAAACTCTGACTTGCAAGAAAATGTGAAGTCGCAGCAAGCCGAAGCTGCAAAAGCCAAAGAGGAGCTGACCCAGGCCCTGGCCGGAATGGAAAAATTGAAAGAATCCTTCAATCAAGAGCGTGCTGCATGGGAAACCGAAAAAGCCGGTTTGACCAAAAGAGCCGTAGATGCCGAGGAAGCCCTGAAACCGGTGGCTGAAGAACTAGCCGGTTTGAAGCGCCAAATCAACGCTATGACCTCTGCTATCTTTGGTAAGTATCTGCTTATGTATGTTGCATCGGGCAATGAATCTTAAAACTGACCACGATGTTGACAAAATCTTTGGCAGGAACTCGGATCACTCATCTTGGTGCAGATATGCGGATGAAGCTCAAAGCGGCATACACATTGGTTGAGCAGCTATACTCTGGATCTCAGCGAGCCATTAGTACAGCAGCCTATAACAAATCGGCGCCAACGTTGATTAAGGAAACCCTTGAGAATTGGGCATGTTATCGGTGCGTATTGCCGAGTTGAAGAGAGCCGCTGTAAGAGCCGAAGCATTAACTGCCCTTATTCGAGCCAAGGCCTGGATTCCAGATCTTGAAGCGGAGGATATCATTAAAGGGTATCCAGGCGTTAAAGAAGATGGTTCAAACTTTGACAATGATGATCTTCGGCGGTTGACCAAACAGATGCGGCCAGCGGCCAGCAGATTAGCTGAAGACACTGATTTATCCCATTTTCAACCGTTTTATGATGCAGAAGGGAAAAGACAGCCGGCCGAGATCCATGAAGTCGAAGAACTTGTGCCTCCGATTCGTAAGCACACTTATGCCCCTGATATTAACTCTTCTGATCTTATCCATGAAGAAGCAGTATTCCGAGCCTTAACCGGAATCAATTGGTCAACGACTGATTTCCAGCGGCTGGGGAGGGATGAAGAAGTGCGTGCACCAACTGATCCGCAACCGTCAAATCGTCGTGTGGAAGAGTCTTGATCCGGTCGCCGGTTTATATGGCTACTGTGAAAAACAATGGCACTGTTGAGCCGCTTTAAAGCTTCATGTAATAGGATAGCTGAAACTTTGTTTATCTGCCATGCCATCGAGCATGCTTCGTAGCCCTTTGTGACAATCTGTGCCGCCCTTCAGGATATATTTTATGCATAATCTATGATGACTTGCCTTCCTGGGTACAAAAAACTTAAAAGTGTCTACTAGTTTATCGCTAAACATGTCATAATATCCAAGAAGTATATAGTACTTGAGCTGAATAATCAAGTGTTTGTACAAAAAATAATGTACAGAACATACCTCCTTGAGTGAGCAAACGTGCATATATCAAAGGTGTTTAACACCAACCTGATACATTTGATAATCTCATCTTTCATAATGCCGGTCTATCTATTAAACCGGACCGGTATACCTACCGGAATTTCGTCATAATACTGGTGATCTAGTCAAACCATACCGGGTCAGTGACCACTAGTTTATAACTGATCATGAGCCAACAGCTGGTGGTTGGAAAGCAAGCCGGATCAAGGATGCCGGTTTAACAAAAAATACTTATGATTGTCAACAAACAAAATTCAAATAGGAAAATATGTGAGGCTTTTTACGAGCTGCCAGGCTCCAAATCGAGGCTTTTCATGGGCTGCCAGGCCTCTGAGTTAAACCATTTAACAAAGCCTTTTAAGATGGGCCTCCAATTAACCAATCACCATTTTAACTATGACAAGTTCAGGATCTCTAAAAGATTGACTTGTCAAGCGTTCGATGGGTCATGCCAGGATTACCTGGATAGGAGTGGCTTACTTGATGAAGGCAGGTTAACCCGGGGTTTTAGGTGAATACACCAGGCTTCCAAGCCGTGGCTTGATAGCCAATTACGAGGGTCCTTTCAAACTCTTTGTTGCTTTGCAAAAAAGAGCCCCCAAGTAACTTTGTGAACGATGCTCAGCATGTGCCTATGTTTGAGTTTGTACAGTGCACAATACTCTCTTTGGCTCCACAAATTTTTCCTTGCGTGGCTGAAATGCCTATCAAGAGGTGTAGCTGTGGTTCAAACATGACCAAGCCCCCTAGTGATTTTCTTTATCTTTATGCAGTTCCAAATCCGGTTTAACAAAGACTCCGCTTTGACCGTTAACTTGTAAAAGCACACATATGATATAAGAAAGAACAGATACCCCGCTTATAACAGAGGCTCCGATTTATTATATGGTATATACACTGTCATAAATATGTACAGGTGAAAAAGCCTATGGCTTCAAGTATAGTAAGGCCGAAGGAGAGCTATGTTCCATGGCCGCTTTGTCTCCTCCTCCGATTGACGTGAGTCTTCATGCTCTCGAACATCAATGAGGTAGTAGGATCTGTTGTGCAGATTTTTGCTGACCACAAAGGGTCCTTCCCAAGGGGGGGATAACTTATGCATATCAGTCTGATCCTGGATGAGCTGGAGCACCAAATCACCTTCTTGAAAGGTTCTAGTTTTAACTCGGCGGCTGTGATAACGCCGAAGATCTTGTTGATAAATCGCTGAACGCGCTGCTGCAAGATCCCGCTCTTCATCCAACAGGTCCAGAGAATCCTGACATGCCTTCTCATTATCAGCTTCAACATAAGCTGCCACAAGGGGTGAATCGTGACGGATGTCACTAGGAAGAACCGCCTCTGCTCCATAAACCATGAAGAAAGGCATGTAACCCGTAGACCTATTGGGTGTGGTATTGATGCTCCATAACACAGAAGGTAACTCCTCGACCCAACAACCCGGCATCCGCTTTAAAGGAACCATAAGCCTTGGTTTGATACCCCGCAGAATTTCTTGATTTGCCCTTTCTGCTTGACCATTAGATTGGGGGTGAGCCACTGATGCTAGATCAAGCCGGATGTGCTCACGTTGACAGAATTCTTCCATCTCTCCTTTTGACAAGTTAGTGCCATTATCTGTTATAATGCTATGTGGAAAGCCAAACCGGAATATCACCTTTTTGATGAATTGAACCACTGTGGCTGCATCACACTTGCTGACTGGCTCTGCCTCTACCCATTTAGTGAATTTATCAACTTCTACTAACAGATGGATCTTCTTGTCCTTGGAGCGCTTGAAGGGTCCAACCATATCCAGCCCCCAAGTGGCAAACGACCATGTAATTGGAATCATCCGCAACTCTTGAGCCGGAACGTGCGCACGGCGGGCAAACTTCTGACATCCATCACGTCTTTTGACCAAATCCTCTGCATCAGCATGCGGCGTCAACCAGTAAAAACTGTGGCAAAAAGCTTTAGCAACCAACGACTTTGAACCGGCGTGATGACCGCAATCCCCTTCATGAATTTCTCGCAAAATCTCACAACCTTCTTGAGGAGAAACGCATCGTTGAATCGCTCCTGAAACACTGTAACGATGTAACTCCCCATTGAGTATGGTCATGGACTTGGAACGCCGAATTATCTGTCGAGCCAACGTTTCCTCAGCTGGTAACTCACCCCGGTTCATGTAATCCAAATATGGGATCGTCCAATCCGGTATGGCATGCAAAGCTGCCACCAATTGAGCCTCCGGATCAGGAACAGCCAAATCCTCTTCGGTTGGTATTTTGACTGACGGATTGTGCAACACATCAAGAAAGACATTGGGCGGAACCGGTTTATGTTGGGAACCAAGACGACTTAAAGCGTCTGCTGCTTCATTCTTCCGCAGGTCTATATGGTCCACCTGATAACCTTTAAAGTGACCAGCCACTGTGTCCACCTCTCACCGATATGCAGCCATGAGCGGGTCCTTAGAATCCCAAGTGCCAGATACTTGCTGAGCCACTAGATCTGAATCGCCGAAGCACTTAACCCGGCTCAAATTCATCTCTTTAGCCATCCGAAGACCATGGAGTAAAGCCTCATATTCAGCTGCATTGTTAGTACAAGGGAACATTAAACGGAGGACATAACAAAACTTATCACCTCATGGGGAGGTTAATACGACTCCAGCCCCCGAACCCTCTAGCTGTCTGGACCCACCAAAATGAATAGTCCAATATGTATTATCTGGTTTCTCCTCAAGTGCCTGTAGCTCCATCCAATCGTTGATGAAATCTACGAGTGCCTGGGACTTGATCGTCGTGCGGGGTATATATCTGAGCCCGTGGGGTCCAAGCTCAATGGCCCACTTGGCAATCTGGCCGGTTGCCTCTCTGTTTTGAATGATGTCACCCAGAGGAGCTGAACTGACTACTGTGATAGGATGGCCCTGAAAATAGTGTTTGAGCTTCCGGCTTGCCATAAACACCCCATACACCAGTTTCTGCCAATGCGGATACCTCTGCTTTGATTCAATGAGCACCTCACTGATATAATAAACCGACCGTTGAACCGGATACTCTTTGCCAGGCTCTTTGCGCTCTACCATAATGGCTACGCTGACAGCCCGGGCATTAGCAGCCACATATAATAATAAGGGCTCTTTATCAATCGGTGCTGCCAGTACGGGCGGTTCCATGAGCTGTTTCTTCAAATCTTCAAACGCCTTATCAGCTGCTTCACTCCAGACAAAGTTATCCGTTTTCTTGAGCATCTGATATAAGGGAATGGCCTTCTCTCCAAGGTGGCTGATAAACCGGCTCAAGGCTGTAATCCGGCCGGCCAGACGTTGCACATCGTTAATACACGCTAGTTTAGCCAAGGACGTAATCGCTGCAATCTTTTCCGGATTAGCCTCAACACCTCTGTTTGAAACCAGAAAGCCTAAGAACTTGCCTGCCGGGACACCGAAAACACACTTCTCCAGATTGAGCATCATCTTGTAGACCCGGAGATTGTCAAAAGTTTCCCATAGATCATCTATCAACGTCTCCTCCTTTCTGGATTTGACCACAGTATCATCTACATACGCATGGACATTGCGCCCAATTTGCTTATGAAGGTAATTCTAAACACATCGCTAGTAAGTTGCCTGGGCACTCTTGAGTCCAAAGGGCATGGAAACATAGCAGAAGGCTCCAAAGGGAGTTATAAAGGTTGTCTTCTCCTGGTCCTTAACTGCCATTTTGATCTGATGATAACCAGAGTAAGCATCCAAAAAACACAAACGGTCACCACCCGCCGTAGCATCAATTATCTGATCAATGCGAGGGAGAGCAAAGGGGTCTGCAGGGCAAGCCTTGTTTAAATCTGGGTAGTCCACACACATACGCCAAGTGCCATTTTTCTTAAGAACCAGCACCGGATTAGCTAACCACTCTGGATGAAAAACTTCAACAATAAACCCAGCAGCCAACAAACGGGCGACCTCTTCACCTATAGCCTTGCGCCTTTCCTCGTTGAAGCGGCGGAGGAACTGTCGGACCAGTTTGAATTTCGGATCAATGTTGAGTGTGTGCTCAGCGAGTTCTCTCGGTACACCTGGCATGTCAGAAGGTTTCCATGCAAAGATGTCCCGATTCTCACGGATGAACTCGATGAGCACGCTTTCCTATTTGAGATCCAGGTTAGCGCTGATGCTGAACTGTTTGGATGAATCGCCAGGGACAAAGTCAACCATCTTAGTATCTATAGCTGATTTGAACTTCAATGCTGGATCATGTTCCGTGGTTGGCCTTTTTAAGGAAGTCATGTCTGCCGGATCAGCTTGCTCCTTATAGAATGTAAACTCCTCCGTGGCACAAACCGACTCAGCATAAGCCGCATCGCCTTCTTCACACTCCAAAGAAATCTTTCTACTTCCATGTACTGTGATAGTCCCCTTATGACCTGGCATTTTAAGCTGCAGATAAACATAACATGGCCTTGCCATAAACTTAGCATAAACCGGCCGCCCAAACAGAGCGTGATACGGACTTTTGATCTTCACCACCTCAAATGTCACTGTTTCTGACCTTGAATCGTAGTCATCTCCAAAAACTACCTCCAAAGCTATCTTACCAACAGGATATGCAGACTTACCAGGCACCACACCATGAAATATCGTGTTTGACGGTTTAAGATCCTTATCTGTCAACCCCATACGGCGGAATGTATCATAATACAAAATATTGATACTACTTCCCCCATCCATGAGCACTTTAGTGAACTTGTATCCCCCAACTTGAGGGGCTACCACCAAGGCCAAATGACCTGGATTATCAACCCGGGGCGGGTGGTCCTCTTCGCTCCACAAAATAGGTTGCTCTGACCAGCGTAAATACTGAGTACTGCTGGCTCAACAGAGTTGACTACCCTTTTGTGAAGCTTCTGATCACGTTTGCACAAACTAGTAGTGAAGACATGATATTGCCCGCTGTTCAGCTGTTTGGGATTGCTCTGATAACCCGACTGCTACTGCTGCTGCTGGTTCCCCTGATGGTTGTAACCTCCCTGGTTGCCTTGGTGTCCTTGATTGACGTGTCCGGTTTGATTGCCTGGAAGCCCTGAACCGGAACCACCGCCTCCGTAACCCGGCCCGTGGGAACCTCCTCCTGAACCGCCGGGCGGGCTGTTGTCATATTGGAACATATTGGAATTCTTGAAATCCCACATGATATAACCATCTTTCCAGAGATGTGATGTCGGTTTCTTCTTTGATCCATGCTTTGGACAGGGCTGATTTAACAAACGCTCCAAATTGTTGCCTGGACCTCCACCCCTCTGGGGCTGCTTGCCTTTATGGCGCTGGCCATTCTCCTGCGCGTTGGTATTTGTGACAAAATCCAAACCACTGTCGGCCTTGCGCTTACCAGCGTTTCCATGGCCTGCCGGATTGTGTTGTTGGCCTTTGGCATTGCCGGTCTTCTTACCCTTCTCCGGTTTGTCTTCCTCTGAATCTGGATCCTTAGTATTATCTGAATTGGCATATTTAACCAAAGCAGCCATGAGTGTTGACATGTCGTTGCAGTGACGTTTGAGCCTTCCCAACTTCTGTTTCAATGGTTTGAAACCACAATTACCCTCTAACGTTAACACTGCGGTGTCTGCGTTGATACAATCTGACGAATGCAAAATCGCCGAGACCTGTTTGACCCAATGGGTCGTGGACTCCCCATCCTCTTGGACACAAGCGGCCAGATCTACAATTGACATCGGCTGCTTACACGTATCCTTGAAGTTCTGGATAAACCGGTGCTTCAATTCGGCCCATGATCCAATAGAGTTGATCGGCAAGCTCTTCAACCAAGTGCGGGCTGTTCCTTCCAACATCATGGTGAAATATTTAGCACACACTGCCTCGTCCACATCTAACATCTCCATTGCCATCTAATAGCTCTCCACCCACGCCTCTGGCTGCAAATCGGCGGTATAATTTGGTACCTTACGAGGTCCCTTGAAATCCTTGGGTAGTCGCACATTACGCAAAGCAGGAGATAAACACGGTACCCCTAAGGAACTGAACATCGCCCCTGGCTCCATGAAGGCAGTGGGGTGAACCGGAGTATGTTGTCGTGCCTCGTGTCTAGCTGTCAACTCGGCCTCTCGACGTGCGCGGCCATGATCCACAACATCTTGCGCATTAGCACCTCCCCTAGCCGGGTTGTTCCCTCGTGGCGAATTTCGGCGGCGTGCACTACTGGACACGGCCGGTTCGTCTTCCACGTGTCTGCTATAACTCCAACTTGGGAGGGGAGTGGAGTGAATCCTCTCATGGCTGTGTGAATATGCTTGCTGTTGATTTAGTGCTGTCTGAAGGAGATCCCTGGCTCGACGTGCTTCCACTACCACTGGTGACTTGTCATCAGTTGGGAGGGCCGCCAGGCGTGACACAGCGGCCACAATGTTGTCCAACGGGTTGGAATAATGCCCGGGTAGCGTTGATGGTACAACATTGTTCCGGCGAGGCAGGTCCGTCGTGCGCGGCTGAACCGGCACTCCTGCTCCCGGCGCCCTCGCCTGGTTTAGTGTGGGTTGGTTGCCAGCTCCTGCACCTGGCGTGTTGAAAAGATTCTGCGGCTCATAAATCGACGGGAGACGTGAGCGGTACCTTCTTCTCATGACTTCCTCCGAAGCATTCTAATCCAGTCTAATCCGGTAAGCCTGTGCTTCCAACTCGGCCCGCTCCGTAGCCATCCTGACGTTCTCTACTGCCAGGTCCGCTTTGGCCTGGGCTATCTGATCTTTCACCTTTGCAATCTCCGCATCGTGCTGATCCCTGGCTGCTGCGTCTACCTCCGCGGACATCAATGTTGCCAGAGCGTCGAACAAATCAGATAAGACTTGGGCCGGAGGTGGCGCCAAGCTTCCTGCCCCTGCTGGCGTGGCCGTTGTTGAACCGGAGAGCATTGCTGTGGCGGTAGATGAATGAGGCGCCGATTGTGTGCCGGCCATGAAGATGGCGGCCCGGTTTGGCAGACCGGGGGAATCCGGAATACTGTTGCCCTCAGATCCTCCCTCAATCCGGTCGTCCTGCAACTGGTAAAGCAATTCGGTTTCTCCAGAAGATTCGTCATCAGAGAAGACTACGGTTTCTCCTTCGGACACCGGTCCGTCCTCGTGCCCTGATCCATGGATGACACCTACGAAAACATGCCTTGCCTCGGGGGCCGGTTCGCCGATCTTGCCGATGAAGACGTGAATCCCACCAAAGGGGACCCGGTACCCGTATTCGATTGAATCGGCCTCGGGACCCCATCCTGCGTTGTCGATGTAGAGCTTGTCGCGGCGACTCTTCATCATCCGGCCCACAACGTATCCCTTAAGTCCATCGAAGCTGCACTTCAAGAACTCGAAACCATCGTGCGACAGCCCCGCGGTGGGCGCCAACTGTCATGGGTTTGTCACGGCAGATGTCCTCATGAAAGGACTTAGTTGTGGAACCATCACGACGGGTTAGCTTAAAGGGGTTAAACCGGACAAGGGGACACGGGAGTTTATACTAGTTCGGCCCCTTCGATGAAGGTAAAAGCCTACGTCTAGTTGTGATTGGTATTGCTAGGGTTTCGAAGGCCAGGGAGCAAATCCGCTTTGTCTAGCTTTTGAGTTGTTGTTCTCTGTCCCTAAACCGCGGCCGGGTCGTCCCTTTATATACATAGGTTGACGCCCGCTGGGCTACAGAGTCCCAAAGCCGGTTCATAAACGTATCCGGTTCGGTCTCTCTCTTTCTATCTTACTATACAAGTTATATGACTGGACCGGTTTACATTTACATATTGTACTCGCCTCTGGGCCCTCCGTAAAGCGCTAGCATCTTTACATCTTCATGGGCTTCTAATCTTCAAAGAGTCAACCCAGCTACCCAAGGCCGGTTTACCTCGAGTAGTAATATCCCCCAACAAGTTCCCATAAGCTTGATGGATTCACTAGATGGAACTTCATCTAGCACATTTGGCAGGTGCTCTCTTTGCGAGCCGTTAGTCTCATCGAACCGCACAACCACAGTTTCAACCACTTTATAGTTAAAGAGGTTGAAGACTCTGTAGGAGTGCGAATCCTTTCCGTATCCAAGCATAAAACCTTCATGTGCTTTCAGTGCAAATTTTGAAGTGTGATGTGGATCCTTGATCCAGCACCTGGCACCAAATACTCTGAAGTAACTGACATTTGGCTTCTTACCAGTGAGGAGCTCATAGGATGTTTTGTTCAGAAGCTTGTGAAGATAAACACAGTTGATGATATGGCATGCAGTATCAATGGCTTCAGGCCAGAACTTTCTTGGAGTCTTGTATTCATCGAGCATCATCCGGGCCATCTCAATAAGTGTTCTGTTCTTGCGTTCCACAACGCCATTCTGCTGCGGCGTGTACGGAGCTGAGAACTCATGAGTGATGCCCACAGTATCAAGATAAGTGTCGAGGCCAGTGTTCTTGAATTCAGTGCCATTGTCACTCCTGATGTGCTTGATCTTGACGCCATAGTTGTTCATGGCTCGACTGGCGAAGCGTGTGAAGACATCCTGCACTTCAGTCTTGTAGAGGATTATATGCACCCATGCATATCTTGAATAATCATCAACAATGACAAAGCCATAGAGACAAGCAGTAGTAGTAAGAGTTGAGTAGTGAGTGGGACCAAAGAGATCCATGTGTAGCAGTTCGAAGGGTTGAGTCATTGTCATGATTTTCTTCGAGGGATGCTTGGCCCTCGTCATCTTTCCAGCTTCACAGGCACCGCATAAGTGATCCTTCTTGAACTTGACGCCCTCGATGCCTATGATATGCTTCTTCTTTGCAAGAGTGTGCAAGTTCCTCATGCCAGCATGCCCTAGCCTCCGATGCCAGAGCCAGCATTCTGAAGCTTTTGCTAGAAGACATACGGCAAGCTGTGGTCCTGCTGAGAAATCTACCACGTACAAATCATCTTTCCGATACCCTTCAAATACTAGAGACTTGTCATATTCCATTAGAACAAGGCAACGATATTTTCCAAATATCACAATCATGTTTAAATCGCAAAGCATTGAGACAGACATTAAGTTGAAACCAAGGGATTCAACAAGCATCACTTTATCCATGTGTTGATCCCTTGAGATTGCAACTCTACCTAGACCCAATACATTGCTTTTACTAGTATCAGCAAATGTGATGTGACTCTTGTCAGATGGACGAAAGTTGAGTCCATGAGAAGACTTTGATTGCCAGTCATGTGATTAGTACACCCACTATCAATAATCCATTCTGAAGCAGCTGGTGTCATACCCTACAGTGCAGTTAGGGGGATAGGCTTCACGAAGAGAATTGTGAAGCATAAACATTTGACGAGCAAGTGGATTATGAAAGCTTAGATCGAGGTTAGGACTGATAGGGAAAGTAGCAAGTGACTCAGGAACAAAATAAATTATAAGATCATTTGGGCATTTGATCTTGCGCCCTACAAGATGTTTAAGGTCCCCAGCAATAGCTTCAGACGAATTTGATTTTCGGCTGGAGACCCTTCCCCGCAAAAGAGAGTTAAGCTTTCTTAGCCACCCACATCTTCAAGGGTGGCTTCGAAGCAATGAGTCTAAGTGCAGCATCTGAGAACTTTGGCTTTGGAGCCCGAGCAAATAGTCTTGCAGGAGGACAATAGTACTCATAAGAATAAACAGAGTAGTTCTTGGTTGTATGAACATGGCGGTTTGATGAAACGCGCTCATATTCATAGGCCTGAGTATGGTTTCCCTGCAAAACATTTGCGTTAGTGCGACTCAGGTGAGTCCTCTGTCTGTATGAAGCCTTTGGACCATATGGAGCCTGTGGTCTGGGGTTTGTCTTCTTCACTTGTGGTGTCATGATGACATTCACAGGAAGATTCTCCAAACACTTTTTCGGCACCCAGACTTTCTTCATAGGTGGCCCATACCTGCAGTTAGTACCAATATACCTGGCAAACACTTCACCCTTCTGATTCTTAAACAGTTTATAGCTTGCATCAAAGGATTCATCAATAACAATGGGATTAATACAAGTGAAGCCAGATAGGGTGGATGGATCCACTGAAGGTTCCTTTGCAGCAACCCATGTGGTTTTGGGGTACTGCTCAGGTTTCCAATAAGAGCCATCAGCATTCATTTTCCTTTCGAACCCAACACCCTCTTTCCTAGGGTTTCGGTTCAGGATCTACCTTTTGAGGACATCACATAGTGTCTGATGCCCTTTGAGACTTTTGTACATCCCTGTTTCAAGCAATGTCTTCAACCTAGCATTTTCATCAGCAATAGCAGTGGTATCCTCAGCAGAGGGGTTAGTTACCACATCAACAGTTGAAGATATTGCAATAGTAGCAGCAGTAGAACATCCAGCAACAGAAGTAGCATTGTCACGCTCAATGCATTTAAGACATGGTGGTTCAAATCCTTCCTGAGCGGAACTGATCTGTTTGGCGCGAAGTGACTTGTTTTCCTTTTGAACATCTTCATGAGCCGCTCTCAATTTCTCAAGATCTTGCTTTCTTTGAAGATAATCATAGGAAAGCTTCTCATGAGTTGTTGAGAGCGTTTCATGACGACTTTCAAGTTCCTCATACTTAACATGAAGATTTTTTATGTCTTCATTTAAGGACTGAGATCGAGTCATTTCAGCGTCTAACAGGTCATCGCTTTTGTCTAACAGTTTTTGAATATGTTGCATAGCTTTCTGTTGTTCAGTTGCAATTTTAGCAAGTGTTTTGTAGCTGGGTTTGGAACCACAATCAGAGTCATCTTCACTGGATGTTTGATAGTGAGTAGTGCGTGATTTTACCTTAGCACCTGAAAGATCGTGGATGTCGCCTAGAGGGGGGTGAATAGGCGTTTTAAAATAATTACGGTTTATGCTTGAACAAATGCGGAATAAACCTAGCGGTTAATTTGTCAAGCACAAAACCTACAACAACTAGGCTCACCTATGTGCACCAACAACTTATGCTAAGCAAGATAGACTACTAGGTGATAGCAAGATATATGATAAGAAACAATATGGCTATCATAAAGTAAAGTGCATAACTAAAGAGCTTGGGTAAGAGATAACAGAGGCACGCGGAGACGACGACGTATCCCAAAGTTCACACCCTTGCGGATGCTAATCTCCGTTTGGAGCGGTGTGGAGGCACAATGCTCCCCAAGAAGCCACTAGGGCCATCGTAATCTCCTCACGCCCTCGCACAATGCAAGATGCCGTGATTCCACTAAGGGACCCTTGAGGGCGGTCACCGAACCTGTACAAATGGCAACCCTTGGGGGCGGTCACCGAACCCGTACACTTTGGCAACCCTTGGGGGCGGTCACCGGTACCCGTCAAATTGCTCGGGGAGATCTCCACAACCTAATTGGAGACCCCGACGCTTGCCCGGAGCTTTACACCACAATGATTGAGCTCCGAACACCACCAACCGTCTAGGGCACCAAGGCACCCAAGAGGAACAAGCTCTAGGGTGCCCAAACACCCAAGAGTAATAAGCTTCTCAAACTTCACTTCCACGTATCACCGTGGAGAACTCAAACCGATGCACCAAATGCAATGGGAAGGGCACACGGAGTGCCCAAGTCCTTCTCTCCCAATCCCACCAAAGCAACTAATGCTAGGGAAGAAAATGAGAGGAATGACGAAAGAAGAACACGAAGAACTCCAAGATCTAGATCCAAGGGGTTCCCCTCGCTTAGAGGAGAAAGTGATTGGTGGAAACGTGGATCTAGATCTCCTCTCTCTTTTCCCTCAAGAACTAGCAAGAATCATTGGAGGGATTGAGAGTTAGCAAGCTCGAAGAAGGTCAACAATGGGGGAATAACATGACCTAAAAGGATAAGGTTCATTGGGGAAGAAGACCCCCTTTTATAGGTGGGGAAAATCCAACCGTTATGCTCACAGCCCGCACAGAGTGGTACTACCGCTCCAAGGAGCGGTACTACCGCTAGGGCGGAAGTACCCCTTTGAAAAACAACAACGAGGAGGCAAAAGGCCAGAAGAACCGCCGGAGCGGTACTACCGCTCGTCCTCACAGTACTACCGCTCGACCTCACGGTACTACCGCAAATGGTAGCGGTACTACTGCTTGCGAGCGGTACTAAAAAATACAACCAGGCCTACCACTGCAAGACTTGGGACGAGTTTTTGGTCCGGAGCGGTACTACCGCTATAGGAGCCGCGGTAGTACTGCTCTAGAGCGGTAGTAAAAAATTACATCCGCTCCAATTCACGGTAGTACCGCTGCAGCCTTTTCAGAACACCAAAACTGCCACAACTTTTGCAAACAGACTCCAAATTCGATGAAACCAAGTTTGTTGGAAAGCTAGCGACAAGGGCTAACACAATCTTCAAAGAAATATCAATAAGAAGCAAATGAGAAAAGGCCCATAAGAAAATGGTGAGAACCCTTCCTCGGAAAAGACCGGTAAAACCTCCAACGTCGAAAACATCATAGTAGATGCACGCGAACTCCGTTTTCGATGAACTCAAGCTTGTCATCAAGATGACCATAAGCTCTAAGACTCACAAAGAGAACCAAACAAGAACCAAGAAATATGATGCAAGGATGCAATGGTTTGAGCTCTCTACTAACGGTACGATCAAGCTACCAACTTGAGAGCCCCCCTTGATAGTACGGCAAACGATCCTATAACCCGGTCTCCAAACTACCACCATGAGACCGGTAAAATAGAAAACCTATCAAGGGCAAACCTTTGCCTTGCACATGATCCACTTGAGCTAGATGATGACGATCTTGACTCCCTCAAGTTGGACCACCTTTCTTGATTGCGTTGGCTCGATGAAGACTAGATGATTGCTCCCCCATAGTCCACTATGGGTGAGCCACTCTTTGGCACATCTTCACAAGTACATTGTCACCACAATGGACGGCAAGCTTCAAGCACTTGATCTCTTCGCGATGATCCACTTGAACTTGCACACGGCAATCTTGATGACGATCACCACTTGATGTCATCCTCTCCATGGGTTGAGTGATATCTTCCTCTTGACACAAGCCCATGAACACGCACCTAACCCCACGTAGAACTCTCACATAGACCATGGGTTAGTACACAAAGCACAATGGACAATGCTTACCAAACCATGGGATCACTTGATCCCTCTCGGTACATCTTCTACGCTTTGTGAGTTGATCAACTTGATTCACTCTTGACTTAGTCTTGATCAACCTTGAATCTTTCCAACTCTATTCATTTGGATGATGTCGTGAAGGTAAACATGAATGATCACACAATCTTCTTCTTCAAGACATGCTTGCAATAAGCTCAACTCTCACATGACCAAGCTTTGGATAATTCCTTAATAGCACCTTGGTCAACACAAACTCTCCTTGAAACCAACACATGTACTCTGATCACACAATCTTCTTCTTCAAGACATGCTTGCAATAAGCTCAACTCTCACATGACCAAGCTTTGGATAATTCCTTAATAGCACCTTGGTCAACAAAAACTCTCCTTGAAACCAACACATGTACTCCAAGAAAAGCCTATGGACAAAACCTTCAAATATAACTTAAGGCAACCATTAGTCCATAGAGATTGTCATCAATTACCAAAACCAAACATGGGGGCACCGCATGTTCTTTCAGCACCGCGTGCCATGAAGCAGTAGGTGGGAGCGGAGTTGTCCTTGTCATTAGCATCGGCGTCGGTGATGAAGTCATTGTCCGTGTTGAAGATGGACTTGGCAACGTATGTTGTAGCCAGACATGCAACGCCAGAATCGGACTCCTCCTCAGACTCCACCTCCGCCTCCTCAGAAGCGGACTCCTCCTCTGAATCCATTTCCTTGCCAACAAACGCACGAGCCTTTCCAGATGAGCTCTTCTTGTGTGATGAAGACTTTGAGGAAGACTTGGAAGAAGACTTTGAGTATTTCTTCTTCTTCTTGTCGTCAGAATCATATTCCTTGCTCTTCTTCTTGTTGTTGTTCTCATTATCCCACTGCGGACACTCAAAGATGTAGTGACCAGGTTTCTTGCACTTGTGACATGTTCTCTTCTTGTAGTCATGAGCAGAAGCTTCATCATTCCTTGAGCTGGGTCGTGAGGACTTTCTGAAGCCTTTCTTCTTGGTGAATTTCTAAAACTTCTTCACAAGCATAGCAAGCTCCTTTCCAATATCTTCAGGATCATCCGAACTGCAATCAGATTCTTCTTTAGATGAGGAAACAGCTTTTGCCTTCAAATCACGAGTTCGCCCATAGTTGGGACCATAGATGTCTCTTTTCTCAGACAGCTGAAACTCATGTGTGTTGAGCCTTTCAAGTATGTCAAACGGATCGAGTGTCTTGAAGTCAGGGCGTTCTTGAATCATCAGGGCTAGGGTGTCAAACGAGCTGTCAAGTGATCTCAGGAGTGTCTTGATGACTTCATGCTTGGTGATCTCAGTAGCGCCGAGGGCTTGAAGCTCATTTGTGATGTCAGTGAGTCGATCAAACATGAGCTGAACATTCTCATTGTCGTTTCTCTTGAAGCGGTTGAAGAGGTTGCGAAGGACACTGATTCTTTGATCTCTCTGAGTTGAGACGCCTTCGTTGACCTTGGAGAGCCAGTCCCAGACTAGCTTAGATGTTTCCAGAGCACTCACACGGCCATACTGCCATTTGGTCAGATGACCACAAATGATGTTCTTGCCAGTGGAGTCCAGTTGAACGAACTTCTTGACATCAGCAGCGGTGACACCTTCACCAACCTTGGGGACGCCATTCTTGACGACATACCAGAGGTCGACATCAATGGCGTGCTAGGGTTTGCAGTCGCCAGCGAGGAAGCAAAGGGAGTTGTGGGGGGCCAGACGTGGAGGGGAGAAGTGGATAAGGCCGGCCCCCGCCGCACGCGTGCTTAAAAAAGGACGCTTCCACTGGCTAACTAGTGGGCCCTTTGTCAGTGGTCATCATTAATAACACAACGGGTGGCGGTTGGGTGGCCTACAGGTGAGGACGCGACGGACGGTCAGGAGACGCGCGACGCGTCCGCCTCGACGCATTCCAGGCGAGATTTTGGGCCGGAAATGGGTCGGCGCGGACGCCGGGTGGACGCGATTTGCGTTTGGGTCGGCGCGTTGGGCCTTCACTTTTGTCCACGTCTACCCAAACAGACGCGGGCAGACGAAATGGGTCGCTCCATTAAAGTTGCTCTTAGAATACTAAAGGAATAATCTAGACGCTCTTATATTAATTTACAAAGAAAGTAATCATGGGTTTCTATGTTTGGTTAAAGAGATGGAGTAGAATAGGTTTGGGATGGCTCGCCTATTTGTAAGCAATGGTGAGATTATCTTCCATGAGTAAATTGAAATTGTGCGGTATGGGCATTTACAACTTTTTGCGGCATCGGCATTTATAGTTCACAAGCATAACATACATGATACTTCCTTCATTTCTTTTAGTCTACATATAAAATTTGTTTAAAGTCAAACTTTATAAAGTTTGACTAACGTTATAGGTAAAAATATCAACAATCACAATATGAAGTTTATTTTCATGCTATATAACTTTAGTATTGTTGTTTCTTGATATTTTTAATATATATTTGGTCAAACTTTGTATAATTTGACTTCGATAAAGGGAGTACTAAACAAATAATTATCATTATCTCTATTTAACAAGACAGGTATATATGCCAAAAATGTGGGTCCACCTTAATAAGTTAAATTTTGGAACAAAACATTAATTATAATAACATTGCAATGTATGTATTGCAATTGGGAAAAGCCGTTGCGCAAAGCTGCATCCCCCCCCCCCCCTCCCCCTCTGCTAGCTTTGTTGCAGCTTTGTGCAATGAAAACACCATTGGCATACAATTCACATTTCCGCCAGCAACATTTGTTGTTAGTGCGGCCAACGGCGACCTCAAGTCCCGCAATCTCTTTCCAGATAGCTTCACCTCACCTCTCTAAGTTTTGTTTGGCATCTTTCGTCCCAACCATTTTCAAAATTGATTGTCGTCTTGCGGTTGGTCATCAAAGGCCGACCTATGATGCTATAAACACACGGGTCTGTCTTGGGTACATCTATGCGTGCCCTAGTTATTGTACATCTAAGTGACTCAATCAATTATAAAAAATAAAAATAAAAAGACAACAAGAAAATACCCACACAAATCTCTGCGTAAAACCAATGACATAGGACTTAGATGTGCAATACTTGAATACATCTAGATGGGCTTTAGCAAAACCGTAAACACTATTTTTCTTTCCATTTATTTCCAAAATCGATTGTTGTCTCACACTTGGCGTCGCAAAATGGTCTCCATCAGATGTCGAGCTATTATGCTATAATCACTATTATCCTTCCCATCGATTCTTTGAACAAGATCAACAAGCATTGTTGGAATTTCTTTTGGCCGGGAGAAGATCAGGTCAACAGGGGCCGCTGAAGTAGTGTTGGACTATTTCATCTCATTTCCTCTCTATCCCTAGGCGGCTAGCCCAAACTTTTTCCTTCAGGCTTCACCGGCAAGCCTATGGATTTTCGTTCCTTTTGCTTGCCGTTCCAACGGAAGTTAGTAGTTTAGGTTAGAGTTTTTTAATCCTAACAGGTGTGACGCTCAAGCAGATGGTGGTACTTCTTCGAGTGGACGTAGTCGACAGAGCTCCAATGTATATTCTTGTTGTCTCCTTAAGACGGTGAGGTTAGGTTTCTTCAAGGGCACATGCACGAAGACTTTCCAAGTGTCAAAAGGCCTACTCCTATAGGCAAGAGTGGTATTCGGTTGTGCTTTCGTATAATAGATCTGATCCTTTTCGATGAAAAAAAAAATCAACGGGGCCAATGTGAGGTTGCATGGAGATGAGCTGGTGTAATTTTCTCCTATTTCCTTCATCTTTCCCGTTTCTTTTCTCCCTCCTATTTCTTTCATTTTTTTCCCTTTCTTTTCTCCCTGGCTTGTCCTTGCAATTTATTTGCTCTTATTAGTTCGGTCCAAAGAAAGAACTAGTAGTACATGTTGAGTGGTTTAAACTAAATTTAAACTTGCAACAGCAGCCATGTATCCGTGGTAAGTATCCACCAAAGATAGTTTCTGTCGTGCTTTGTTTCCAAGCTGATAATCATGAGGGACCAGATTAAAATGACCAAGCAAATCCAGAGATTGGCCAAACAAAACATACACCTAACATTAGGTTATCTTCCATGTCCACAATGCCATCCACAAAGCTTCAAATGTAAGTTCTTCCGGTGTCACTGGAGCGAATCAGTTTACAATATGTTTAAGTGACCAATTAAAAACATGAGACAAGCTTCATGGACCGGAAACTTTTCTTGTTCGAGACAGTAAACTGTCAACGGGCAACTTACTCCACCTCTTCCAAGAAATCCTTGATCTCTGCTGGAGTTAAAACTCTGCATTTTGAACGGGAAGTGTTACTAGTCAGAATGCAGAAAGGAATTTGTACTCTAATCAAACAGAGTATGACAGTTACAACCGATAAAATAAGAGTAGAAGCGCACACATATTGGACACATACTAAAAATTGCAGGCAAATACAAACTACACGACCAAGAGAAACATGAACAGATTAGTTAAGAGTAGCACAAGTTTTTAGCGAGCAAATGAAAGTTATTGTGACCAATGTTAAGAAGTTAGGAAGGGTTGGAAAAAGAGGCAAAGGAAAAATTGTACTGCGTATCTGATAACTATGTTGCAGTAAGAACAGCGTAATTGACTTCGTATACATACTTGAATTCACGGTCAGCCCGGATAACTCCAATTTCAATGTTGTTGGCAGAGATTTGACCTTCATATCTGAAAGTCCGGAAACAGTCAGTACTCAATAAGCAACCGAATTGGTAGCATAAGCCAACTACTAGAAAGATGTAGCTACCCTTCTTTCAGAGTCAAAATTGCAGTATGAATGGCATCATCAAGCTCCATATCTTCGGTGTATCTAGAAGTTAAAGCTATGTCAGCTAAATCATGACCATGCAAAAAGGGAAAATAATAATAACCTTGATAACATACATGCTGCTTGTATTAGTGAACGGATGGACAGCAATAGAATGCAATTTAGTATGATTATCAGATTGAGATAAATAACACTGAAACATTAACTGTGACCAATAGTAATGGTAGGATAGATAGATCCTTCATCTACCTTTTCTCAAGAAATGTCTTTGCATTTGACACATTTTTCCCCATCGCTGATGCTTTCCAGGAGAAGTAAGATCCTGATGGGTCAACCTATAGAAATAATCAACAATGAGAAATCCAGCATTTTTGTAACTAGTAACTACTACACCCTAACAATATGAGTTTCTGCCTTGTGAAACATCAGTCAAAAGTAATACAAATCCTATGACATGTGAAATATCAGTCAAAAGTAACAAAAATCTGGTGCAAACTAACAAGCGACTGAATCTGAAATAGTGGGAAGGGAAATAACAAGATATCTATCATGTACTCCCTCCGTTCCTAAATATGTCTTTCTAGACATTTCAAATGACTATCACATACGGATGTATGTAGACATATTTTAGAATGTAGATTCAGTCATTTTGCTCCGTGTATAGTCACTTGTTGAAATCGCTAGAAAGACAAATATTTAGGAACGGAGGGAGTAGCTCTTTGCACATACCTGATACAACTGCGGACCATTGTCATCATACCCAGCAATCAACAGTGATACACCAAATGGTCTTACACCACTGCAACAAATAAGGTTATGAGTACAACATATATTTCTTTTCAGTTTTGAACTGGACTTTTGCGATTTAGCTGTCACGTGTAAAGCAAATCAAAACACATGTGAAAATCAAATCTTATCTACTATTATATGTATGAGTGTCGAATTGCGTCGTGACTAGCATTTAAAAACCTCGGTTTCTTGAGCTCACCTATTAAGTGAAGATCTAAAAAATCGGTTGCAGATAGTGTACTCTGGCCCTATATATTGAGATTTTAAATGTGTAATACATTGTTGTGTTTCACAAATAAGTGACGAAATCAACAGATATTGAAGTTATATTTCATATTTGAATTCTTGTTAACAAAAACAAGTTACATCAAATGGCATTGTGAAGCTTTCGGTAAAAATACCAAGCAACTTATTGTTCTAATAGTAATTTAGGTATAACAAGTGACTGATTTAAACAATTTCGTAACTTCACTAGTAGTATAATAAAAAGAAAGTGCCAAGTACAGTAGCATACCCAGATTGTGTGAACTCCTGCATAACAGCAGCAGTCTCTCGGACAAGCTGGGTCACCGGGATGGTTTCCTGCATTTGAAAATGAATAATAATCAGAAAACATATATTTGCTAGGGAAAACTGACAGAACATGGCTACAGGTGACCTGCACATTATACAAAGTGGCAATTTATTAAAATAACATCTTACCTTGTACAACCGATAATACTGCTGTGCCTGCTTCCGACTTTTTCTGACAAGAACGCGGAAATCTGGACCCATCCCACTGGAAATAACAAGTAGGTAAGTGCACATACATGCAACAAGAGACACTTGGAAGTTGCAAGAAACACCAAATCTCAGTAACATCAACTAGGAAATATATTCATGGAGCCATGGTGGCAAGTCGAGAGATTTGATAAACAGTTTGGAAAAGGTGTGGTTATTCTGATAGCTTAGCTGTTGGCACTACAAGTCTAGCTGTTGATCTCCAATGTGCACTTCTGTGGTCAAGCAATGCTTTAGGTAATAGCTCGCACCAGTACTAGTTTGCATGGTACTCCCTCCGTCCTAAAATAAGTGTCTCAAACTTAGTACAACTTTGCACTAAAGTTAGTATAAAGTTGAGACACTTATTTTGGGACAGAGGGAGTAAATTGGTAATGACAACCCTGCTTGCCCATTCATCATGTCGCCTAAAAAGGGTGAACGATTCATGTTTTCTCCCAGATACCTTACGTTGATTGATCTATAATCAGCTGGTTTCCTTGCATACTCTGTACAGGTATTTTAAATTTTTGCCTTTTCAGGAGCATCAACATATAAGGTGAAATGGATAAAGGGAAAAACCTTCAGACAAATTGTTCATCTTATCCTTTATTTATACAACAAGCTCATCAGTGATGAAAGTGAAAAAAATGTAGGAGCAAACACAGCAATACTAGCTCAGACATCATTGAGAATTAAGAACATTAACCAATACATCATTAGTTAGGGTAATAGTAATACAGCAACATTTATGTAAATATTTCTACAATATAGAAAAATGAATAACAAGCAACACTGGAAAAATACCTGTAGACAACTCCAATATTTGGAGTCAGTGACTGAATCTTCTGCACCTAGAAATTTGCAGGAACGGATTAATTAGCATTTTTCTTTTGAGATAATAACAACAAAAGATGGCAAGTAGAGAAAAAAAATAAGGATGATGTCACACTTACAGATGTTTCGTCCACTAAAATAGAAGGCAATTTCTTCTCGGTGGCGATAACTACGCCATTGGCAGCTACAAACATGACGCACATATCTCAGAAAATAAGTCACTCAGAAAGGGAAGTGAAAGTGCTGTAGAACAGTAAAATAACTGATAAAATATGCACCATACAAACTAAGCTAAAATTCATTCAATCATTAGTAAATTATAATAGAAGAAAGAAACATATCGGTGCTAACTTGTAGCTATATAAAGAGTGCATGGCAAACATTAGTGTTTTTTGTTGATATCAAACATTAGTTTCATTCAGTTGTCAATAAAAGGTCATAGGCAAAAAACCAATAGACCACTGTTTAACTTCCACAACACAACACAATACAACTGCTTGGTATGCTGAAAAAGAAGAAAACAAATAATGTGCAATTGTTCACTTATCATGAATTTATTATTCTAAATCTCCTAGGGCCTCGGTGAGTAGACATCATCCGGCCACTCTACCAGTAAGCAAAAAAAATCGAACAACTCCAAGGTACATATAAATCCAATTTTGCAAAGAACGCACTCTAACAGTTACTGTGGAACATCCAAGTACAAGAAGGCAATCAGAACTCTAAACTTTACAATGGATGTGCTCCTATGTAGTCAGTAGTTTACAAAACATATGTATACTTCTGAAAATATGTCACACCAAACATCAACTTCGCACTCATAAGCACAATGTAAAACAATACAGATTAAAAATGAACATGATCAGACAAACACATTGACATCATGGGCATGTGTCTATCAAAAAGCATTGGATTATTAGCTGGTATATCAGTCTTTGTAGACATGAAGAAGCTCCTAAAGCTCAGGCCGTTGCACACACACGCAATTCCATGAAGGAAAATTGGGCCTAGATCTGCAAATAATCTCAGTGCCTTAAATTGGCACAGTAGCCCTGTCGCCAGCCGCAAACAAAAGAGCAGTGATTATTAACTAGTATTTCTTATGTGTTAAAAAGGCTTGCACTCCATCCTCTTGTCGTTGGAAGCCTGAATTTTGCAGATCAATGATTTCCATGGCACGTACAAGCATAACAAATCATATGCAATCGGTAAGTCCCACAGCTAGTAGTGTAAATACTACTACGTGATTCTATGATGCCAAAGATACAGGAGAAAACCTAACTGACATCAGCAGTGTCATAAGCCGTACGATGTCGAACCCTAAAATGCGAACTAAATTCACACTTGAGAAGCAAGAATGGAAACCCTCCGCATCGACCTAATGTTGTGCATAAAACCCTCGCATCGCTGTCTTAAACTTGTTCCGCCGCAAATCGATGCTGGCAGCGTAAGCTACTAATAGCGGAAAGTACTGAGCACGATTACTGCGCGGATCGCACCTTTGATGCCAAGCGAGGTTTGGCCCGATCCGACGGCCGTGAGCGCGTGCTCGATCTGCACCAGCTTCCCCGACGGGCTGCAATGAAATCGGGGGAAAAGTCAGATCAAAGCCCCAACATCGCACCTGATCGGACCCAATCGAGAGGGGGAGCACAAACCTGAAGGTGGTGAGGGAGAAGGAGTACTGGCTGTCGCCCATGGCGGAAGCGCGGGACTACCTCGTCGGCTTTCTCGGGCTGCGGGAGGAGATCGGATGGAGCGAGAGAGCGAGGCGGCTGCTAGAGAAGAGAGACGGAGGGGGGACGGGACGGAAGCAGTGTCGAACGCGAAGAGAAGAGGAAAACGGAGAAGAGCGGAGTGTTTCGCAAGAAGATGATTCTGGGCCGGAACCGGAAACAGGCAAGGTTTTGAGAAGGCGCTGAGACCCACTCTGGCCGATTTTCGCTCAGTGCTCCTTTATTCAAAGAAAACTTATGAAAAAGTAGTGGATTTGGATCTTTTTAGTAGTAGTTTAATTCGCAGATTAGAGTCTTTAGAAAAAAATTTCATACGATATATTTGTACTACAATTTGGAGGAAATTTTATTGGAATTATGAGTCATGCAACTATATTCAAATTACATGAATTTACTATGTTCGAAAAACCTCATTATGGAATTTTTACATGAATTTATACATGGAATCGCTTTGCATGTTTACCATGGAATTGTTACTTGTTGGACATATACTTAAGTAATAGAAGGGTTGGGCGCGCTTTGCTGCACCTTTGGTGTTGTTGGGTTTCTTCAAAAAATAATCGCTCTATTTCAAAATATAAGAGGTATTACTTTTTCGAAAAGTCAAACCTTTTAAGTTTGATCAAATTTGTAGAGAATATATCAAAATATAAAATTGATATTTTTAAATTCATCATGAAATGAATTTCCATACTTTTTTGTTAATATTGTGGATGTCGATATTTTTGCTCTGAACTTGGTCAAAGTAAAAAAATGATTTTCTACGGGACTGGTATCCCTTATATTTTGACTCATGGAATATTTAGTTTGGCAGGTGGGTCGATGATAGAGTGTGTTTTATTTATATTTATATTGCGGTATTTGCTGGGCATTTCATGGTGTGACTCTTTGTGATCCGCTGTAACACCCACAATGCAGCTATATCTCCCACGTATCGGGGCACGACTTAGAGGCATAGTCGCATAATAGTTTTGTCGCAAAAGGGGTAATCTTCACACTATCCCATATACTGAATAAGAAAGGGATAAAGAGTTGGCTTACAATCGACACTTCACACAATACATAAATAATTCATACACCATCCAAATACACTCAAAGACCGGCTACGGTCAAATCCGAATAAAAATGAAGATAAACCCCAAACGCTAGATCCTCGATCGTCCCAACTGGGATCCACTACTGATCATCAGGAAAAGAAACATACTAACGGCCTGAATCCTCGTCGAACTCCCACTTGAGTTCGGTATCATCACCTGCACTGGTATCCTCGGCACCTGCAACTGTTTGGAAGTATCCATGAGTCATGAGGACTCAGCAATCTCACACCCGCGAGATCAAGACTATTTAAGCTTATGGGTAGGAAAGAGTAGTGAGGTGGAGCTGCAGCAAGCACTAAGCATATATGGTGCCTAACATACGCAAATGAGAGCGAGAAGAGAAGCAACGCAACGGTCGAGAAGCTAGAAATGATCAAGAAGTGATCCTGAAACTACTTACGTTCAAGCATAACACAAGGTCGTGTTCACTTCCCGGACTCCGCCGAAAAGAGACCATCACGGCAATACACGCGGTTGATTCATTTTAATTAAGTTAAGTGTCAAGTTCTCTACAACCGGATATTAACAAATTCCCATATGCCACATAACCGCGGGCACGGCTCTTGAAAGTTTATACCCTGCAGGAGTGTCCCCACTTAGCCCATCACAAGCTCTCACGGTCAACGAAGGATATTCCTTCTCCCGAGAAGACCTGATTAGTCTCGGAATCCCGGTTACAAGACATTTTGACAATGGTAAAACAAGACCAGCGAAACACCCGATGTCCCGACATATCCAGATAGGAGTCGCACGTATCTCGTTCTCAGGGAAACACCGGATGAGACATCCTACGAGTAAAACCAACCCTCAAGTTTCCTCGAGGTGGCCCCGCAGTCTACTCGGTTCGGACCAACACTCAGAGGAGCACTGGCCCGAGGGGGTTAAAATAAAGATGACCCTTGAGTCTGCAGAATCCAAATGAAAAGGCTTAGGGAGGCAAATGTAAAACCAAGGTTGGGCCTTGCTGGAGGAGTTTTATTCAAGGCGAACTGTCAAGGGGTTCCCATAACAACCAACCGCGTAAGGAACGCAAAAACAAGGAACATAACACCGGTATGACGGAAACTAGGGCGGCAAGAGTGGAACAAAACACCTGGCAAAAGGCCGAGCCTTCCACCCTTTACCAAGTATATAGATGCATTAAAGTAAATAAGAGATAATAATGATATCCCAACAATATCCATGTTCCAACATGAAACAAACTTCAACTTCACCTGCAACTAGCAACGCTATAAGAGGGGCTGAGCAAAAGCGGTAACATAGCCAAACAACAGTTTGCTAGGAAGGTGGGTTAGAGGCTTGACATGGCAACATGGGAGGCATGATATAGCAAGTGGTAGGTAGTGTGACATATGATAGAGCGAACAACTAGCAAGCAAAGATAGAAGTGATTTCGAGGGTATGGTCATCTTGCCTGCAAAGTTCTCAGAGTTGTCGAAAGCTTGATCCTCGTAAGCGTACTCAACAGGTTCCTCGTTCACGTACTCGTTTTCCGGCTCTACCCAAGGCAAGAACACAGGCAATGGAACAACAATCAATCACGGTGCAATGCACAAGCAACATGATGCAATACATGACATGATATGCAAGACATGGTATGCAATGCATATGCATACTCCGGAAGGTAAAGAATGATCAAGGCATCAACTTGGAAAACCAAGTACGCCACTGGAAAGATGGGATGATTTCGGTTGAAATCGATATAAAGATCACCGGAAACGGATGCACGGTTTGCAAATGGCAAGCATCACAAGAAAGACGTAAATCTGCGGTTAACAGCATGATGCCACTTAGAATGCAACAAGAAACTAAGCTACTGCACTCCAACATAGCAACAAAGCATATGGAAGTGATGTAAAAGAGATGGTTGACAAAACATAAACACTAAGCTATGGCTAAATCACACAGGAACAGGTTCAAACATGCATGACAATAGTGCAAAAGATATCAGCTTCACAGACTTAGTGAAAATACTAACATGTCAAAAACAATATCAGGAAGCAACGTTTGGAGCAAGCAAACAACATGCTACAAGAATATATCATAGCAAACAAAGGCATGGAATGATACTACTAAATGCATAGAACAAAATTTCCTTACAAAACATGAGCCAAAAAGGCACAGAAGATATGATGGCACCCATGTAAACATAGTAAGTTTTATTAACAGTTTCAGACTTGGAAGAAAAACAGAGCATGGCATAAACAGATTTATGATAGCGACTTTGCGAGCTCATGCCACTCACCACAAAGCATTGCATGACAACATAAGCATACCAATAGCAATATGACATGTTAATGAAGCTACATGGTAAGATCAAGTTAATAGGATGCATGGATCACTAGCAACAACCATGGCAATATGGGATTAACATGTTAACAAACTGCTAGGAACATTTTATAGCAAAAGTAGAGAAATAAAAATACATGCTAGAACACTCCATAATTTCAAACAGGGGCATGAATGGATAGAGCATAACCACATGTTCAAAACATCCTTACTGAAGTATCCCAAAATAAGCATGGATCACTATGTGGCATCAAGTTTAAATGTCATCAAAATAACAGCAGGGAAAAGACTTAGCAAAATCCTAAGTCCCTGAAAACATCAATATCACAGAGCCTAGTTTGCATGCTTGTGCTAGTCACCACATAGATCACAAAAATACAAGACTTGCACCCCTGTAAATATGGCATGATGTAGTTCAAAATACATGTAGACCTCATGCTCATATGATGCACACATCCAAATGCAACAAAAATGACAAATCACCATGATATGATAAGCACCAGCAGCTAACATTTTATAGCACTCTTGCAACAATGAAAATGGCATGATAAAGGACAGTAACTTGCATGGAAATGCTTCTAATATGAAGAGCTCAATGAGGCGAACAATTTGACATATCATATCCATGATTGGGAGCACCGAGCACCGAGATACGACATGATGAACATGGCATGAAAATAACAGGGACTTAGAGAAAAAACAGAGTCAACCTCGCAAGATCTAGGGTTTCCGGGCGCGGTCCACGAGGTTCACCGGAGAAGTCACCGAAGGAGAGGGAGACGGTGGCCGGAGGGCGGGGAGCTCGCCGGAGCTCGTGGAGGGAGCAGATCCGGTCGCTCCTCGACCGGATTAGGGTGGAGGTGGCGGCGAGGAGGCCGGGCGGCGGAGGCGCGTCGGTGGCAGCGGGCGCGGTTGGCGGCGAGGCGGTGGCGCGGC